>NC_092236.1:14442017-14457017 GCF_036320965.1 Panulirus ornatus | reverse complement strand
TCTTCTTCCTGTCGTACAGTATATCTCTTCCCTCTCTCATCGCTCTCCTCCCATAGCTCTCGTAACTTGAAAGAGAAGTCAAGTCGACAAACACCTGGAGGGCCGGGGCCTTTGATTAATGTGGTCCTCATTCTTATCATCCTGCTTTGATAAATCAAACCCTTTTTTTTTTCCTTACTTTATTTTCCTTTCACCCGATATAACAATGATCCGGGTCTGCTTCGCCACTGACACGTCGGTCATGTCATCATAAAGGGCAAAAACTTTAAAAGGTCAGACCCTTACGTGGGAGTGACTCGCTTTAAACAGATCTAAAAGGCATCAGCCATTGGTGATTACTTAGTCCAGCCCGAGCGTTGAAGGTTCGCTTGTGTAAGGTCCGGGGGGGGGGGGGGGGAGGAGGAGGAGGAGGAGGAGGAGGAGGAGGAGAGAGAGAGAGAGAGAGAGAGAGAGAGAGAGAGAGAGAGAGAGAGAGAGAGAGAGAGAGAGAGAGAGAGAGAGAGAGAGAGAGAGAGAGAAGATTCAGAAGCTAAGAAATTGTTTGATTCTGTTCCCCGCCAGGAGTTCATTAGTGGCAGTGTTCCCGGCCAGCTTAATGAGAGCTGTTCATTAGATGTATGTGGAAGGTAACGAAAGGAGATACGAGGGTATGTGTTGTGGGAGTGGGTACTGATGGTTGAGTGGCAGAGGGGTGGAGTGGTGTGAGGAAGAGACGGTAAGGGGATGGGAGGCGAGGTAGGTGTGTGTGAGAGAGAGAGACGGGCGAAGCGAACGTAGGTATGAGTTTGGACTGGCTGATGTGTGAGCCACCGAGTGTGTTGTGGCTTTCTGACAAGGGATGAGAGAGAGAGAGAGAGAGAGAGAGAGAGAGAGAGAGAGAGAGAGAGAGAGAGAGAGAGAGAGAGAGAGAGAGAGAGAGAGAGAGAGAGAGTCAAAACGCACAAAAGGACAGCGATTGCACACACAAAAAAAAAAAAACGCGGGAAAAAAAAAAAGAATATGGCACCGAAATGATAGCGTAAGGAAAACGTACGAAAATGCTAATGATACACACACACACACACACACACACACCAAAGGACCATATCTAGCTTGGCATATAGAACCTGGACATGCACTTTAAGACAGCAACATATATTCACGACGCAAACTTACACAACAAAGGACCATATCTAGAACCTGGACATGCACTTTAAGACAGCAACATATATTCACGACGCAAACTTAATCAATGGCTTTACGCGCAGAAAGTTTCGCCACACCCTGCACCGTTATCGTCCACACACACACACGCTCGCTAGTCACCAAACACGTCAGTTTTAGGTAATGGATGAAAACTGTTCCCTCGGGGTTGTGGGAATCCGACGTACAGTAATCCTTCTCCTTTACCATGTACTAAACCTTGTTCAGCACATGTTATGGACACAGTTGCATGAGAAAGTGAATTCACAAAATGTTCGAAACATCGAATACACGCGACCGACAATGACACACACACACACACACACACACACTTGTGTTGTAAAATGAAAAAAGAAAAAAAAAGATGTCATGTTGTTGTTGCTGTAAGGAGTATTACACTGTGCTTGTAAACTACAAACAGCACAGTGTGTTCTCACCAACAAGGTCTCAACTACCATGAAGAACAAACCGTCGTTAAGGATGATAATCAATTCGTGCCACGATGCTAATCAGACCACACGTGGAGACCTGAGGTAGTCACACACACACACACACAGCAACGCACTGCACGACAATGCGCCTCCCCCGACACCTCTGTGATCTGGGAATCATCAGAGGCAAAACAAGGCTTTTGAACCACATTGAGATGCACGTCCCTGCCTCGCGCCCCGGGCCAGACACCATTGACGCAGGTAAACACTACTACGCCTACACTTCCCTCCATCGATGAATCTTCCCCTCGAAATATGATTCGTGAATAGGAACGTTGAGTGAGTTGTGGGTGGGCGGAGGAGGCGAGCGGTGTTGACAGGGGCGGGCGTGATGAGAGGAGGGAGGGACGGGTGTGGGGAGAGAGAGAGAGAGTATGTGTGGGAGAGGTGTGACGTCGCGGGAAAGAGTGAGTGGGTGGGTGAGCGGGTGAGTGTGGTGTGTGTGTGAGAGAGAGAGAGAGAGAGAGAGAGAGAGAGAGAGAGAGAGAGAGAGAGAGAGAGAGAGAGAGAGAGAGAGAGAGAGAGAGAGAGAGAGAGAGAGAGAGAGAGCGTTGG
Source organism: Panulirus ornatus (assembly GCF_036320965.1). NCBI lineage: Eukaryota > Metazoa > Arthropoda > Malacostraca > Decapoda > Palinuridae > Panulirus > Panulirus ornatus. The sequence continues at coordinate 14,454,789 of NC_092236.1, read as the reverse complement.
ACATTGTTACGCGAGGCGGTGTGTGTGTGTGTGTGAGAGAGAGAGAGAGAGAGAGAGAGAGAGAGAGAGAGAGAGAGAGAGAGAGAGAGAGAGAGAGAGAGAGAGAGCAATTACTTCATAAACTCTGCCTCACTACTTATCTTGATTACCATGAAGAACCGCACTTCCAACTGACTCATCACCGACTTTGCTAATCTACCAAACTTTGCGTAATACCCAAGGCTTTCCCTCCCTCCCTCCCTCCCTCCTCCCTCCCTCACTCCCTAGCTACTTCGAGGTAAAGTTAACCAGTTGATCTTCCTCCCTCCCTCCCTCCCTCACTACCTACCCCGAGGTAAAGTTAACCAGTTGATCTTCCTCCCTCCCTCCCTCCCTCACTACCTACCCCGAGGTAAAGTTAACCAGTTGATCTTCCTCCCTCCCTCCCTCCCTCACTACCTACCCCGAGGTAAAGTTAAGCAGTTGATCTTCCAGTCTGACTCCCTAACTACTACTGCTACCACTACTACTACTGCTGCTGCTACTACTACTTCCTCCAACCAAACTATCGAAGGAGGAGGAGTGGGTTTGCCACGGCTGTAGTGGCGGCATCGTTAACGAGGTCGTTTAAGTGGTTAATACACAATCAGCGGTGGGTCGTTTGCCTACCCTTAAAGGGCGGTGCTGTTGGGAGCGGACAAAGATATACTTGAAAACTCGCATTTTCTTTTCCTTTTTTTTTTTTCTAAGCATCAGTCCGAGGTGGGGGTGGGGTCTCTCTCAGAGGAGCCAAGTCTCACGCTCGAGAAACTTACCATGTGTTCCATCGTGCGGTGGGGGAGAGAGAGAGAGAGAGAGAGAGAGAGAGAGAGAGAGAGAGAGAGAGAGAGAGAGAGAGAGAGAGAGAGAGAAAGAGAGAGAAAGAGAGAGATAGAGAGAGAGAGAGAGAGAGAGAGAGAGAGAGAGAGAGAGAGAGAGAGAGAGAGAGAGAGAGAGAGAGAGAGAGAGAGAGAGAGAGAGTATGTGTGCGTGTTCGCGTCCCTCTCCCAACGTCGCGGTTGCAAGACACACTGGGTGTGCGCTCAGGCGAGCATGTCAGCAAACACACCGCGCGCCGCGCTCACGAGAGAGAGAGAGAGAGAGAGAGAGAGAGAGAGAGAGAGAGAGAGAGAGAGAGAGAGAGAGAGAGAGAGTAGCATGTCTGAGCAACCTGGGCTCGGCGCTGATTCTGCTGCGGTGTGAGTACACGTCTTGGCGTCAATCACCACCCGCCACGTCAGTCATCACGGAGGTCGATCTATGGTTTGCGACAGACATACCGGCACCAGTTTTGCCGTCGGGAATAATAGTCCTTCCCTTCCTCCCCCCCGAAGATCGTGTGACCCCCAGGATGCGATAGCTGAGCAGGCCCAACGCCAAGAGCTAGAGACGGACAAGTCCATAATCAATATATCGCCTCTAAAGACAATGGTTTGAGGTTCTGAGCGCACGAGAGCACCATATAAACTACCGTGTTATGGCGGGAGTACAGAGCGTCTGCTCATCCTCAGACTCATTGTACAGGACTGGTATTTTCTTGTCTTTCTAGACAGCAGAATATGATACATGAACGGTGAGTAAATACAAAGATATTTATGAGTGTCTCGAGTAATCCAAACGTAAAGTCCCTGCAAGTCATTTCTCTTGGCTAATATATATATATTTTATTTTTAATATTTACTTTGCTTTGTCGCTGTCTCCCGCGTTAGCGAGGTAGCGCAAGGAAACAGACGAAAGATTGGCCCAACCCACCCACATGCACATGTATATACATACACGTCCACACACGCAAATATACATACCTATACATCTCAATGTATACATATATATACACACACAGACATATACATATGTACACATGTACATAATTCATACTGTCTGCCTTTATTTATTCCCATCGCCACCTCGCCACACATGTGTGTGTGTGTGTGTGTGTGTGTGTGTGTGTGTGTGAAAAACAATTGTTCCAAAGAAAGACTATCACCTAAGAGGCTGAACTGTGTATTTATATATCACGTGAGCCTGATGGCTCTCGTATAACAACGACGACCCCCCATCCCCTCTAAACCAAGGATGATATATAACAACGTGATTACATATAACAAAGGCAGGATAACGTGAACGGTTATGCCGGCGGTGGGGGAGCATGAGGACGCCATGTTCAACAGCCGCTGTGTTAGTCGGAGCCATGTCTCCAAATATTTGCACTGCCGCGGTGGTTTGCGCAAACAAATGACATGTATTTTCCCTGGGATACCGGGAAGACCGCGGTGTGAGCCGAGTCGAAACTAACCCGAAAGAGAGTATTTACTCACGACTCGTCATCCACTTTGAGGGGGGAGAGAAGGGAGGGGCCCCCACGTCAGCCTAAGACTAAGACAGAGCAAGCACGGGAGAGGGCCGTCCGTGATGTTCACCATAGCTAGGATATCGCTATGGCTTCTATCTCTCTCTCTCTCTCTCTCTCTCTCTCTCTCTCTCTCTCTCTCTCTCTCTCTCTATATATATATATATATATATATATATATATATATATATATATATATATATATCCGTCGTGGGTTTTCGCCACACCCGTCGCGTCCAACTCCACTAGAAATGACCTGCTGGATGTATTCAACAGGTCCTCCTGCCAGATGGTTCTGAGTCTTGGTGTGTTGGACGTGAGCGACGACCGAGGAGGAGAGGATTTCGTGTAACTACAACTTACTGTAGAAAATGATTATTCCCCCCCCCCCCCCCCCCCCTTCACCCAATGCTTGTATAACACTCTCTTCACGCCGCTGTTCCTAGGCACTATATATCTACCCTGGAAAAGCTACGAGCTATGTTTGTCTAGATGATTGAAGAAGATCTTGAACACAATTTATTAGATCTCCTCTCGGATTCTATGCTTTCTATTGGACAAAATAACATCAGATCTAAAATAATATCAAATCTAAAAAAATAACATCATATCTAAAATAACATCAGATCTAGAATGATATCAGATCTGAAATAATATCCTCGGATTCTGTGCTTTTTGTTGGCTAAAATAACATCAGATCTAAAATATCTGACCTAAAATGATATTCGATCCAAAATAACATCAGATCTAAAATTACATCGGATCGAAAATGATATTAGATCCAAAATAACATCAGATCTAAAATAACATCGGATCGAAAATGATATTAGATCCAAAATAACATCGGATCTAAAATAACATCGGATCGAAAATGATATTAGATCCAAAATAACATCGGATCTAAAATAACACCGGATCGAAAATGATATTCGATCCAAAATAACATCGGATCTAAAATAATATCATATCTAAAATATCATCAGATCTAAAATAATATCCTCGGATTTTGTGCTTTTTGTTGGAAAAAAAACATCTAAAATAATATCTCATATAAAATCTAGTATCATTTTGACATCATTTTTCAAAATCTAACAGATATCTATGGCAAATCGAAATGCCACTACCGTCATCAGTGTCAAAATTTTCGTTGACTTCACAAAACCTAATCAAAATCCTATTCACAGTTAGCACTAAATGTAATATACAGAACGCCTTATGTTCAATCGTAATTCATCTAATTAAAAAAAGTAATCTTCTATTAATGTAATTAGTTCGCATCCCTCGTGGGCGCTTGTAAAGAAATCTTAAATAATGATAATATTGTTAAAACCTTTTTGTTGAAGTAAGACTCGTTTTCTTCATATAAAGTAATAATAATGATATTGTTAAAACCTTTTTGTTGAAGTAAGACTCGTTTTCTTCATATAATGTAATAATAATGATATTGTTAAAACCTTTTTGTTGAAGTAAGACTCGTTTTCTTCATATAAAGTAATAATAATGATATTGTTAAAACCTTTTTGTTGAAATAAGACTCGTTTTCTTCATATAAAGTAATAATAATGATATTGTTAAAACCTTTTTGTTGAAATAAGACTCGTTTTCTTCATATAAAGTAATAATAATGATATTGTTAAAACCTTTTTGTTGAAATAAGACTCGTTTCTTCATATAAAGTAATAATAATGATATTGTTAAAACCTTTTTGTTGAAATAAGACTCGTTTTCTTCATATAAAGTAATAATAATGATATTGTTAAAACCTTTTTGTTGAAATAAGACTCGTTTTCTTCATATAAAGTAATAATAATGATCCTGTGAAAACCTTTTTGTTGAAATAAGACTCGTTTTCTTCATATAAAGTAATAATAATGATATTGTTAAAACCTTTTTGTTGAAATAAGACTCGTTTTCTTCATATAAAGTAATAATAATGATATTGTTAAAACCTTTTTGTTGAAGTAAGGCTCGTTTTCTTCATATAAAGTAATCATATATTCTTCACAGTATTCAAGGGGTTTTATATACATCTCGGACACTCAGTCCTTAATCGTCTTATTCATTAGTTTGACAGAGGTCAAGCTACGTGGGTCGAAATATAGTTACATCAAGAGTTTCAAAGACGTAGATTATAATTCAGCCACTTTACCCTGTGAAGAACCTATTTTTTCTTTTTTTTTTTTATACTGGTTATCGCTAACTCAGCCCGTAAATAATCATTCATTGAATCCATTCAGGATTCTGCTATTGCTATAATCCATAGCTTATCTGAGAGTATATAAACTGTTGGTTCATTCTACGTTTATATTCCCAGCGTAAGTTCAGATAACTTACGTTAAACAGCGAATGGTAAACAGCGAATGGTTAGGACCCACACGTAATTAAACAGCGAATGGTTAGGACCCACTGTTACAATTTTCTCTGTTCGATATATCAGCTTAAACATTCCCCTGACCTTTCCTGAGCAGGCTAAACCTAACGGACCTCTTGTTGACTTGACCCACGATGACTTTGATGGATCTGAAGGTAACTGTATGATAAATTATTCATCGTTCAAGAGGTCAGCCGCCATCTGAGGCTGTATGTGTCATGCATCATATATACATCTGAGGCTGTATGTGTCATGCATCATATATACATCTGAGGCTGTATGTGTCATGCATCATATATACATCTGAGGCTGTATGTGTCATGCATCATATATACATCGGTCCTCCCATGTGAAGGGATATATGATGACTCACTCTATAGATCATCCCATCTGGAGCTATATACGTGAGTTCCCACATGACTATATCATTCATCCTCCAACTAACCATTTCAGTCGAGGGGAAATACGAGTGATCTAACAAGGTATCATCTTTTCACCTGAAGCCTTTATAATCAAAACGATGACTGATCTCACAAGGTATCATTTTTTCACCTGAAGCGATTATAATCAAAACGATTCCTTGTGAAGAACGGTCTCGTTTCATGATGATGACCTATACTCACATTCTGATTTTTATAAAGTGTTTAAACTTCTTGTGGCGAAAGGCGCAAACCTGACGCTTCGCAGGGCATTATCCATTCAACATGCCACAGTCAAGGAAATACCGAATGATACTGAAAATCATTTCATTTATTGAAAAAAAAAATAAAAGAATCGTCATAATATAAATTGTAAATAAACAAATTAGATGCTATTTCCATATCCAAGTAAATGTGAACATCACAACAAAAAGAAAAATCACCAAGAGCAAAATGCTAGAATGGAGATATGGCTCACACACACACACACACACACACACACACACACACACACACACACACACACACATACACACACACACACACACAACACACACACACACACACTCACACATCACACACACACACACACACACACACACACACACACACAACACACACACACAAACACAAACACACACACACACACACACACACACACACACACACACACTCACACATACACACACGCACCCGTGCGTGCAAAATCAAACCCGTATTGAGGACAGGACCTAAACACCTGGACTATAATGTCATAACACCACTGACAGAACAACCCCGAAGCAAAGGTCATGCTGAAGTTCCTCTAAGACGCGTCTTTTAGTGTTAATTGTGAAATAAGTTTGAGGTCGTCCTCTGGAGTTAATTTCAAGTTGAGTTAATCTTGGAAATGCATTCTCTGAGATGCGTTTTCAAGTGAATTTAGAGCCAGTCTTGGAACTGTGTTTGGAAGGAGAGCTTCTGCTGTTCCCCAAGGGGGAAATACGAAGAACTGGGTCATGGTGTGGTACTGTATATATATATATATATATATATATATATATATATATATATATATATATATATATATATATATTTTCTTTTCTTTTTTCATACTATTCGCCATTTCCCGCGTTAGCGAGGTAGCGTTAAGAACAGAGGACTGGGCCTTTGAGGGAATATCCTCATCTGGCCCCCTTCTCTGTTCCTTCTTTGGAAAAATAAAAAAAACGAGAGGGGAGAATTTCCAGCCCCCGCTCCCTTCCCTTTTAGTTGCCTTCTACGACACGCAGGGAATACGTGGGAAGTATTCTTGCTCCCCTATCCCCGGGGATATGAATCATGTATATGTGTATATATGTATAAGTATGTGTGTATATATATGTATACGTTAAGATGTATAGGCATGTATATCTGCTTGTGTGGACGTGTATGTATATATGTGGGTGGGTTGGGCCATTCTTTCGTCTGTTTCCTTGCGCTACCTCGCTAACGCGGGAGACAGCGACAAAGCAAAATAAATAAATGAAAATAAATATATACAGGGGCTACCAGATTTATCCCGTACAAGAGTACAGTGTGAGTGAAAGGTCATCTTTGGTGAGGCTTTATAACTAGGAATACAATTTCGTTTGAAGCACTTCTCATTCCAAAAGGAGCCTACATTTCCTTGCTACTGTAATCAGCGTAGTCTTTGGCTGTAGGAGCCTTTAGAAAGGTCCTGGGTGACACCAGGAGTCTCACAGAAATTGATCCCTGGGTAATCATGAATACACACACACACACACACACACACACACACACACACACACACATATAAGCGGGTTTCCATATACATCCATCTAAACTCACATCCTGAAGAATTCTAATCCACGTGTACAGGAACACAATCAAAGCAAGTAATATCTGGATAACTTCCCTGGAGCAACTTCCCGCGAGGCAATATTCCAAGACCATCTTCGTGAGGAATATTGTGCAGTGGGAGACGAAACTTGCACTCCCATTCTGTCGATATTGCTCGTGGTGCCCCATGGTATTAACTCAAGAGCTGCTTGAACCAGTAGACAAATTTCCTTTCCGACTATCCTTTTGTCACGCCAGAAATTACTGTACTGGTTCGATGGGAGTGTCCTTCATCACATGTCATCTCTTTTTTCTTTTTTTCCTTCTTGATACACATTGGTCTAGAGCATAGATGACTTCCGTGCGAAATATGTATCAATCTAATCACTAATTCATGCACGTACCGTGAAGATGACATACGTTTTTTTGATTAAACAAAAGGATACAATAAATTTGTCCTCTCCTTTTTTTTTTCAAATTTGTATTTAGAAGAAAAAGAAAAGAGGAAGATTTGGAAAAGTTTAGAAAACTTATAATCGCCGACTTTACATCAGTTCACGCATCGTCCGAATATTCATACAGGCATTAACGAAGACGTTTCAGCATCAAGTTATATATGAAAGAACTTTGAGCCTGTAGGCGAGAGGATGTTGCTGGTGTATTGAGCCGACGACCTGTGTTGGGAATACCTGCGCCTGACAGCGGCCGACTAGGGCCGACAATGTTGCCAACTTTAAACATGCACAACTCCTAAACTAGATGCAGGTACAGGCCGGCTTCTTGGGGTGAGGGAAGGAGGTGGGTGAAGGGGGAGGGAGGGAAGGATTGGGCAACACTGGAAGTGGAGATGGGGACGGGAGAGGGGAGGGATAGAGGTGTAGTAAGGAGTGAAGGGAAGGGAATGGGGAGGGGTTGGTTGGTTGGTTGTAGGATGAAGAGAGGACAGAGAAATTGGATCTGACAACGAAGGTGGAGGATGGAAGAGGCGGGCAACGGTATGAGGAAAGGAAGACTGATGGTAGAGAAGGAAAGGTATGACCTATAACACAAGAAGGACTGGAAACCGTAAGAGGAACATCAAGAGGAATGGAAGATTGAGGGACTACACTGAATTATATGGATAACGATACTAGGAATGATGATTTATGGAAAGACGAATGAGAGATGGAAGAAGGGTAAACAAACGAGGAGAACACACTGGAACAAGGCCAACCACGCGAAGATAAGCTGGAAACAAACAAAACAGTCCTTCACGACTCGGAACGAGGGAGACGGAGCCTAGAGCTTGGGTAAATATGGAAAAATCCAAAAGGAAAAGGAAAAGATTGAGAACTCGTGCATACATCCAGGGAAAAAGATAAAAACTGCTAACATAAGAACGAAAAGGATGCAGTCAAGGGGAGACTACTGGAGGAGAGAGACGAAACTAGAAATGCTGGAATAACTTAAAATATGATGACGTGTGGATGGCTGAGATGGATGAAGGGAAATTCACTCGTGTTCATCCGTAAAAAAAAAAAAAAAAGAAAAAAAATATCGCTAATATTCCAATCTTCCAGTTTTACCCGCTATAAAAACTTTGATTCCAGGAAGAACCAAGAAGCCCCTCAGCCACTGGAGAGACGCGAGTGAAATCCTTAACTCCCTTATGAAGCCAAGCGGGAAATAAACAAGACACATGAAAACCGACAATCACTCCACAACCGGCCAGAAGAACAACTAAACGGTTTCAACGGAGACTGTTGACTGCACTTAAGCTCTTGCAAGACATCACCTGCGGTGTGGACTTTCAGTATACCATTGGCTCGTTCTAGGTAAAGACATGATGAATATGATAGCCCAAAAAGGAGACAAAATAGCCTTCATTTCTTTCCTCACACGGTGCCTGTCCCCGTGTACTGAGGCAGTCTATCTGTAGTGCCGTATGACAGAGGCCGTGTGTGCAGTAGTTTGTAATGTCTGGGTGTGGCGAAGCTTATCAGGGATGTGCTGTCATTTCCCTCACACTCCAGCGGAGGCGAGAGGAACAGTATTGTTGTGTATCGAGAGGTTTTGCGATGCACCCCCTGCAGGAGGTGGAGGAGGAGGCCCCCTGCAGGAGGAGGAGGAGGAGGCCAAGCGCCTCTTTTTCATCTCTAAACTTAAGAGCATTTCCGACGAGTGAATTTGTATTAACAGCATTCCTAAACATTTTCATTCTGCTGTCATGTATATAATGTATATAGGGCGTGTCAATGTTTCAGTTCTCATTTTCACAGGAAGTAGCTAATTTACATACACATGAGAAATTCGAGTGCCCGATCAATACGATGCATGTATTACAGTCTTCGCCACCTTTAAAAGCGGAATTCCTCGTAAGAAAGTACTTTAGTCCCACTTTAAATGTGACAACGCTGATAACATCATATGCTATGCGCCAGGCCTCTTTCAAGCACACCCAGTATGGGCCAGTGTATCAGCTTGTTTCAGGCTCGCAGTATCTAGTGTGTGTGGTACGCCATAGTTTGTGTGGTACACCACAGTTTGTGTGGTACACTATAGTTTGTGTGGTACACAGTGGGTTGTGTGGTACACTATAGTTTGTGTGATACACCATAGGTTGTGAGCTACACTACAGTTTGTGTGGTACGCTATTGACTGTGGGATACCACAGTTTGTGTGGTACACTATAGTTTGTGTGGTACACCAGTAGTTTGTGTGGTACACTATAGTTTGTGTGGTACACCATAGGTTGCGCGGTACACTAGAGTTTGCGTGGTACACCATAGGTTGGGTGGTGCACTATAGTTTGTGTGGTACACCATAGATTGTGTGGAACACTATAGGATGGAAGTTTAACGTCAGGAGTTGGAGAGAACCAGCGGTCACCCTGGGTTACATGCAGCTTCCTTGTGTGTATGAGACTTGAGTCAGCAAGTTGGTCCATGATGGAGAAGTGAGGTGTGTTTGTGTGTGTGTGTGTGTGTGTGTGTGTGTGTGTGTGTGTGTGTGTGTGTGTATTCACCTGTTTCGAAGATAGATCTATCATATATTGAAAAGGTGATCCTTAAACAAATTCATCAGGGAATATTACAATAATCCCTCATAAATCACACGATCTATTCTCGAGAAATGTTAGGTGGGAATCATTTCTTTTTATCTAAATATATCCATTCGTAGAGGCACAATAGGAGGGTGATTATGGAATGTAATGCTTGCAGGCAGAAAACTGAGTTCCCAGACAACGTCTCGAAGGTGAAGATTAGGAAATGTTAGGCGGCTGGATTCTAGAGATAGAGACTGGAAGATGAAACGGATGAGAATCCATATCAATACTGAAACGGACAGAGAAACAGATATATGTATATAACATCAATCAGAGAGACAGACTGATTATACATATGTATGTATGTATATATATCTATCTATCTATCTATCTATATATATATATATATATATATATATATATATATATATATATATATATATATATATATATATATATATATATATATTGTGCGTAAAAAGTTGAGTACTGTCTCTTGGTACGCTCATTGGCCATTCAGTGAGGGGCCGAGTGAACAATTAGAAAGATTGACGGACGCAAAGGTTCCACTGAAGGCCAAACTCAAGGTACTGAGAGCCATGACGCTTGAAAAGAATTTTCGTTACGACGACACACCCCAGTTGTGAGATACCTGTCTGCCTCCTGATAAAAGAATCAAGAGATGAAGTTAGAATTATAGTACAAGTTGGCAGAGTGTGGAAAGTATAAGTGATTTTTTTTTCTTCTCTCTCTCTCTCTCTCTCACTCTCTTCCCGCTTTATGTTCTGATAAGGTATGTTATGTGGAATAGTATACTATCACAGAGTCGTGGGGAGGAGTACGGTATACCTTCGTGTCGTGTAGTACATGGCTATCCCGAAGTATACTTGGCCACAGAGCCCAGCGGGACGACTTTTCATCCCAGTGTCATACAAGACAGCGCAGCATTACGAGAACTGACACATCATAACCCGAGATATCTCGGTGGAGCGCAAGACGATGCCACAGCAACACACAAAGCCAGCGCAGCATAGCGAGGCACGTCATAATGTAATCTAGCATTACGTGAGTGTGTGTAGCGTAGGGCACAATCTAGCGGTGCTGGTAGGTAACACTGCATGGGGCAGTGTGGCAATACTATGGCCCCGAGGTACTCTGGACCACTGTAGCCAACTGATCTATAGCCCCGTGGACAGAGAGGACCAGGTCCTCTGCCTTTTTCCCGACCACTGTCTCCCATTTTATTTCTTCAGGATATGTGTGTATATGTATCATATGTGTGACTATCATTTGTGTGTTACTGAGAGGGAGTTTTACACTCGTGTTGCCCCGTCTCTAAACCTTGGATGTGTGTGTGTGTGAGTGTGTGTGTGTGTGTGTGTGTGTGTGTGTGTGTGTGTGTGTGTGTGTGTGTGTGTGTGTGTGTGATATAGTATCAATTGGAGACCAACATACGGAAACAGAGGTAGTTCAACAGACTGTTTGGCAGGTAAATAGGAAGCAAGAGAGAGAGAGACACATTGAGGGACATTGAGATACACACTGACAAAGAAATGGTCAGCTAAAATCCCCAACCCGAGTTGGGTTCGTAAGAATAATAACTTAAAACCCTCATCCCGACTGACACACTGACCTTCTCCTGTATTGGCAAATGCTCCTCTTGTCTATCACGACTTCCAACTAAATTTCTCAGCCTCATCTCCCCTTTGCCTCCTGCATTGCTAATTCAGCCATCGCTGCGCTGCCCCCCCCCCTTTCCCCACATCCAGCCATAACGCATCGGGCCAATATTCAACGAAACGATTGCTCTATAAACCACGGAGCCTTGTCTCACCTCACCCCCCCCCTCCCACGACGGGAACGCTAACTGGAACAGATCGGTTACGGTAATACAACCGGATACCTACCGTAACCGGCGAGACAATTCAGTGCCCCAATTAACCCGACGCGCTTTGAGATTGACGATGGACACCAGATTGAAAGTTGTAGGTTGAAGCCACACTGTGGGGGCTGCCGTAGTCGATCATCGTCCATACGGACGCGTATATCTAGACCGTGAAAGACATACAGTAACACACACTTATCATGACACGAGACGGAATACGTCTGACTTCCACGATGCCAATGCGTTATGTTTGTGTTTGTCTTCGTTTATGTGTGTGTGGCTTATGAACTCACATTATCGACGCCGAAAACAGGATATTCGTCTATAACAAATGCAGTACCATGAGCATCCTACAACAGGGAATTATCAGCTAATCATAATCGACAACGTAAGGACCATAATTCCCGAGAAACAACGGAGAACCGGCACTTACAGCATGATAATCCGAACAATTAACGACATCTGTTTACCTCTCTCTCTCTCTCTCTCCCTCATAATTACTCCGGACTGGCATTCATGATCATCAAGCGTTGCAAAATGATCTCCAGAAACATTTCCAAACATCGACAGTCGTTCGCAAGGATCCATGACGATTGGGCTGTATCCAAAAGGAGTTGTCGTATACTCTGCTGTGTCTAAGTCTTAATACATCGACGACATGATCCATAAAAGCTGTGGTCACATACGTATTCCTCTACATCTATCATGTGATCCCCCCCCCCCCCAATGAAATAGATTATATTACCTTACGTTTGATAATGATGATTCTCGGGTGGGTGGGTGGGTGGGGATGGGGGTGGGAGGTGTGTGTGTGTGTGTGTGTGTGTGTGTGTGTGTGTGGGGTAGCGGTTCAAACATAATGTTGGACAATGGTCCAAACTATGAA
>NC_092236.1:14349517-14439517 GCF_036320965.1 Panulirus ornatus | reverse complement strand
TATATATATATATATATATAGTCACCCCATCTGTCAACTGCTAGGATCATCGCAGACATTGCTTCACTCCACCATCCACTCCCTAAGAATTTTGATATCATTCACATATAACTCAACAGTTCATAATGAAAAATGACCACTTTAATATATTTGCTTTTTTCACATCCAAAGACAATTATATCATGATCATACATTTTTTTTTTTAGGCCTATCGATTGTCAGGGTCATGTACACCATCAACTTCAAGATATATACACCAGTCTAAAACCTTAAACTTGTACTCTCTTCTTCAAGGGATAAGTATTATTCTAAGACCACATGTTATCTCTGAACTGCAAGTGGGCTTTGCAGGATATCCAAGAAGAAATTCCTTATTGTTGAAAAATTCGAATTAATTTTCGTAAATTTAAATTTCCGAAAATTGGAAAATCGAAGAAAATCTTACAGAGTAATGAAATAACCGTCTCAGTAGAGGCAATATTTCTCGTCTTTCGTTATTTATACACTTATTATATTCAATCTTCGTCTCCCGCGTTAGCGAGGTAGCGCAAGGGAACAGACGAGGAGTGGCCCAACCCAACTGGGATCTGAATTTCTAAACTGGTGAGTGAATGCATCAGCCCTCATGACTGGACGCGTCGTCATCTCCTGTTTTTCTTTGAATAAGTTTAGAGTTCAAGTTGTTATTCCCAGAAAGCCAAAGGTCGCAGAATATGTATATAAACACATGTGCACACACACACAGACACATACACACACACATATATATATATACATATATATATATATATATATATATATATATATATATATATATATATATATATATATATATATATATATATTGGAAAGGATCACAATTTTGCGCGTGATCAAGTATATTCCTATGAGTCCACGGGAAACTTATCGTCTTTCATTTTCCACGTACACATAAACTGTATATAAAACTGTTGCTGCATTTGCGAAAATCGATCCCTAATTCATTTTTCTTTTTTTCCTCCTAACTTGCTTTTTCTACCAGAAGGAAAGTACTTGTAGTGCCCATGCGACGCTCTACGCCATAGAGAGAGAACTGAATATCGCGCTTTATTTTCTCAGTCCTTTAAAGAAAGTTGTGTCACAGACGGTGCGAAAGTTTAAAAAAAAAAGTATTATGTATATATAACGTTCAATGTATTATTAGATAACTTTCAAGAAGAGAACAGCTAGCTATTCCATGACGTTATTGAACGCCAGTGCTGAACTTTTATATACTTTGTTTCACGTAAGTCTCTCTCTCTCTCTCTCTCTCTCTCTCTCTCTCTCTCTCTCTCTCTCTCTCTCTCTCTCTGGGCAAAATTTCGCCGTAGGTACTTACAGGTAGGACTGACTCTCTCTCTCTCTCTCTCTCTCTCTCTCTCTCTCTCTCTCTCTCTCTCTCTCTCTCTCTCTCTCTCTCTCTCAGTAAAATTTCATATTCACTCAGAGGTAGGTAAATCATTTCTCGCTCTCTCTCTCTCTCTCTCTCTCTCTCTCTCTCTCTCTCTCTCTCTCTCTCTCTCTCTCTCTCTCTCCGGAATGCCATTTCCCCCCGCGTAATTACGACAAATGCTAATCCAGAGAGGAACACACATCACTGTGGGGGACACACTGGTAACATGCCATGGCTAAGCACGAGTGACAGGATTCCCTGCCTGGGAAAAAGATTGATAACACAAAGGGTTCAGCTCCAAAGATAGGCAACACAAAGGGTTCAGCTCCAAAGATAGGCAACACAAAGGGTTCAGCTCCAAAGATAGACAACACAAAGGGTTCAGCTCCAAAGATAGATAACACAAAGGGTTCAGCTCCAAAGATAGGCAACACAAAGGGTTCAGCTCCAAAGATAGACAACACAAAGGGTTCAGCTCCAAAGATAGGCAACACAAAGGGTTCAGCTCCAAAGATAGATAACACAAAGGGTTCAGCTCCAAAGATAGATAACACAAAGGGTTCAGCTTCATAGATAGACAACACAAAGGGTTCAGCTCCAAAGCCAAACGACTGTATTCAGTTCCGACCCTCTACAGTGGCGGCATGTAGACGCTTCAACCCGACGCCACAGAACGAGTTTCAGAATCGAGCAATAATGACGCATCGGAATGAATTCTTATTCAGTAGCGAGTAATCGTCCCCCTGTGTGGGAATTTTTTGTCATCTTGCTCAGAATCTTCGATGTTTCACTTCATGTGTTCGTAGGTGGTGTGGTTAAGGATAGTTTGTAACGTCGTGTCCAAAGCTTTTACCGTCGTGCTGAATGGTCGTACCGTCGTGCTGAATGGTCATACCGTCGAGCTGAATGGTCGTACCGTCGTACTGAATGGTCGTACTGTCGAGCTAAATGGTCGTATACCGTCAAGCTGAATGGTCGTACCGTCGTGCTGAATGGTTGTACCGTAGTGCTGAATGATCGTACCGTCGTGCTGAATGGTCGTACCGTCGAGCTGAATGGTCGTACTGTCGAGCTAAATGGTCGTATACCGTCAAGCTGAATGGTCGTACCGTCGTGCTGAATGGTCGTACCGTCGTGCTGAATGGTCGCACCGTCGTGATGAATGGTCTTACCGTCGTACTGAATGGTCGTACCGTCGAGCTAAATGGTCGTATACCGTCAAACTGAATGGTCGTACCGTCGTGCTGAATAGTCGTACCGTTGTGCTGAATGGTCGTACCGTCGAGCTGAATTGGTCGTACCGTCGTGCTGAATGATCGTACCGTCGTGCTGAATGATCGTACCGTCGAGCTGAATGGTCGTACCGTCGTGCTGAATGGTCGTAACGTCGTGCTGAATGGTCGAACCGTCGAGTTGAATGGTCGTAGCGTCGGGCTGAATGGTCGTGCCGTCGTGCTCGAGGGTCGCACATTCCGTGTTCGTGAGGATAAATGGTTTGGGATCATCTCCGAAGAGGCGTTTGGACTTCTCATTAAGTCGTGTCTCTCGTGGAAAGTCTGCATCAGTACAGACCTTGTGGTCACAAACGGACTGGTGAAGTGCTGAGTACACCACGTGACCGACGAATGACTGACACTAATGACTCCTGTCCCCATTCGTCGGCAGCGGGACATTCCTTGTGGCTATCTGCCGTGAACATCAAAAATCTAACCACCACACACACTTGGTGTCGGTGAGAGAGATTTCCTTTTTCTTTGGCCTTAAGAAAACGCAACTCAGCATCAGACTGAGAAGAAATAATGACTTTGCATTTAAATATATATATATATATATATATATATATATATATATATATATATATATATATATATATATATATATATATATATATATATAATCCTACGAGTCCATGGGGAAAATGGAACACGGTAAGTTCCCAAGTGCACTTTCGTGTAATAATCATATTATCAGGGGAGACGCAAGAGAGAAATATAACAAGTCAGTTGATATACAACGAAGAGACGTAGCTAGGACGCCATATGGTAAACATGTGATTGTCCAAGACATGGGATGAGTAACCCCAGCTTGCAAATAGGTCGGTATTCCCAAGTGAACGACTCGAGAGTTAGCTTTAATGACAACCCTCCACGCCATGTGGCAATGTGACGCGTCACATTCTTCACCAAGACCCAAGAATAAACGCTAACAAGCGGCTGTGATGATAGCCTGGCCTTGGCTGGCTTCATGTGATGGGAGTCCTACGCACACACACACACACACACACACACACACACAGGGAGACGAGAGACGGGGGGCATAGATATAGAGTTGATGCACACATGACTTGCACGGCTGAAGAACTCGCTGAGGATGTGTGTATGTGTGCGTGCGTGCGTGTGTGTGTGTGTGTGTGTGTGTGTGTGTGTGTGTGTGTGTGTGTGTGTGTGTGTGATGACTTATTTGTACTGTACTGGGAGTTTTTTCTTTTTTTTTTTCTACATTCGTGGAGCATCCCCGTCTCTTAGACTTTACATTTGTACCATGTCTTTGCTCCTATGTGTATTTACACGCACGCTAGCCTAAGCCAGCTACGCAATGACGTATCTGTACAGTACGGGGAGAGTGTTCGACGTTTGTGGGACCCACATCTGAGTTTTCCATGTCCTCGAGTAGCCTCCTTCAAATCAATATGCTCTTAAATCCTTTCTAACCATCATTCCCCCCAGTTCTTTATTATGGCCTCTGCTAACTCTGTAGCCATGGGCGAATTCGTCAGTTTTTCTATGTCAATTTTGTGTACATATATACCTACATGTATGAGGTATATATATATATATATATATATATATATATATATATATATATATATATATATATATATATATATATGTGAGAAACTGCAGAAGCTGGTGACTGAGTTTGGTAAAGTGTGTGGAAGAAGAAAGTTGAGAGTAAATGTGAATAAGAGCAAGGTTATTAGGTACAGTAGGGGTGAGGGTCAAGTCAATTGGGAGGTGAGTTTGAATGGAGAAAAACTGGAGGAAGTGAAGTGTTTTAGATATCTGGGAGTGGATCTGTCAGCGGATGGAACCATGGAAGCGGAAGTGGATCATAGGGTGGGGGAGGGGGCGAAAATTTTGGGAGCCTTGAAAAATGTGTGGAAGTCGAGAACATTATCTCGGAAAGCAAAAATGGGTATGTTTGAGGGAATAGTGGTTCCAACAATGTTGTATGGTTGCGAGGCGTGGGCTATGGATAGAGATGTGCGCAGGAGGATGGATGTGCTGGAAATGAGATGTTTGAGGACAATGTGTGGTGTGAGGTGGTTTGATCGAGTAAGTAACGTAAGGGTAAGAGAGATGTGTGGAAATAAAAAGAGCGTGGTTGAGAGAGCAGAAGAGGGTGTTTTGAAATGGTTTGGGCACATGGAGAGAATGAGTGAGGAGAGATTGACCAAGAGGATATATGTGTCGGAGGTGGAGGGAACGAGGAGAAGAGGGAGACCAAATTGGAGGTGGAAAGATGGAGTGAAAAAGATTTTGTGTGATCGGGGCCTGAACATGCAGGAGGGTGAAAGGAGGGCAAGAAATAGAGTGAATTGGTGTCATGTGGTATACAGGGGTTGACGTGCTGTCAGTGGATTGAAGCAAGGCATGTGAAGCGTCTGGGGTAAACCATGGAAAGCTGTGTAGGTATGTATATTTGCGTGTGTGGACGTGTGTATGTACATGTGTATGGGGGGGGGTTGGGCCATTTCTTTCGTCTGTTTCCTTGCGCTACCTCGCAAACGCGGGAGACAGCGACAAAGTATAAAAAAAAAAAAAAAAAAAAAATATATATATATATATATATATATATATATATATATATATATATATAGACTAACCGTTTTTTTAAATCATACTGATTTTGTCTCTGATATTCAAACGAGTGGGGAAAGAGGCAGCGAGACAGAGATATCGGGCAATTCGTCCACACAAAAGTTCCACGTGATCGTTTATTTAAAGGCTTGTCCCAGTGTTTTTCCCCGGACGTTTGTAAGGGACGATCGGAAACTGTAGGAAAAGAGAAAATATAACTGCCCAACTGTGTGAGAATACCTTTCACGGTTGCATCTCTCGTACCCCATAACATTTCAGTCTTTTATCTTTACCAAAATTCACTCGTAAAAGTTACACTCTTTTATATACATACCTATATATATATATATATATATATATATATATATATATATATATATATATATATATATATATATATATATATATATATATATTTATATATATATATATATATATATATATATATATATATATATATATATATATATATATATATATATATATATATATATATTCTTTTCTTTCTTTCAAACTATTCGCCATTTCCCGCGTTAGCAAGGTAGCGTTAAGAACAGAGGACTGGGCCTCTGAGGGAATATCCTCACCTGACCCCGTTCTCTGTTCCTTCTTTTGGAAAATTAAAAAAAAAACAAAAAAAAAACGAGGGGAGGATTTCCAGCCCCCCGCTCCCTCCCCTTTTAGTCGCCTTCTACGACACGCAGGGAATACGTGGGAAGTATTCTTTCTCCCCAATCCCCAGGGGATATATATATATATATATATATATATATATATATATATATATATATATATATATATATATATATATATATATATATATATATATATATATCAATTCTTATAAATGCACCTCTATTAATAAATTCCTTTTCAAGAGAATGAATTGGTGCAAGTACTACATTATATATGTAACTTAATATTCAATACTACGCGGTCCTGAAGTGCATGATGAATAATCCATAAGTTTACCAACGTGTTCCCAGGTGATATTATAAGGTTTCAAATATCATGAGAGTTGTACGTAACGTAGAGATGAAATACAACTGTGTAAAACATAACAGTGTCTTCTGTGTTAAATATCATATATTTAGCGGAAATATCCGAGATACGAAGACTTTATATATATATATATATATATATATATATATATATATATATATATATATATATATATATATATATATATATGGCGCGATTGCCATTAAACAGGAGAAAAAGCGTATCACAAATTTGTAAATGACCACCATTTACTCAACACCACACGATCGACAGTATTCGTTTGAAGACTGAGAGGCAATAATAATTTTATTCTAAATTCATCATATATGATCAGGCGCAACTGGCATGAATATATCTACATCTACCAATCAATCCATATGTCTGTCTATCTATCCATATATCTATGATTTATCTATCTATCTATCAATCAATCTATCTATCTATCCATCTATCTATCATTCTATCTATGCTTATCTATCTATCTATCTAGATATCGATCTATAGTCCATCTATCTATCTAAATATCTATCTATAATCTATAAATATCTATCTATCTATACTCTATCTACCTAAATATCTATCTATCTATACTCTATTGATCTATCTATCGATGGATCGATCCATCCTCGGTAAAACTCACATTTCCTACCCACCACCAAGACATCACCCGAGTTAACAACACAGCCATCAGTAGTATTATTCACCGTCATCCATAACTACCATTGTAACTCTCAACTGAAGCACCGACGTTAATGTCATCATAAAGGCTATTAACATCTCTATTATAAGAGTCATTAGTAGCTCGCATTTTGTCATTATCAATTTCGTGATTAATAACTCGGTGAAATTGGCAGTAACCATATTAGCTGCAGTGTTGTCATTAGTAAGGCTTTCAACATGCACACAGTTCCCCCATAGTCACATTACCTCATACATAATATAAATATATATATATATATATATATATATATATATATATATATATATATATATATATATATATATATATATATATGTGTGTGTGTGTGTGTGTGTGTGTGTGTGTGACCGGACTCTGCTAACCTGTCACACCGCGAGTGAAATGTCACCTTTGTCGAGGCTACACAGTCGTCAGTTGACGAAAGCGAGTTTAGTCTCGCCAAAGAACTTGCCGCTTCAAAGGAGGCCATCTTGACCCTCTTACTGCGTGAACCACAGCTTTGAGGTGGCAGCAACCCCTGGACAAGGGTCTTGCTGTTATATCTATATCTATCTAACTATCTATCTATCTATCTATCTATTTATCTATCTATCTATCTATCTATCTATCTGTCTATATATATATATATATATATATATATATATATATATATATATATATATATATATATATATATATATATATATTTTCTTTTTTTTTTTTTTTTGCTTTGTCGCTGTCTCCCGCGTTTGCGAGGTAGCGCAAGGAAACAGACGAAAGAAATGGCCCAACCCACCCCCATACACATGTATATACATACGTCCACACACGCAAATATACATACCTACACAGCTTTCCATGGTTTACCCCAGACGCTTCACATGCCCTGATTCAATCCACTGACAGCACGTTAACCCCGGTATACCACATCGATCCAATTCACTCTATTCCTTGCCCTCCTTTCACCCTCCTGCATGTTCAGGCCCCGATCACACAAAATCTTTTTCACTCCATCTTTCCACCTCCAATTTGGTCTCCCATTTCTCCTCGTTCCCTCCGCCTCCGACACATATATCCTCTTGGTCAATCTTTCCTCACTCATTCTCTCCATGTGCCCAAACCATTTCAAAACACCCTCTTCTGCTCTCTCAACCACGCTCTTTTTATTTCCACACATCTCTCTTACCCTTACATTACTTATTCGATGAAACCACCTCACACCACACATTGTCCTCAAACATCTCATTTCCAGCACATCCACCCTCCTGTGCACAACTCTATCCATAGCCCTCGCCTCGCAACCATACAACATTGTTGGAACCACTATTCCTTCAAACATACCCATTTTTGCTTTCCGAGATAATGTTCTCGACTTCCACACATTCTTCAAGGCTCCCAGGATTTTCGCCCCCTCCCCCACCCTATGATTCACTTCCGCTTCCATGGTACCATCCGCTGCCATATATATATATATATATATATATATATATATATATATATATATATATATATATATATATATATACGTGTCCGCATCTTTATGTTATAGAAACATTATGACATTACATTTGCATTATTTTGAATACCTTTTTCTCATACTTGTAAAGGATAATGTTCAAGACAAAACACCGTGGAAAGAAATGCTATTTTTAAGTCGTGGTGAACAGATAAAAGAAGAAAGAGGAAAAAAAAAAACGCCTGTGGGATATATGGCTCCGTATTGTTCGCTCGCTGTAATTTAAAGGGTAAATTCAATGACTTACTACAGGGACAATGATGAGAGAGGCTGAGAGAAAAAAATATTCTAACAGCCCTATTGTCAATACTGACCAGATCATAGTTCAGGGCGGGGAGAAACGTATGATCGACACACATAGCGAATGGGTGAGAGAGAGAGAGAGAGAGAGAGAGAGAGAGAGAGAGAGAGAGAGAGAGAGAGAGAGAGAGAGAGAGAGAGAGAGAGGCGCTCAGGCCGTCTCCCATCCATGAACCATCTGGTCCTCACATCGCCGAGGGGGCGCTCAGCTCCTGCAGTGAGTGGGCTGGAAGGAGCCCACCACGATGATCAGTCAGTGCGTCAAGGCCGTACATAGCAGGGCAGTAGCATTCAGGCGGACGACCGTAGTTAAAGCTACGCCGTGCCTCTCTCTCTCTCTCTCTCTACCCCCACCCACCTCCTATCGGTCCTCTGGAAGCCGTGTGGAATAAAACCAGATCGATTTATCGACAAGACACTTGACCGGGCAGAAAGCAGGGATAAACAGATGCGGTAACAAGTAAAGAGAATGGGAACGCCAAGTACTTGCCTCACCCTGTTGTACCTCCTGAAACCCACCAGTGTTCTACGCTCTGATCATCACCTCCTCCTCCTTCCTCCTCCTCCTCTTCATGAGGCTCCTTCGAACACGTCTCGTCTACCACAGCGGTGGTTAGCGTCTGAGGATTCCCACAGGCCTTTGCAATTCCCCGGACGCGAGACGCGTCTCCCTCGAGACACACCTCGACGGGAATTAGGGTTCTGCGTTCATCAAGACTTAACCGGAGCAGTGATTAGAGTCTGGGGTAAATCCCTTCCTCCCCCCTCCGTCTCTACTGCTGCTGACCGGCGAAATGGCTGAAGCTTCTCCTCTTGGTCAGACGAAGGAAGACTAAGCCTTGAATATATCCCTCCACATCTGGGTGACGAGAACGGGGACGCTCCTCAACACACACACACACACACACACACACACACACACACACACACACACACATACACACGAGCTCCAGACACTGGGTTGATATCGACACTTGCCTCCCCGTGTCGTATGCTCTCGTTTTTCTTATCCTTCCCGAGGGTTCGCCACACAACTAGCAGATTTGATTTCAGATTCCGTCTTCACTCGTCGAGAACAACTGGTGTGTAGAAATAAGTGGGGGAAACACCATCGTAAAAACAGGTTCCGATCACATCTTGAAACAGCATGTATTCAAGGTGTAAGTTTGACACACTTCGCCCCTCTCACTTTTTCAAAGCGACGTATATATAATATATACAGATTCAACCTCTCTTCCCTCCAAGGAATTCCCACTATGTTTGATATATATATATATATATATATATATATATATATATATATATATATATATTTATATATATATATATATATATATATATATTATCCATGGGAATAGGGGAGAAAGAATACTTCCCACGTATTCCCTGCGTGTCGTAGAAGGCGACTAAATGGGGAGGGAGCGGGGGGCAGGAAATCCTCCCCTCTCGTTTTTTTTTTTTAATTTTCCAAAAGAAGGAACAGAGAACGAGGCCAGGTGAGGATATTCCCTCAGAGGCCCAGTCCTCTGTTCTTAACGCTACCTTGCTAACTCGGGAAATGGCGAATAGTTTGAAAGAAAAAGAAAATATATATATATATATATATATATATATATATATATATATATATATATATATATATATATATATATATATATATATATATATATATATATATATATTCAGTCACTCCGTGCATACACCGCCAAAACCCGCGGTTGTCGCTAGCCCGCTAGATTCGAGTCTTGGTACATCAGGTAAGAAATATTTCACACACGGGAACACCTGCATCAATGGTAGGGTTCGTCCTCTGCCTCAGCCGTCACACACACACACACACACACACACACACACACACACACACACACACACATGTTTACCAAGATTCACAATGGAGGTATTTGAGTGACGTTGTTATCGCCCGCCTGTGTGATATTAAGTGCACTCATCTTGTCTTCATTTTCCGTAAATGAACTGAAGAACCATCCAGCTACCTCGTATTTTGTTGCTGATGAACACACAAACACACACACACACACACACACACACACACACACACACACGCCCGCACAAATGCCGGAGCCCTACGAGATAAAAAGAATATATATATATATATATATATATATATATATATATATATATATATATATATATATATATATATAACGTAACATAAGCGCTTAATCAATGCCAAAAAATTATATTTCTTCTTCGGGGAGTCTCTCTCTCTCTCTCTCTCTCTCTCTCTCTCTCTCTCTCTCTCTCTCTCTCTCTCTCTCTCTCTCTCTCTCTCTCGCCCTCCGTCTCTCCTACACATTCCTGATAAACAGATAATGTAAACAAGCGAGAGGCGGGCCTCACCATCTACCTCCATGAAAGAAAAGAAAAGAAAAAAAAAAGAAAAGAAAATGCCAAAATATTCAGACTGAAATTGTCAGAGCTCGTCACAGTCAGTCTGGTCGTGTATATTCATGAGCCAGTTCAAAGCATGCTTGGGATTCACTCCTCCCATTCTTTCCTGTGTGACATGCCTGTTTCGAAGTGAATTTCCCTTTCCAATAAACGAAATAATGTTGTCTCTCTTTTGTCTGTCTGTCTGTCTCTCTCTCTCTCTCTCTCTCTCTCTCTCTCTCTCTCTCTCTCTCTCTCTCTGCCACGTTTAAAACGGGAAGAATATAAACATTATCAGAACAGTGTCTTACTATTAACAATAACAAGAAAAAAAATATATATATATACATAACTTTGCAATCATATGAGACTGTGAAATATCTCACAGATATCTAGAATATATATATATATATATATATATATATATATATATATATATATATATATATATATATATATATATATATATATATATATTTCTCTCCTGCCAGTAAATATATCATTTATGGAATCTTTTACAGAGGATGGAATTATGATTAATATGAGATCCGAGCTGTTGTAGACATGAGAGTATCAGATATTTCGTGAATGATTTAAACTTACTCTTTCAGGTACGATCAAATACAGAGTTTAGAGCAAAGGTGTATTTATCCATTTGTCGTGTCTTATATTCTTGACGCTCACTATTTTATTTGTGTTATGCGGGTTTTCAGTGATATTTATTCATTTCGGAAAATTCGTCTAACATTCATATAATAAGATATTCAAACAGATAATGTATCTCACATATACACACACATTATGTATGTATGTGTGTGTGTGTGTGTGTATATATATATATATATATATATATATATATATATATATATATATATATATATATATATATATATATATATATATATATATATATATATATATATGTAGAATATCATACAAACCTCCAACAGCCAGGATCGAACCCGGGACCCCGGTGCAACAAGCGGGAGCGATACAGCAGTCCCGGGTTCGATCGTGGCTGTTGGAGACTTGTATGTTCTACGAAGGTGCGCGTTCATATGCACTTTGTTCGTATTCATATACCTCCGCGTTGTACTGTTAGGTTCTGTAAAATGCTATCTGCTGGCTGCATGAGCCTGATGAGAAATGACCGGTGTAGACCCCGTTGCTTACCAACGTGAGACGAAGGGTATTCGAGTACATAGTATTCGAATAGTCATTTCCCTATTAGGGGCAATCATAGCCTAGCGGTAGCGCTCCCGCCTGTTGCACAGGGGTCCCGGGTTCGATCCTGGCTGTTGGAGGTTTGTATATTCTATGAAGGTGCGCGTTCAATGCACTTTTAGCGAGGTAGCGTCAAGAACAGAGGACTGAGCCTAAGAGGGAAAAATCGTCACTTGGCCACTTTATCTGTTCCTTCTTTTTGAAAAGTAAATACTGGAGGGCAGAACGTCCAGCCCCCCACTCCCTCACCTTTTTGTCGCCTTCTACGACACGCAGGGGATACGTGGGCAGTATTCTTTCTCCCCTATCCCCTGGGATAATGACTATATATATATATAATGTCCAATAAGCTCATCTCAGGATGGTGATATAAAAACCACCAAGCAAGTTACACATGTTAAGGAAAGGTACGTGAAGGTAATCCAAACACGAATTTCACCTACACTCGTCTGCTTCAAGTTGACCTTAACTTTTGCCCACAATTAGTCGGACG
Source organism: Panulirus ornatus (assembly GCF_036320965.1). Lineage (NCBI taxonomy): Eukaryota > Metazoa > Arthropoda > Malacostraca > Decapoda > Palinuridae > Panulirus > Panulirus ornatus. Next base: position 14,426,641 of record NC_092236.1, on the reverse strand, counting down.
GAGTTCCATGAGAGAGAGAGAGAGAGAGAGAGAGAGAGAGAGAGAGAGAGAGAGAGAGAGAGAGAGAGAGAGAGAGAGAGAGAGAGAGACTCTCGGGGGTTCAAACTCCTGTAATTATGATTCAAACTTTTAATGGGATACAGTTCTGATCATGTGGGATGAGCAGATCAATAGAGACCACCGCAATGTGTTTTCCAAATGGGATTCACGCCTCTTATTTGCATATTTAGCGGGATGGCGGAGTGAGTGTCTTTGAATGATGGACGTGTGTGTGGGTTTCACGACAAAGAGACTTTACTGACAGGCTTATGAGAGTGTACTTTTTGATGTACACACACACACACACACACACACACACACACACACAAAGAGGGACAATGTGAAGAGGGATTGTACACGAATAAAAAGACTATTAGGGGATGTAGACATGCCAAATGCGATTACTGTAATATAAAGAGACAAAAGAGAATTGACACGAGGGGATGACAGGTAACGATGTCGTTCAGTGAGGAGTTAAGTCGTCAAAAGGTGTTAAGACTAGGTTAAGAACTCTTGCAAGGAAAGAGGAATCCAGTGCCTTATTCACCAGAAGTGTGTGTGAGAGAGAGAGAGAGAGAGAGAGAGAGAGAGAGAGAGAGAGAGAGAGAGAGAGAGAGAGAGAGAGAGAGAGAGAGAGAGAGAGTACAGAATACACAGTAAGATGGCAATAACAGAATGACAAGAATATCAGAAGCAGCTACAGTGATGAAACAGCTACGCCAGATCCTCAATACGTCAAGGGGTGTTAAGTGATGGGAATGTTAGACTACAAGGAATATATATACACCTATGTAGATGAACGAGTACGATGTAGGGAAAGGAGATGAAATTTGCAGAATGAATTGGAGAAACCAAACGTGATAACTTAAGTGTAGCGGCGACGAAACTCATATAAGAGATCAGAGCTAATGTAATCTTTTTCAGAAGAAATACATAATAGTAGGGAGAAAAAGGTAGGACAGAGGAGGAGCGAGGCCTTTGCCTTCTTAACAAGTCTGAGTAAATAATAGAAGTTCGCCCAGTTAGATAATCACAGCAGGGGTGAAAATATGCTTTGTGGAATCAATAATTCATTATCCTATAAAGTATCTTAGTGATCCAGAACAAATATACAACGACAACGATGAATGATCAATCAAGATGGGACATGAGGTGGTAAAATGCACGCTTCTCAAAGACACTGACGTTCTAACAATAGAAGATTTCAATTATAATGAGACAGACCAGGAGACCTTAAATTCTCATGGAGACAGAGACACGTGTAGGGTATATAAACTCGAAGATTTTAAGCATCAGCGTAGCAATGAGCACGCGGGAATCAGATAGGCTGGCAAATCATTACTTGACCTTATTATAGTCACACACTTTACCACAGAAACTCAGAACATCACGTATAATACAAAATGAAATAGGGAAAAAGTAACGCGTGTTATTTGAGACTGACTTTATCGCAACCGAGGGCATAAAAAGGAAAGAGAGATGAAACCAAATATGGAGATCTGATCATGGAAACAACAGAAAGAAAATACAATTTTATAGGAACATAAACTGCAAAACGGAGTACCCACAATATGCATCGCTGTATGAAAGATTCTGTGAAACTTACAGTGAAGGAAAAGTGAGACAGATACCTTCTGTTGCAAGCACAAGAGGAGGGTTTACAAAGAAAGAAAAATGTTTCAATAAAAGACGTCATATAAACTTAAACCTTATTGTGGAAGATAAATAGACAGCGACACAGCCAGCCGGCATCTGAAAGATGTGAGAGAGAGAGCAAGGAATGAGTAAAGTGGGATAAGAAAGGAGGATAAGAAGGGAACCCTGATATACTGTCGACGAGGCAGAAGACACTCACCAACTTTTTAGGAAATGCACCAGGAACAGGTTGTTGGTCAGAGAGCAGATACTTAGGCTATACAACTCGGACAGAGGTAAGAGGAAGATGTGAAGGTATTGGAGAGGCCGAAAGACGGGTTAAAGAAGACACTATGGCTCCAGCACCAGTGAAATGGAATGGGAAAGTCTTGGAAAGCAACGAACTCTCCAGAAAAGAGATAAAAAGAATTGCTTAAGGGCTTTGACCTACATGAAGCTCATGGTTCTGATAACGCGTCTCCATAAGTGCTGAAGACGTGTGTACAGACGCCTGACAGACCACTTGAAATGCTGCTTAAGACATCAAAGTGCCAAGTTAGAGAAAAGAAGGCAAATGTCATACTTATAAGAAAAGAGATCAGAAAATGGAGCTAAGTCACTGAGCGACCTCCCCAAGGAGTGTATCCTCTAAAATACTGGAAAAGGTAAGAGAAAGCCTATGACAACTGCATGTAACAGAGACACTGGCTGAGCGAGAGGCAACAGCTATTCCGTGAAAAGTCGTGAGTGACAAACGCCTAAGGTTTCTACGAGAGAGTGAGTTCCGCTCTGGACACAAGAGAAGGGTAAGTAGATTACGTGTATTTGGACTGCCAAAAAGCAACTGAAACTGTACTACACTTGAGGCTGGTAGAGAAGATGAGATTTTTTAAACAGGAATAAAGGGGAAGATTCCTTCAATGGACAGGTGTGTGTGTGTGTGTGTGTGTGTGTGTGTGTGTGTGTGTGTGTGTGTGTGTGTGTGTGTGTGTGTGTTACTACAAACACTGAAATCAACACCTTCATACACGTAAATAAATAATACATAGCATATCATAATAGACTTACGGAGTTATGTGAGGGTCAAAAAAAGGAATAATAATGATAAAAAAAGAAAATATATTCTGGAGATAAGGAAATGAATTCTGTGGCGGTTGTTGCTCTAGGCTATCGGCCGACCCTCTGCATAACTCTCTACCAATATTGGCTAATCCTGGCCGGGAGGGAAAAACATGTTCCCGTCTTGGCTCGTAAATTCTATCTACATGTGACACAGAGGGGAAATCTCAACCATGTGGTATGGAATGGGGGGGGGGGGGGGGGTTTAAGACCAACTCTAGACCTCGGTCTTTGGTTTGGACTGAGTGACCAATTCGACTCTTTTCTTTCTAAAAGTAAAGTCGTCAGAGTACTCGAAAGACACTATTGCCATATCCTCGAAGTATTGACGGTCGCAGTAATACCATTGAGAAGCTGAAATTACCGAAAAGGTGGATGGTCTGAGGAGTGAAATGGTTCAGAAGATAGGAAAATGTCCTCAATAGACTAGATAAGGTAACATGGAGATGTGCGTAGGTAACAGATGACCAGAGAATGTTAGCGACTGCTCCGGTCTGTGGACATAACGAGAACAAGAATCTACTGGTCAATAGATCTATTTAGCATGGTTGGTTCGGTTTATTCGAGGTATATGACCGCTAAGAAGTTCACACACACGTTTCCTCCCGAAACCATGGCAAGTTGATAGTCATATACGAGTATCAAACAGATGCTCACCATATGTGATTTGTGGGACCACTCTGGAAGAGGCGACTAATTCCCAAATGTATAGGTGCTACCGGACTCATCACCTGCAGGTGGTTGCACCACCGCGAGCGAGAAGTCACTCCTCCTGGGAGGCTGTGTCATCGTCTACGAACGGAAGGGAATACAGTCTCATGGAAGACCTCCTCACTCCAAAGAATTTAATTATTTCTCTGTTTTCTGCAAAGTTCAACAACTTCGAGTCTGCAGCAGCACCGTAATAGAGGGATATATATATATATATATATATATATATATATATATATATATATATATATATATATATATATATATATATATATATATATATATATATATATATATATATATATATATTTTACTTTGTGTAGGGTAACGAGTGTGCAACTGATGCGAAGTCAAACAGAATTCCGGGAAGGCCACAAAGCTAGCCTATGATGATGGAAGCTTTGATTCTCGTAATAATGGAAATGGAAAAGTTTTGAGGTTCCGAGGTCAAGCTGTGGGGTAAAGTTGCAAGTCTGTTTAGTCGACTGAGGCCAGATGTACCCGTATGTAGTTCTTGTGCGTTGACGCAGGTTCTATGGCATTTATGGAAAGGGTTGTATGGATTCTGAAGAGGAATGGTAGACTAATAAGATTATTTTGGCTTGCCTTCGACTGCTGGAAGGCTCTGTGGACTCGATCCATGGCTTAGATGACTTACTGACGCAGTGGAGACTTGATAAAGGTACTGATACGCGTGCAAAAGACCTAATCAATGTGGATGGTGGGAAAAGGAGCGAAATGTCCGGTACAGAGGTTTCTAAACCCAGGGTCGAGACCCAGTAGGAATCGCCAGGATATTCTTGAAGATTGCGGTCAGGACTCGGTGGCAAGAAAAAAAAAAATGGCAAATAATATGAAATATTACAATTGCTTTTACACAATGAAGATGAGGGGGGAAATTATGAGAAATAAATGAAATATCGACATAAGTGGTGTGTGTGTGTGTGTGTGTGTGTGTGTGTGTGTGTGAATAAAGTCTCAAGATATAACTGAGACGCATTCGAGTCAGTAGACACGTCTCCCACCCGCACTCATACGCCAAGTTCACCCAGCGTAAACGCGAAGCCTAACACTCGTCCCTCAGTTCCAATACTTCCAACGTGCGGTGATTCACTGGCGTACTGGAGAAGGTTGAGGTCATAGATACTAGGGAGGGAAGGTTGTATTTACCTGCATCTTACCCGTTACAGCAGTTAAGACGATGGACTGACATACATTGGTGGCTATACACAGGATGTATGATACTTTGGCCTTGAACAGGACAAGGCAAGAATACGTAATGTATGACCTTGAACGTGGGGGGGGAAAAATGCTGCCATTTTCCCCGATCAAGGCCGTATAACCATATATATTTTCCTCACGAACGTCGCTTATTTTCCCCGTTGGCTTTTTTTTCGTAATGAGTGCCCGCTTTCGTGGGCTGTGTCTGTGCGTGTGAACGCTGCGTGAATAATATAGTGTAGCGCACACAGCGTATTATATACCAGCACTTTAGGGTCACCAGGCCGGGGAAAAGATTGTGTTTAGGGTCGCGAACACAAAATGTCTGGGGAAACGCTGGTCTAATGTAGGTATGGATCAGAGAGAGAGAGAGAGAGAGAGAGAGAGAGAGAGAGAGAGAGAGAGAGAGAGAGAGAGAGAGAGAGAGAGAGAGAGAGAGAGGGGAAATATAATGAACAGATAACACTGCCGTCCTTGACATCATCTCAGATATTATGACCGAAAAAAAAAAAACACTAAAAACACGGAGGGATTTAGCACAATTAACTTCAAGTCAAAACTGTCAGTGTTTCACATTGAAAGAAAATCATGCATTTGCGCATCACAACAAAGAATGAATGTAAAGGAAAGATTCATCTTTCTGGGGAACAGAATTAACAACACCGTGAAATATAAACAGTTGTGGCATTATATTCAAATATATTATTTCTAAATGAATCTGAATTAAGTGGCACGGAAACGCAGGACTTTCGTAAATGGAATTTTGCTGATCCGGATATAACTGTATCACGTATTGATTTGAGGACACTAAAACATACAGTATTTAGCATGACATATCCCGGTAAGACACACACACACACACACACACACACGCACACACACACACACACACACACACACACACACACACGTTTTGAAATGGTTTGGTCACATGGAGGAGGTGAGTGAGGAGGGATTGACCAGGGGGATATGTGTGTCAGACGTGGGGGAGCGAGGAGAGGTGGGAGACCAAATTGGTGGTGGAAGGATGGAGTGAAAAAGATTTTGAGTGATCAGGGCCTGAACATGCTGGAGGGTGAAAGGCGTGCAAGGAATAGAGTGAATTGGAACGATGTGGTATACCGGGGTCGACGTGCCGTCAATGGATTGAACAGGGCATGTGAAGCGTCTGGGGTAAACCATGGAAAGTTCTGTGGGGCCTGAATGTGGAAAGGGAGCTGTGGTTTCGGTGCATTATTACATGACAGCTAGAGACTGAGTGTGAACGAATGTGACCTTTGTTGTCTTTTCCTAGCGCTACCTCGCACACATGAGGGGGGAGGGGGTTTTATTTCATGTGTGGCGAGGTGGCGATGGGAATGAATAAAGGCAGACAGTATGTATTATCTACATGTGTATATATGTATATGTCTGTGTGTGTATATATATATGTATACGTTGAGATGTATAGGTATGTATATTTGCGTGTGTGGGTGTGTATGTATATACATGTGTATGTGGGTGGGTAGGGCCATTCTTTCGTCTGTTTCCTTGCGCTACCTCGCTAACGCGGGAGAGAGCGACAAAGCAAAATAAATAAACAGATAAATATATATATATATATATATATATATATATTTATTTCTATACATTTCTATACATTTTTTCTCGTTTACATTTACTTGTCTTTTCCGCCATAGTGAAGTCGCGTCAGGAGCAAGCTAAGAATGACCTCATCTGCACTCAGTCACTCGTCAGCTTACATGCAACTTGTACCAGAACCAGAACCTTCCATTAACAGACAATCCCCACGTACTACCTCATGGTTTTCCTATGACTGCTTCCTATGCCTTCATCCAGCCCAGTGACAGATCGAGGCTACCATGTACCACGTCGACCTAGTCAAATTTAACCAATGGCTCCCTCTTGCCGATCTAAATGTTTAGGCCCCGATACCCCAAAGCCTCTTTCACTACATCCTTCCATAACCATCTCAGTCTTCCCCCTTTTTCTTCTTCTTCCTCCCTTCATTTCTAAAACGTAGATCCTCTCAGTCAGTCAGTCTTCGCCCATTTTCTCAGTCCGTCTAAACCGCTTCAGCGCACCCTGATCAGCCCTCTCGTTCTGACTGCGCATACTACTGCATCTCTCTTACACTGTCATTCCTCACACATTCAACCCGCCTCCCACCAGATGTCGTCCTCAGGCATCTCATTTCCAACACATACACCCTCTTCTTTTCTTATGCATTCAAAGCCCAAGATTCACATCTATGCTGTACTGGCTACACCCTCTTCTTTTCTTATGCATTATAAGGCCAAAACTCACCTCTATTCAGTACCGGCGTAACGATTATACCTTCAAACATACCCACATTTTAGCTCTTACAGACAATAACATCTCCCTCTACATGATACGTAACGCATCCACTAGCTTATCTCCCCCTCATCCAACCCATGAACCACGTCCATTCCTGGGGACACACAGTACACTGCTTGCCTCACCGTCTTGCTTCATCTTAGTACCTTATCTCTGTTTATAGTTACTTTAAACTTTCCCCTTTGATATAGTCACTCCAAACTCTGACACCAGCTTCTAAACTTCTACGCTCAAGTCTGCCACCAGAGCCGTGTTATCTGTAAACAGCAACTGCTTCAACTCCTATACCCTCACTCTACGCATAGTATACTGCAGACCCCGAACCTTGCTCTAAGACTTGCATTAACCCCCCCCTCACCTATTCCTTCTACGAGCAGATTTCACAACAAATGATGACATCACGTATCATCCACACAGACCCACCTTCAGCGGGATGCACTCACCTTTCTCTCTTCCCTCATGCACAGTTACTTTGGTCGTAGTCTGTACTCTTCTATGCTCTTTTTAACACCCTACATTACCTCATATATTTGTAGTGCCTTTCAGAAGGCACTTATATATATATATATATATATATATATATATATATATATATATATATATATATATATATATATATATATATATATATATATATATATATTTATCCCTGGGGATAGGGGAGAAAGAATACTTCCCACGTATTCCCTGCGTGTCGTAGAAGGCGACTAAAAGGGAAGGGAGCGGGGGGCTGGAAATCTTCCCCTCTCATTTTTTTTTTGTTTTTAATTTTCCAAAGGAAGGAACAGAGAAGGGGGCCGGGTGAGGATGTTTCCTCAGAGGCCAGTCCTCTGTTCTTAACGCTACCTCGCTGAGGCGGGAAATGGCGAATAGTATGAAAGAATATATATATATATATATATATATATATATATATATATATATATATATATATATATATATATATATATATATTCTCATGCATCACTCGCAGTATACGCGCTTGTACTGTAAGAGGGAACGAGTGTTCACAATGGCGTCTGTATTCCACACCTCGACACACCTTATAACTTGGTAGATGTTTGGCACCAGGACGCCGCGCGCTACAACTGGGGGACGCAATAATAACTTGTCCCGAAAAAGGTGGGGGAATCGATGCCAATGTCTGGCCGTCTGTCAGTGGAAGTAATATTTAGTCAAGGAGAGAGGCTGTTTAATTAACGAGACCTCTTCCCAGTGCTACGTGAGCGTCTCTGTATAGATGGTTATTGGAAAACGTTATCAGGGACTTTAGAATATCGTGTAGAAAAGGAGGCCCAACTCAAGGTCCAAATGCGTTACACATGTAGAGGTGGTACATTTCCCACACACACACACACACCTCCTCCTCCTCCCGTCATACAAGACTGTCCTTCACCACTCACGCTTGATCAACAATGTTACAGTAACTCCTATACTTTTTTTTTCTTTTATCGGAATTAAAGGTGTTTTCACACCGGCCGTTTTCTACGAGAGGTGCTGTACGAAAAACTTCATCTTATCGAGGGAAAAAGTTCATGAACTCATCCAATGTTATAGAACAGGTAATTTGAATTAATATAAGGTTACAATGTTGACAGTTTCAAACTTCCAACGTATATAATTAACTGTTTGGACTGGCACAAGTTAATTACTTTTATATCTGATTACGGGACGCTGAATAAATTTGCTTATATTTTTTCTCAATCACGCACATAATACATACTGCTGTATAGATTTATTCAGTGCATGTAGTTCTGTAAATTGTATTCATCCAATTCTAAAAAATTGTATTCATCCAATTCTATGAAACGAAGTAATTCTAATGACAGAGAGAGAATTTGTACATTTCTTACAACCATACAGAAAGCAGATAGATTATTTTACAGACAGATGGGGGACTTTGTGAGTCCGAGTTAAGGAAACTAGTTTTACCATATCAAATACCTTTCAGGCTGAAACAAAATACTGATGAAAATCATTCTAACAACAGAAAATTGCTGAATTTACTTTCCCAACTCCTGTCATTGGCAGGATTGTGGTCGAGAACTAAACAGAATATCATATTTGGATTCATTGGACTCGCCAATATCCAAAGTTGGTTATATGAAGCGTGTACAACGTCTAAGGGTCACCATTTCCTCCCCTTACAATCCGTTGGTGAAGTTCTTTCAAGGTATGTGAGTAAGGTCACGTGTCAGTACTGTGTCTTGCCCACCCTCCAAAATCTGAGATATAATCTTGAGACCTCTCTCTGCCACAGATGGTAATCGTCAACCCAGCAAGGAAATGACAAAATAGTGATCCATCTAGTGATTATCATTCCTGTCGTGTTTCTCTGATGTTTTGTATAACACTTCGACGTTAAGAAGGTGAGTTGAAAGACACTGTAATATACGTCATCTGTCCACTCTAGTCTCACCAATTCTCTGTGTATCTCGAACGCCTTTCCAAAACATCTACTCAACCTCTAAAAGAAAATACTGAGTGTTCAGTAGATGTCGCTCACTCCCTCCCTTCTTACTTTAGTGATAAACATCTCTTTGTCTTCGCTGTCTGGGGCCTCTTCTCCCTCACCTGTTCTCTTGCACCTGCTCTCGGTTCAGCCTCTCGACAGAGAAGGAGGCAAGTGCTCTCACCGTATGCACGGATGCTAAGGAGCGATCATGATGAAGAACAACGTACCGTCTCGATCATGTACAAAGCTGAGGCCACACACTTCTTGCAACCAATGTTTTTTTTTTTCTCTCTATTGCTCCGAGACAGATCGGGGCCATCATGGACCCCTTCTGAGTTGGTGCTCACTAGAACCAATCAAGGAATGTCCGTGATGAGCCACAACTGCGGTGGAATGATGAAAGAAAAAAAAAGAATCAAATCTCTATGATGTGTGGCTTTATTTTCAGTGATCTTGATATCCAATCTGTCGCAGCGAGCGATATGGAGAGAGAGAGAGAGAGAGAGAGAGAGAGAGAGAGAGAGAGAGAGAGAGAGAGAGAGAGAGAGAGAGAGAGAGAGAGAGAGAGAGAGAGAGAGAGAGACAGAAAAGTGATGTCCTTACCTTCTCTCTCACATCCTCCATGTGTGCAAACATCCCGATGCTGGACCCAAGCAGAGGAAAAACCCACACCCACACACACACACACACACACACACACACCCCCACACACACACACACCCACACACACACACACACACACACACACACCCACCCACCCCCCCCCACACACACACACCCACACACACACACACACACCCACACACACACACACACAAACACACACACACAACACACACACACACACACACACCCACCCACCCACACACACACACACACACACACACACCCACACACACACACACACACACACACACCCACCCACCCACACACACACACACACACACACACACACACACACACACACACACACACACACACACACACACCCACCCACCCACCCACCCACCCACCCACACACACACACACACACACACACACACACACCCACCCACACACACACACACACACACACACACACACACACACACACACACACACACCACATGACATATTGTCCATAACACTAACTTTAATTTTCTCACTTCTCTCCCTCGCAAGCACCCACGCTGCCGTCTGAAATGCATTTACTGAAACATGAGACGAAATGAGAGGTAATGCCAACTCGTGTTAGATATTCAGCGAGCATTTGTCTAAAGTTGAACAAAAAAAAAAAGAAAAAGAGAGAGAGACGTCATCAGATGACATTCACTGTGATGTTCGACGTAATAATAATCATTTGCTGTTGAGGATGAACTCTCGCCACCAGGCCCCAACACCACCTGCTGGCCTCATCATCCTCTATCCTACACGCCCCTTAACCGCCTGGATAACCAGAGGAGGAGAGTTCAGCTTATAGCCTCCACATCGGATCTGCATTCTGATCCTACTGCGGTCACATCCTATCGTATTCTGTCTCATATAGATGATATAATGATCAATCTTGAGTGCTTTCACTGCCTTCCTACGAATAGCCACGTCACATACCGTCATGTCCTCTGCTACAGACCTCTTCTATGTACACTTTCTTTGACTCGATTTGTGCCGGTAACCCCGGTAAAAAATTCGTCGTACATCCCATACTCATCCTGTGAGCGGTAGCGCAAAAAGGATTATAGAGGGTCACAAGGGGGTCTTCGTCAGACCCAGGAGGATTGATTAACGTATACCTCAACCCAACTTCGATCCAAATTAGCGGATATCCTCGTGGAGGCGCATCTTCCCTTTCATGGATGTTTGAAAGTTCAAAAGGAGTTTCAGACCACCGAACCTAATCGTGGTACTTGTCGTTCAAGTCACGAACCAAATGCCAGGTAATGGACGACCGTTCCTCGTCTCCTATCCATCCTGAAGTTGTGGGAGGAAGAATCGTTTGCGGTGTAAGGTCGTGCAACTCGTTCGGTGCATCTTGTTCCAGCTGTCAAGACTGGCTGTCCTCCTTAAGTGTCTGCATTTCTAGATGGAGAGAGAGAGAGAGAGAGAGAGAGAGAGAGAGAGAGAGAGAGAGAGAGAGAGAGAGAGACAGAGAGAGAGAGAGAGAGAGAGAGAGAGAGAGAGAGAGAGAGAGAGAGAGAGAGAGAGAGAGAGAGAGAGAGAGGCTGAGACTGGTGGGATGAGAGAAAGACATGGCGATGCAGCCAGGCAGTTTGAAACCACCCACGAAAAAAAAGGGGAATCGGAAAATGTGAAAAAAATAAAATAAATACGATCTCAAAGAGCGAAAATAAGAAGACTAGAATCAGCATTACCAACAGAAGAACCCAAAGGATCCAGATGACTATGGAAAGGTCTAATAGCTCAATGGAAAGACGACCACCGTGTCGTCCAGACGGTGGCTGGGGAGCAACTGAGAAATGATACACGTTGCGAGATCTTCTTCTCTTCTCTTCTCTCAAAAATTCATCCTTAAATCATCTTTATTTCTTTTTTTCCCCCTCTCCTTATTTTTTGTTTCTCATCTCTTGTCTACGTCAAAGTAATTCGATACAGCGCAATATATCGCAGTGGGGATCGGATTACGACTGAGAAAACTGGTCTGGGTTTGATTTGCTGATCTTGTTTTCCCAGGAAAAGGAATACGTAATGCGGCGTCTCGTATACGGAAATAAAAGCCAGATCTCATTACCCAGAGATGTCGTCTCCTCCTCCACCCACTCCCCCCCTCCCCACCGCCCACCCCTCCCGCCCACAGCCAGAGCCGCCTTATCTTGCTCCGCGAGACGCCCTGTGCTGGGAAGGTGATTTACGAACTAAATGACAGGCAACATCACCCATCCCGACCCTTCTGCCTGCCTGCCAGACTGCCTCTCTCTCTCTCTCTCTCTCTCTCTCTCTCTCTCTCTCTCTCTCTCTCTCTCTCTCTCCAGTACCAGAGCGAGCGGTACTGCCACCTCAGTGTGCCAGAAGCGTTAGTGATGGCAGCGCAGTAAAGCCAGCACTGCAGTGGGTGTCAAGTTCCCTTCCCAGGCCCATACTGCAGTCTTCTCTCTCTCTCTCTCTCACTCTCTCTCTCTCTCTCTCTCTCTCTCTCTCTCTCTCTCTCTCTCTCTCTCTCTCTTAAAAACCCGGTCTAAGATATTCTCCTCTTTGTGTCTCGCTTCACAGGTCGACTTTGTAGGAGGGGAACAGAGAAAAAAAAGGAAAGTAAAGAGAGAGAGAGAGAGAGAGAGAGAGAGAGAGAGAGAGAGAGAGAGAGAGAGAGAGAGAGAGAGAGAGAGAGAGAGAGGAAAAAAATCAGTGAACATGAAAAGAACCCGAGCAATGAGCCGGGTCTCTCTCTCTCTCTCTCTCTCTCTCTCTCTCTCTCTCTCTCTCTCTCTCTCTCTCTCTCTCTCTCTCTCTGCCTCAAACACGGTGCTGGACCATGAACAGTCGGCCAGCTCTTTCAATTGTCTGTAGCGCAACGTAAAAAGAAAAAAAAAAAGTTCAAACTTTCGGAGTGTGGAAAAAAAAGGTGTTAGAATCGTCCTGTTAAAACGGGAAATGAAAAAATAGGAGAATATCATTGGCATTTAAATGAAAAAAAAAGGTAGATATATCATATGACCTCACAACATCACATTTAGCCACTGTAAATGATGTCACCACTGAAGGGGAAATAATCATTGGCATTTATATAATAAAAAACAAAATGTAGATATATGACGTGACCTCAATGTGACCAGTGAAGAAAAGAATCGCTTGTTCTGGCATTTACTGACTCATTTACACTTTTGTCTTGGTTTACGTTCTTTACAGTAGACTTGTTTCTGTAAGATGATAAGGGAGTTCCCAGATAACAGATACCTTAACTAACTAACTTACTCTCCCTTATCTTGAAGAACGTTCCTGCAATTCCTCTCACTGCTCTACCATTCAAACGTTTCATCTGGTGCAAAGCTCTCACTCCCTCCTCTCTCTCTCTCTCTCTCTTCACCTTTCAATATACCATGATCCTCTCACTGCGCATGACAGCGCGTCCAAAACACCACCATTATCTGCCTTCCTTTTTATCCAACACATTCGCTAGTCCTTCAGTTCAACTCATTCCATCTTATATCTTCGTCTGTTACAACTTTTCCGTCCACCCTCCTCACTGTTAACGCCTTTCGTTCTCAGCAAACTACTCGTCTCCTTCCGAATCATTTCGTAATTCTATCAAAAATTCATCGATGCTCTCGAACACCATCTTTCATTCGCCTTTCTTAACAGCTCTCATACATTTTTCTTGACCTCTTGCCGCTTTCTCTTGTACTCTCCTCAATCACTTGCACTCCTTCCCTACAGACACCCTCCATAGTGTTGCTTCATTGTATGACTGAATCAGCTTCTCTCTGGCATGTAACATCTCCACCCGCCAAGCAATCTGCCTTTCACTGCTGCTGTAGTGACCACTTGCCTTCTTCTCCACTGTGTTCGGCTGGCGATGCGACTGCAGGGAGAGAAGCAGTGCTTCAGACACACACACACACACACACAGACGCGAGTGTCCCGCTATTTATACAAGATCTCTCCTTGTGAGGTGCGCTTACGTCACACAATAGGAACTGGTGTGTTTACTCACTTGTCAAACTCATATCTCAGGTACCTGTCTTAATCCTCCATATTCGTCTTTGGAGAGTTATATCTTTTATAAAGATCATTGGGAATCACATTTTTATTGAAAGTCATTTGTTTATCGACTTGCATATCATCCAGTGGAGTTTCGCTTTTCTTCTCAATAAATGTGGATTCAATCTGTAATCATCACTTGTTTTTCCTTCTGTCTACAGTCTCCAAGGTTTCCTTCTTCACAGATCATTACCGTTTTCAAGAATTCGACTGTCTCTCATGCACAACACGGCGGAGTGCCTGCATTGCAATATTTTGCCAGTTCATACTGGTTTTTCATAGTTGAACATTGAGCAGCAATTTCTATATATCTAACAAATTCTCCGAACCTTTATATCAGTTCAACACCAATTTTTCTTCTTTTTTTTGTATGTTATCAATTTCTCGTCTGGTAAACCTGGACAGTCATTATATTCTTGAAGATGATGTTCACGGGCGTCCTTTTTTTCTTTCTCTAAAAGAATAACTATTTTGCAATTTTATCATCATCATCATCCTCACAATTTATTCCACAATCGTGTCCACTCTTTTCAGACATTAATCACTGGAGTTTTAATTCTTATATTGAGGATTTACACGTTGTGTTTTTTTTTATCTTATCAGTAAGGCTAAGCTTATCACAATAGTCACCGAGGCTTTGCATTTCACTGTCATTTTTCGAACTACACCTTCGACAGTGATCCGTGAAGGCTTTGACGTACACGTCGACAATAATCAGGGTTCTACTTCACGCGTCATTTGCTTAGATTTTCGCCGAGTTTGTTTAACACGGTGCGCTCTGGCCCGTCCCTCCCAACATGCATAAGACAAATGAGTGAGTGCAGTTATTTCAAGACCCAAAAGGTTATCGCTAAAACAGATATACCGGAATTGGTAAGTATTGACGTTCGCTCTCGGGGGTCTCAGTTATTCTGTGAAGTCTCCGTCTAAGTTCCTGGGTAAAGTAAATGACCGGTCTTTGCCTTCAAGTATTCATAAGGAACCTTTTACTCCTCCGTGCCAGACGCGAGGTGAAGCGCACAGGTACCACTCCCCCGTTCCCCATGACTTCGCATGACATCGGTACGACTTATGATTACGTCCTCGATAGCATCTAAAGCCGCAATTCCTTAGCAAACTCTTATCATAAACAGATCTACGACACTCAGGAGATTTCCTCTGCGACCTTACAGTTCGATCGGGACACGAAGATCGTCCAGCACTACAACATCCAAAGTTGTGGTCGTTGAGTCGACAACCACCGTCAAAACACGTGAGGGAGGTTGGACGTGAAAAGCAGCAGCCAAAAAGGATATTGACAAGGGTCTGTTCCTGTGGAATACATAAGCTGTTACGGACACACGAGACGAGATCAGAGGACAAAGGTGTCTCATCACAACAAAACAAGGTCTGTTTACACCCAGACACCGCCTCGTTACCCACCTCCTCCTAACATAGGTTAGGCTGACAACCTGAAATCATTCTTGTATTATTACTGGTGGTTTAAAAGCGCTATTCATGGTGGTGTGTCCCTGGCTGTGAATGGCAGGCTTTCTCCCCCACCTCCCCCCTCTTCCTACCCTCTTCCCAGTCTCCCTGTAAGATCAGGAAAAAGAAATTAGGAATATACTTCTAGATGGAAATGAGATCGAAACAGAGAGAATGGAAAACCACATATGGTGAAAGACATTAGAGAAATATCTTTGAGAACTTACAGCGAGAGCTTATTCCTTCGAACGATGCTTTAATTAAAGAGATATTGTGTAAGTCTGTGATCCCATGAAGTTATTCATAGAGCATCATCGCACCATTCACAGTTCTCTTTAGCTCGAGAAATGTTTAAACAAACAAAAATACAAATAAGAAAACGAAAGAGAAATTACAAGGAAACACAAAAAAATCAAAAGCTTTAAAGACTAAGCAGCTTAGCTGTAGAGCTTGATGTGTCAAGCTAAAACTGAATGCCAGGGCGTTTATTATTCTCATGCGAACCTAATTAATGCCCTGAATGGTGAGTGGTGGAGACGTTTGACGAAAACCAGTCAACTACAGTGACTATACAGGATAGATATATAAAGCTAATCAATATATAGATATAAGTAAATACGTGGATGGATGTATGATACAGCAGTGCACATTAAGTGAAGGAATGAATGATGGATATCTGAGTAAATACATGGAAGCGTGGGAGCAAAAGGAGCGGGTTGAGACGTCAACACGAGAGCCCAGAGGAGGCGCCATCCGTGGGTCTGCTTTAGGCTGAGACTCAACACACACACACACACGTATCGAGGTGTCGGAAAGGATGATCATGTACCTCCGGCCAGCGACAGAGAGGGAACTGAAGGATCCATTCTGTGGTTCCCGAGCAGGATACACCGCCTTACATCTCGAAGACCAGAGTATTCAGGCAAACAACTACTAGGCTGTTTGCTGCTACGTCTTGTATGATCTGTATAAAGGCTGTTGCTATACACTGTATGATCTGACTGTATGGGCCCTCTTTGCTACAGACTGCATGAACTAATTGTAAGGAGACTGTCATTAGTTCCCATGTGGACTGTATGTCTACTCTCACTGTATCCTGTACTGAGAGTACTCAGCATATCGCCAGAGCTTGTATGAATTACATGCAGGGTGATGCTATAGTTTCTATGAACTTTGGACTGTGTTGAACGAAGTCCAAAAGAAGAGAGCACATGATTTGACAGCTCTTTACAATCCTTACAGTAGAGGAACAGTGTGCGGCACTGCATTCATGCAAGCGAGGCTGTAAATCCACCATAAGATACGTATTCCAAATACCGCGTTTAAAAGTTTCTGATTCATAATGGATATATTGCCTACCGGTCCACCCCTTTCTACACATTGGAAATATCATGTCTAAAGTTCATAATACACGTCGCACCACAGCTGAGGGGACGTTGTGGTTCTTACAGTGGTGTTGAGGGGTCGAAAATTGAATTAGCATGTATATCACAAGGGGACAGGAGGAAGGGCGAAGGGAAAGGGAGACTTGGAAGGGCTCTGCTGTGGGCGCAGTGTGGGTTACCTGTTTGTGCTGGAAGAGAAAAACGAGGCGCTCTGAGGGGAGGAACATTTTGATTTCCCTCTTTTTTCCTCCTCTTCTAGATGGAAAGAGGCAGGAGGAGTGATGTTCGCGTCCATAGTGAAAGAAACGAGAAAGGGGACGGTCCCGCGCGATGCATAATTTGTGACTGGGTGGAGGGAAGGAACCAAGGCCTCGGAGGCGGGAATGCCAACGTGGCCACAACACTGAGCACCAAATTTAGGCTCATCTCATCTGCTTTAGGATCTTTATGCTTTCCTCTCTCTCTCTCTCGCTTATCCCGAAATCAAGCTCCTCATAGCTGTAAGCTGTTTGCTACACAACTCCACTTCAGTATTCTAATAATCTTACGCATTTAACGAGTGTTTTTTTTCAACAGAGATAAAAAGACACGACTGTTCAACCCTTAACTGTATCAGCTCTTAGGTTATCTACTTCGAACTGCGACGCAATCCAACTCCATAAGGTCATATAGAGCTTGTTAAGAGACAAATCTAAGGAAAACAATTACAGTATTTCAAGTAGAGTAAGTTATCTGTTATCATAAACAAACCTTAAGAATTATTAATTATTATTATATAATTATGAGGAATTAGATACGAGAGTCATGAACTTTGCTTGATTTAACTTGGGATTATGTAGAAGCTACGATTCCAAATATCAGGACTCAAACTTTATCAAGACAGAAAAGAAAAATCTTACCTTATGGCTTATAGACAAGCTGTAGTAGGACTGTAAACACGATATCACAAGGTCAAAATATAAAATGCTTTACGTCAACGTGTAAAGAGAATAACCTTTGAAAAGGAAATTCGGTCTCTATGGAAAAGTTGAAAAAAAAAGACGAAAAGAAATAAGAGACTGCAGTCGATCAATAACCAAACTCTCCAACTAAATTACCTAAAAATCTTATGTTTTCAAAGGGTAGAAAACGGAAGGAAAACAACAACAACAACAACAACAAAAAACGGAAACGAAGCGATAAAAAATAATGAACCCCTCACACTGCCGAGTGTGTCTGGGTGAGTAAGCCCCATAAAGCAAGCGTAAACAAAGGTAGGTACGTCAACAGTGAAGTTTGTAAGGGGCGTACGTCCGTACACAGAGGCGGGGGGAAGGGCACTTGAGAATTAGGGAGAGGTTGTTGGGTGAGTAAATGGTGAGTTGACTGTCATGAATGAGTGAGATCCACACATTCAGAGGGGGAAAAAAGAGATTTCTTTTTTTTTCTTCCTCTATTTCATTCATTTTTTTTTTTTTTCAAGATTTCTGTAGATTTTTCTCTTTTGTCAGAGAGCATCTTTATGCTCTTTAAGGAAGGCTTCAATTCGCCAAGACAGACTTTGTTTATGAATGTTTTCAGGTTTAAATCTATTAGCAGACAGAAGGATATAACAGAGAGACAGAAGACATGCAGATAGACTGGAAGTAATAGACACATGCAGAGAGAGAGAGAGAGAGAGAGAGAGAGAGAGAGAGAGAGAGAGAGAGAGAGAGAGAGAGAGAGAGAGAGAGAGCCGAGAACTGGAGTTGGAAGTGCTATGGTTGGAGGGCAGTAAGGGAGAGAGAGAGAGAGAGGGTCGCGTTCTATGCCAGTTACCGCTGCGGGGGATGAACAATAACGACCAGAGGTTAAAACACGATTCCTGTTTCTCTCCCAGACGGAGGTTCCATCAAGGCGTGATTGCTTTCCTTCACACCTCCTCCCTCAACCGTTTACGTTCCCTCCCACCCCGCACCGCCTCCAGTTCGTGTCCTTCCCCTTAAAGTCACAATACCCCCCCAGCAACCTCCTGCCTGCCGCCACGACCACTTCATCCTCTCCAAGCGGAGTCTTTCCCACGGCTCTGCTTTCCCTCACGTCATTCCCTCCTTCACAAGAGTTCTCATCAGGACCCACTCCACAGATACAATCCCCGTCACCAATGACCTTAAGCCTCATCCCAACTACCCATACCAGACCACACGCACCATCTCCCAAGCTGACCATACACCCCCAACCCTCGTAGTATGGCCAGTCTCCCCCAGTGTGTAACACCCACTGCTATCTCTACACCCACTTTTAACCACGACATCCTGACTCACATTCCACCACACCGTCGCCATCATACCTCCCTCCCACACACACACACACACACCAACCACATACACACTGCCCTATCGGTGGTCCACTCCATGCGTCCCCTCCTTCGCTTCCTGCCTCTCTCTCTCTCTCTCTCTCTCTCTCTCTCTCTCTCTCTCTCTCTCTCTCTCTCTCTCTCTCTCTCTCTCTCTCCCTCCTACCTCCCTCGGCGGCCGCTTTCCTCGCCACCCGTAGTGGTCGGGCCCTTTAACTGGCCGTCGGTAAACGCGAGGTAACTAGCAAATCCTCGAACGCCCCACAGCCTGGCCAGCTGTGATCACTGGCTCCCCCACACACTGTGATGGCTCTCTCTCTCTCTCTCTCTCTCTCTCTCTCTCTATATATATATATATATATATATATATATATATATATATATATATATATATATATATATATATATATATATATATATATTTTCTTTTTTTCTTTCTTTCAAACTATTCGCCATTTCCCGCATTAGCGAGGTAGCGTTAAGAACAGAGGACTGGGCCTTGAGGGAATACCCTCACCTGGCCCAATTCTCTGTTCCTTCTTTTGGAAAACTAAAAAAAAAAACGAGAGGGGAGGATTTCCAGCCCCCCGCTCCCTCCCCTTTTAGTCGCCTTCTACGACACGCAGGGAATACGTGGGAAGTATTCTTTCTCCCCTATCCCCAGGGATAATATATATATATATATATATATATATATATATATATATATATATATATATATATCCTGAGCTCTGCAACCCTTTTGCAACCTCCTTCATGCCTATACATAACCATGACCCATGAAGTCAGCTGACCTCGTCCACCTGGCGGGAACATACGTCATGAACTATGGCGATGGTGAGGGTCGTCATTCCTGTCAACTCGTAGCCGAGAAGAAGCATTCAAGGGTCTTCAGTGTGGACGGTGCTACTTGACTTCGAGGTGTTCTGCGTCATGTATGGAAGCTGGCCACTCATACAGGAGAGAGTGTGACTCGTTGTTTAGCTGGCCAATGAAGTTCCCGATGGATGTATGGAATGATCCTCAAGATTTGTGTTGGTGAAGCTGGTGGTTAGAGCTGGTGTTAATCATTTTGATACGATTGTTCTCTCCCGTTTTCTGTCTTTTATTCTTCAAAAATGGTGTGAGGGGCATCAGCGAATAGGGCTGAATGAAATGCGACGATGGGGGAGAGCTTTTTTTGTTTCTTCGTCATTACTGATGGTTGGGTATGAAATGGCTCGGATGGGAAGGGGACTAATGCCCTTGCATTAACCTGTGTGACCCGTGCGTGCTGAGGCACTGCAAGTATTTCTGTATCGTTGTGTAGGTGGTACTGCTTGTGGCTGCTAAGACACACACACACACACACATACACACACACACACACACACACACACACACACACACACACACACACAAACACACATCACATAGACACACGTATGTATATATATATATATATATATATATATATATATATATATATATATATATATATATATATATATATATATATATATATATATATATATATATATATATATGAAATAACAACCCCCTCTCCCCAAATGTGTGCGAGGTAGCGCTAGGAAAAGACAACAAAGGCCACATTCATTCACATTCAGTCTCTAGCTGTCATGTAATAATGCACCGAAACCACAGCTCCCTTTCCACATCCAGGCTCCACAGACCTTTCCATGGTTTACCCCAGACGCTTCACATGCCCTAGTTCAATCCATTGACAGCACGTCGACCCCGGTATACCACATCGTTCCAATTCACTCTATTCCTTGCACGCCTTTCACCCTCCTGCATGTTCAGGCCCCGATCACACAAAATCTTTTTCACTCCATCTTTCCACCTCCAATGTGGTCTCCCACTTCTCCTCGTTCCCTCCACCTCCGACACATATATCCTCTTGGTCAATCTTTCCTAACTCATTCTCTACATGTGACCAAACCATTTCAAAACACCCTCTTCTGCTCTCTCAACCACACTCTTTTTATTACCACACATCTCTCTTACCCTATTATTACTTACTCGATCAAACCATCTCACACCACATATTATCTTCAAACATCTCATTTCCAGCACACCCACCCTCCTCCACACATCTCTATCCATAGCCCACGCCTCGCAACCATATAACATTGTTGGAACCACTATTCCTTCAAACATACCCATTTTTGCTTTCCGAGATAATGTTCTCGACTTCCACACATTCTTCTACGCTCCCAGAACTTTCGCTTCCTCCCCCACCCTATGATTCACTTCCGCTTCCATGGTTCCATCCGCTGCTAAATCCACTCCCAGATATCTAAAACACTTCACTTCCTTCAGTTTTTCTCCATTCAAACTTACCTCCTAACTGACTTGTCCCTCAACCCTACTGTACCTAATAACCTTGCTCTTATTCACATTTACTCTCAGCTTTCTTCTTTCACACACTTTACCAAACTCAGTCACCAGCTTCTGCAGTTTCTCACACGAATCAGCCACCAGCGATGTATCGTCAGCGAACAACAACTGACTCACTTCCCAAGCTCTCTCATCCACAAAAGACTGCATACTTGCCCCTCTTTCCAAAACTCTTGCACTCACCTCCCTAACAACCCCATCCATAAACAAATTAAACAACCATGGAGACATCACACACCCCTGCCGCAAACCTACATTCACTGAGAACCAATCACTTTCCTCTCTTCCTACACGTACATATGCCTTACATCCTCGATAAAAACTTTTCACTGCTTCTAACAACCTGCCTCCCACACCATATATTCTTAATACCTTCCACAGAGCATCTCTGTCAACTCTATCGTATGCCTTCTCCAGATCCATAAATGCTACATACAAATCCATTTGCTTTTCTAAGTATTTATCACATACATACGAGCAAGCACCTGATCCACACATCCTCTACCACTTCTGAAACCACATTGCTCTTCCCCAATCTGATGCTCTGTACATGCCTTCACTCTCTCAATCAATACCCTCCCATATAATTTCCCTGGAATACTCAACAAACTTATATATGTATACGTTGAGATGTATAGGTATGTATATTTGCGTGTGTGCACGTGTATGTATATACATGTGTATGTGGGTGGGTTGAGCCATTTCTTTCGTCTGTTTATTTGCGCTACCTCGCTAACGCGGGAGACAGCGACAAAGCAAAATAAATAAATAAATAAAATATAAATACATATATATATATATATATATATATATATATATATATATATATATATATATATATATATATATATATATATATATATATATATATATATATATATATATATATACATATACAGGACCATAGGAGGGAAAGAGTCAGGCTGGAGTGAGTGTAGCAGAGGCTTACATGGTATCATAAACTTTCCCCCTCTCCTCCCTTTCCTTCCTCCAGCCATAAAACTGACGCCAAAAAGGAAAAGGCAAACAACTGAAATACTCTCTTCTGCCTGCGAAATTTTGCACTTGCCTCCAGTACGTGCGGTGCTCTCCACGTGTGTGTGTGTGTGTGTGTGTGTGTGTGTGTGTGTGTGTGTGTGTGTGTGTGTGTGTGTGTGTGTGTGTGTGGTTTTTATACATACATATGTGAGATTGCCATTAGCGTGTGACGGAGAAAACGTGTTACACTCGCGTTGCTCCCGTCTCTTAACCTTGTATATGTGTAATGTCTTATCTCCTATGTATGTATAAACACACACACACACACACACACACACACACACACACACACACACACACACACACACACACACAAACACACACAGACACACAGACACACACCAGCCTAAGCCAGGTACCCACTTATCGACCACCATCGATGGGAAAATAAACAGCTGGGTTGGCTGTGGGCCAAATGCCGCCCTCAGGATTCAACCCCTCGAATCATGGTCAACAGTGCCAACCACCACACCACGTGTGTGTGTGTGTGTGTGTGTGTGTGTGTGTGTGTGTGTGTGTGTGTGTGTGTGTGTGTTTAACCAAATAATTCACACTTGCTATTCTGAAATATAATCAATATTTCGAATCACTGATACCTGACATGTCACCTGATTTTAAACCACTTCCTGAATATTGAAATGCTCAGTTTTTTTTTTCTATGTTGTAGGTTATAGCTAGAAACAATGACGTATCATGACAGTCATGAATACGATTCGCTGTAAGTCTAAACTAGTAGCATGATCATTCTGATGTCTGTCTGCAAAACTATTTTTTTCACTTATCATTCCATGAGAAGACCATTCATCCTCCTACCCACTATCAACACCTAATCATCTTTTCTCCCTCATTGATCATTCCACCATACCCTTTAATGACAGCCACTCCACCTGGCGTATCAGACGCACAAAACGCGTAGGTGGAACTCATGAGAAAGAACACACCCAAGTCCGCCCAGCGAGATCTTCCTTACAAGACTTTGAAAGACTTTTTTCACGAAGCTGGACATGAATCAGCTGAAAAAGAAGAGGAGACGACCGACATCATCACGGAATCACGAAGAACGTACCGAAGGTGGCTTCTGCTGCTGCTGCTGCTGCTTCCTCCTCCTCCTTCCTCGCCACACTCGCCACGCTCGCCACGATGCCCATCCCTGTCTTCTAATATGGAATCAATTGCTCGTAGAAATGCCCTCTTCAATGAACTCAGATCAATGGCTCACGGTGGGGGTCCAGGCTTATTGGGTTTCCCTCGAGCCTCAACAACCCGGGGTATTGGAACCACAGAGTCGGATGTAATTACAGCTGGATGAGCCTCCAGTCTCCAGAAAGCCAAGCCGCCTCCTCCCCCCCCCTCCCCCCCCCCCCCCCGGCCAACCGGCGATGACGTCATAATTTAGCGGTGAGAGATCAAAGCGATCGGCCGTAGTGATCCTGCGATTATTGCACGAATGGTTCTCCCTCCCTCCCTCTCTCTCTCTCTCTCGGCGGGCCAACGAAGTGTGTTGCCGAGGGTTTCCGGGGACTGGGAATTCTCGGGAGTGCATTGCGTGGAGAGAGAGAGAGAGAGAGAGAGAGAGAGAGAGAGAGAGAGAGAGAGAGAGGCTTGTATGCACTGCAGTCGCCATCAACCAACGACCGGGGGGGGGGGTTATATTCGCGTTCGCCGCGCTGTACGGACGACTTGCCGCCTGCTCTGTGCCGGATTCAGCCACGCGAACGACCTCGGGCTGGCCGGAATGCACCGGGGGGGAAAGAAAATAATAACAGGCCGTCTGATACCTTGTACTTCAGCCGCTTCTCACCAGATCCTGTGCCGAGCGCTTTGCTATCACTGCAAGCACCTCTGCGTGCAAAGACGAGGGAGAAAATACTGATATTTTTTTCCCCTGAATAACCCTGTAAAGAGCTCACTTTCATTATTTTTTTTTCCCCCCGTCCACTCTCCCTCTCTCTCTATTTCCCTTTCTCTCTGTGTGTGTCTCTCTCTCATCCCCCCGCTCTCACATCATAGCTCACGTGTGCCTTTGAAGGGAGGTAGGTGGCGCACTGGGAGGGAGGGAGGGTGTGGGAGGAAGAGCTTTGGAAGGTGCAGCAGACAATACCCAGGTCGCAGCTACGTTCTCTATGCTTCCTTTGCCTTCAACAAGGAGCTGGTGGGACGGGAGCATCGCGAGATTGCCCTGATATTGTGTCTGCCGTCTCAAAGAGAACCTTCTCTGAACCCTTTCCAAAAGTTTCTCAATCCGGACAAAATTTCTCTCTTGTTCATATATATATATATATATATATATATATATATATATATATATATATATATATATATATATATATATACATATGTATACGAGCAAAGTGCATTGGAACATGCACCTTCATAAAACATACAAACCATAGCCGAGCGGTAGTATTCCCGCCTGTGGCACAGGGGTCCCAGGTTCGATCCTGGTCGTTGGAGGTTTGTATGATATGTGTGTATATATATATATATATATATATATATATATATATATATATATATATATATATATATATATATATACACATATGTAATAGTGACTCGTCTCCATCTTAAGTTCAAGGGTGGAAGGTCTTAGTGTTTCCAGGGGTGCAGTAAGACGTGCCATCATCCGCTCAAGGGAGGTGTGAGAGGCTCGTGATTAGTCGAGGTAATGAGCAGGTGTCCTCCTCCTTCTCCTCCCACGTGCATGATCTCGGGCGTGGAGGCCTCGATCTCCACAGAGTCCTTTTCTCGGCTACGTAAAAAAGAGAGAGAAAAAAAAACCCATCGTATCCGTGGTTACTTCAGCGCTAAGCTCTGATTGTAATGACACGAAGGAAACGTCACGCGAACAGAAAATAAAGGGGCTTACTCAACAGAATACGTCTGTAACTCTGATGTCATCGCGACTGTAAACATGGGGAATGTACCAGCAAATAAAATCCTAACAGCTACAACAGAACACAAACAACGAAACAACGGAAACAATAACAACAACGACGACAAAGACATTAGGAGCAACAATAAGAGAAGTATAATAATACTGATAATAAAAGGCAAATTGATAAGTACGATACTATATGAGATTCATGAGACAGAGAAATGAACCTTTCTGCCTCTGTGTTTGTTTATATGTTTACATATCTGTGTACGTATTTTTCGAAGGCATTCAAACATACCTATACACACACATACATTCATACATACATACATACATACATCATACATGCATCCATACATACATACATGAATACATACATACACATCCATACATATGTAAAAAGACATAGAAGGGCAGACAGACAGACAATGTGTCAGCGAATGACAGCAATTCAAGCGAGGATTCCCTTTCTTTGAGGCTCAATCATTGTGGACGAAAAAGAGTATAGCGTCATCGAGGACTTTTTTCAACCGAAAGGAGCAGCCTCTTTCCCTTTTCTTGCTTGGGGCGAAGCCTCAAACCTGCAGGAGTCCCATGAAAAGGATCCTTGAAGCTGCAAGAGCCAGATAGAATGGGTCCTGGTGTGTGTGTGTGTGTGTGTGTGTGTGTGTGTGTGTGTGTGTGTGTGTGTATACAAGTATATAAACGCTAATCTACACACGATATTCTCACTACCATAGACCGTACGGTGGTGTTGGTAATGTTCGCTTAACCGCTCAACACTGCATTTCGTTCTAAGGAATTATTTCTAACTAAATCCATCCTAATTCTTCCCTTCTCACGCGCTGACTTTAGTCACTGAGCAATTTCGATGCTGGGGTTGCTCAAGAGACCAATTCCGTCACTAAATAGGGCGTCCGGTAAGCCGTCGCCTCAAACTGATTCAGAGCCGAACCGCTTCTACCTCAAGACCGTCTTCGAACTCCACCTGATTCAGAGTAGCGAACCCGCTAGCCAGACTCTAGCATACGTCTCAATGGTCAACATACATTGAAGGTCTAATTCAGTGAAGGTAATATACAGGAAAGCGGTCGCTCTATGGTATGTTTTGGCTAAGAAATCAACCGTGACACCGTTTACGATGCGTACATGGCGACTAACTGTGAATGTGGAAAGATTCACTGTGAATCTATGACAAAAGAAGTTTTCTATGTTGGGATTCGTGATCGTCTGCGAGTCAGGATTCTTTTCAAGGCATCTGCAGGAACTCTCTCTCTCTCTCTCTCTCTCTCTCTCTCTCTCTCTCTCTCTCTCTCTCTCTCTCTCTCTCTCTCTCTCACACACACACACACACACATACACTTCATCTACCGCCAGGCTCCAGTCCTGGAAAACACCGAACACGGAGACACACGCTGGGTTATGGAAAATCGGGGGAGGAGGTGTACTCACTGATGACGGTGAAGTTGACGATGGTGTTCTTGGTCGGGGACAGGAAGAAGTCGACCCGGCAGCGGTAGGTGGCCTCGTCCCGGTCCTGGACGGGGAACAGTTCCAGGTGGGCCCCCGGCGCGGAGGAGCCGCCCCAGGAATCACCTGGAAGTAGCTGGAAGTAAGCTCGTCTCCCCAGGAGCCGCTCGTCCGCCCAGTGCTTCCCATTTTTTATCGTGCTTTCTCGCGCGTCGAAGCTGACAGAGAGAAAAAAAAAACACAAGTAGAAATATAAATATTCATTCTGATTCAGCTGGAAGAGATGATACATTAATAGCAAAGTATATTCCATGTACAATGAGCCTCCGAAGTAGAAGGTTTGACATTCCTGTGGCTCATCACAGCATGTGGTAGAAGACGTCAGCGTCTGGCTGCGATGTTATTTTCTTTTTTAGTCTTGACTGAAATGTGACCTTCGGTTATCTGACCCGTGTATACGGCTTTATGACAGGGTCAGGCAGACGAATAGGCTAACTCACACAAACAGTCTAATTTACGAAGTCTCTTTAAATCTCTGTGAATTAAAGCTCTAAAGCAAACACAGATTCCATAAGAAATGCGGAATGCGACCTGATTTACTTTTTTTTTCTTTTTTTTTCGAAATTATTTACTGTAATTCGTAATGAAAAGTAAGCAAAGGATGTATTACGCTAATGTGTAAACATTGTGTGTGTTTGTGTGTGTGTGTGTGTGTGTGTGTAATTTCCCGATGTTCCAGCCAACGTAACAACGCATCACGACTGAAAAAAAAAAAAAAATTCATCCTAATTACGGTCATGTCGACTGAAGGTAACATGATGATTATCAAGAAAGAGGAAGGGGGAAAAAATATATATAATGCGGAGATAAACGTAAAATTTGTATTGGAAAAAAAACTGACCAGACGTGTTTCTTTGCTTCCTATTTATGGGAGTCAAGATATTTTGCACGTACGTTAATTTTTCTATAAGACTGGAGGTGTTTTTGATAGCTTTTCCTCGAAGAGGAAAAAAGTGTGGATGCACTTGTGACATATGGAAGAACATACATCGTACCCACTGAAATAGTTCTTGAGTGGAAAGTGTAGCTTTTACATCATCACACTCGATAGCGTAAACTGTGAAGGGAAAACAAACACGATCATGAAAAGGAATTTTTTGAGGATTCTTTTTTTCCCCTGAAATGGATCGAAGGCAAATTTGGCCCATGGAAAATTATTTCCAATCGTTCTTCCTTAAATATGGCCCGAGGAAAATTATTTCCGATTCTTCCTTAGATTATGAAACAGCTTATTTCTAACCTACATCTCTCTCTCTCTCTCTCTCTCTCTCTCTCTCTCTCTCTCTCTCTCTCTCTCTCTCTCTCTCTCTCTCTCTCTCTCTCTCTCTCATCATGACAAACAACTCATGGTTTCGTGAAGTCGGCACACCATCGGAAACACCTCGAAGAAAATATTTTTGCCGAGTAATTTTTCCCTCTCTCTCTCTCTAATGAACTCGACCAAAATTAGGGAAATTTATGAGGGGGAAGAGACGACTCTCCCCCTCTCCCCCTTCAGGAGGCAGCCAGGGGCACCTGAGTGAGGGCGGCTGGCTCTCTTTGTCTGAGGTCTATAAAACAATGAATTATTCGAACTCCTTTGAGGAGGCTTTTGTTCCTGCCTGACAGAATGCTTGCAACACGAAGTCATGTGTGTGTGTGTGTGTGTGTGTGTGTGTGTGTGTGTGTGTGTGTGTGTGTGTGCCAATATCATATATATATATATATATATATATATATATATATATATATATATATATATATATATATATATATATATGAGTCCACGGGGAAAATGAAACAATATAAGTTCCCATGTGCACTTTCGTGTAATAATCACATCGTCAGGGGAGACACAAGAGAAAAAATATAAGTCAGTTGATATACATCGAAGAGACGAAGCTAGGACGCCATTTGGTTTATACGATAATGATTGGTACCCCTGTGTGACCAGTTCTACCACATCTACCTACCATTCACTCGAGTCATGCATATACTCCCTACTGACTGACTATTTTGCATGATCCCCATCAAACTACTCCCTTTTTAGAAAGAAAACAAAGAATAAATTATATATATATATATATATATATATATATATATATATATATATATATATATATATATATATATATATATATATATTTATATATATTTATATATATATATATATATATATATATATATATATATATATATATATATATATATATATATATATATATATATATATATCCCTGGGGATAGGGGAGAAAGAATACTTCCCACGTATTCCCTGCGTGTCGTAGAAGGCGACTAAAAGGGGAGGGAGCGGGGGGCTGGAAATCCTCCCCTCATTAATTTTTTTTTTTTCCAAAAAAAGGAACAGAAAAGGGGGCCAGGTGAGGATATTCTCTCAAAGGCCCAGTTCTCTGTTCTTAACGCAACCTCGCTAACGCGAGAAATGGCGAATAGTTTGAAAGAAGAAAGATATATATATATATATATATATATATATATACATATATATATATATATATATATATATATATATATATATATATATATATATATATATATATATATATATATATATATTCTGGAAATGTCATCGTTTTATTCGGGACAGAAGCTCTTGTTAAATGTTTTATTGGGGAGAGAGAGAGAGAGAGAGAGAGAGAGAGAGAGAGAGAGAGAGAGAGAGAGAGAGAGAGAGAGAGAGAACACACGAGCGGAGGGCAGCATAAAGCCCCGTCGTCCAGTGCGCCGTGTTTTCCAGCATACGACTGAAAGTTGTATCGGCCCATCATTACAACCATTCATGTTGTTATGAATTTGATGACGAAGGGTTTTCACTCGCTGTATCACGCGACCAATATGGCACCAGGTCAGTATGTGGTTATAGGGCCGTGTGTGTGTGTGTGTTGTGTGTGTGTGTGTGTGTGTGTGTGTGTGTGTGTGTGGGTGGGTGGGTGGATGGGTGGGGATGTCTGTGATGCGCGTTTTCTTTCTTCCTTTCTTCCATACGTATACCCTCAGTTGATACAACTGCGGTGGAGAACGGGATGATAAACGGTGCTTGGTCCTTTGAGCGTCGGTGATGGTCCCGGGGATACGTCGTGCGTCATGTGTCTTCGTTCTGGAGGGTGACCTAGGAATCTAAGGGGGAGGATGTCCATAGAAGTTCGTGTGTGTGTGTGTGTGTGTGTGTGTGTGTGTGTGTGTGTGTGTGTCAAGTGGTGCATTATAAAGACAGTCACTTAGCTCTCTCTCTCTCTCTCTCTCTCTCTCTCTCTCTCTCTCTCTCTCTCTCTCTCTCTCTCTCTCTCTCTCTCTCTCTCTCCTTCTTATAGATGATACGTATTTTCAAATGGGGACACCAACCATTCTTGATATCAACTCCTTCATCTATTTTTGGCCTTCAACGTAATCCAAATGGGTCAATGAAGAGAACATCAAACGCACGAGTCTGCTGGT
The DNA here is from genome assembly GCF_036320965.1 of Panulirus ornatus. Lineage (NCBI taxonomy): Eukaryota > Metazoa > Arthropoda > Malacostraca > Decapoda > Palinuridae > Panulirus > Panulirus ornatus. Next base: position 14,395,967 of record NC_092236.1, on the reverse strand, counting down.
GGCTGGAGCCTTTCACATTAATCTTGTTCTCACATTCCTCCCTACCCCCCACCCTTTTTTTTTCTTCTTCAGGCTCGTATAATGGCGGGAGGCAATAGAGTCTTGACCAACACACGCTGCTAAACCATTCCATCGCCTGAATTTCGCCTACAGTATTATTCATCCTCATGACGTCAGCAGCACGACTAGAATGTAAAAAGGCCTTCCTTATGATCAGGTGAAATCATCACTTTCATATATTTCGTGGGAAGTTTCCTCTTTTTTTTTTTTTCGACGCCAACTATCTTTCTTTTTCGACGTCTGAGTTGATAACGTGTTCGGAATAAAACTCACAAAAAAAAAGGAACGTGAGTTAAGAGATTTGTATTCTTGAAGAGGTTCTCTTCAAGTGATATTTCAGGCAATAAAATGTCTTCAAACACACACACATACACACACACACACACACACACACACACACACACCTAGCTTAGGCTGGGATGTGTCCGTCTGTACGTACATAAGAGTGAAAATATATTACCTATACAGATGGTTAAGAGTTGGTGGCAAAACGAGTGTAAACCTCATTCTCCTCGTAACTCAAAAATAGGAATCACACACACACACACACACACACACACACACACACACACACACACACACACACGTATAGTGTAGTGGTTACTATTACTAAATATTCATTTATTCATTCATTTATTTACTTGATCTCCATTCATGCACACAACAAGCAACGTGTCTTTCACCACTGGTAGATCTGATAACCCACATACCTCATCTCCTTCGTACGTTCCCTCACGCTAAAGCAGCCATGTAGTTTTTCACAATAATCTCCCACCACAGCCGCGTCATCAGCAAACATAACTCGTTTTTCAGGGAAAACTAAGTTAAATTGGATAACCCTCACCACGCACACACACACACACACACACACACACACACACACCAAAGCGATGATGAATTTGTCAATGCAGAACAAATAGATTTATTTCTGAGGGTGCATGTCCTCGAAAATATCAAAAAAAAAATATATATATATATAACCCGGGATTACAAAAATAAAGGTCATATGATTACAAAAAAAGGTCATATAATAGTTGGAAGCTAAAGAGCCCTGAACTAATCTAAACCTCATTTACAAAGTGCAACACCAGCAAAGAAGAAAAAAAAGAAAAGGACGAAAAATTGTGAATGTCATTTCGAGAGTAACCAGAGAGGCACTTTATGGATTGTCGGCCAAAAAAAAGGTGACTGCCTTCATGCACCACGACTAGGCATTGTTGTTAAACTTGCCTCCAAATGAGTGTTGATGTCAGTCATTGGTAAGGATTTCCTGTGAAGAAAAAAAAGTATAATCCTTCAGTTTTGATGACAGTAAACTGGTTTTGGTGCATCTTCTGTAATCCATCTATGTATCAGTTTCTCTCTCTCTTTATATATATATATATATATATATATATATATATATATATATATATATATATATATATATATATATATATATATATATATATATATATATATATATATATATATATATATATATATATATATATATATATAATCGTCATTTCGGTTTTTCAATTTTTATTTGATTTCACAGAAAAACGTGGTGCCATCCCCTTCAACCAGAGTCAGTTGCCTCGAGCTTCTGCCTCAACACCTGCTCCTCCCTCACTCACTACCTGCCCTCACCACCTGCATCTGCCTCACGAACTGCCTCTCCTCACCATCTACCTCCCCCTCACTACCAGCCTCTTCTTCACCACCTTCCCTTCTCTCACCATCTACCTCCCTCTCACCACCTATCTCCTCCTCACCACCTATCACTTCCTCACCACCTATCTCTTCCTCACCACCTATCCCCCCCCCTCCTCTCATCACCTACCTCCCTCTCACCACCTATCTCTCCCTCACCACCACCTATCATCTCTCCCTCACCATCTACCTCACCCTCATCACCTCCCACACGCCTGTATCGCTCCAGCAGCATTTTTCCGCACGCCAGGCGACCTCCTCAGACCTTATTAAGAGTGCTTATAATGAACCCTGAACCTAAGATAATTAAAAAACTGTAACGATTAAAAAAAACATTGTTGTTACAAATAATAGTCACCCCTCTACAACCTCGTTCAACATTACAAAAAATTAATAAAAAAAAATTGCGAATGTCAAGAAGGAAATGGGGAGAAAAAAACGTCAATCGTTTTTCAGTAATGGTTCAGACTTAACGAGGCCTAAGTGAATGTCAGACAGAGGTGCCTAATTAAGGGTTAATGGTCCGTAGCTCACGTCCACACAGACCAGGGTCGCCAGTTATGACTTAATTAGACCATGACTGCCAGAAACGACCTAGTTAGCCCACGATGGTACTGTTACTGGAGACAATATCACCACAACCGCTTGTTAGTGTTACGGTATGACTTCTACTTGAGTGTATAGGTAAACTAGGACCCAACGTAACTAACTCATACTTAACGTAACTAGGGAACAATAGAAGAGTAACAGACACTAATGGTTTAACCTGCGATCTTAATGAGTACTTAACATATATTGTTTAATAAATGGATAAACATTGTGACGTACGTGACCCTTAATCACTACGAGAAGTTTGGGTCATCGGCCTAACTGCACCCAGATATTTAAGCACAGATGATGCATATATTCCTGCTATTGACTGTAGAGCAAAACTTTTCTAATCAAAGGGGTTTTGTTTGTAATCCATTCTGGTCTCAGTGTTTGATTTGTGTAATTACCTATTTGTACTGTGTGGGGAAGGGAGTTTTACACCCGTGGGGCCCCCATCTCTTGTGTGTATGTGTGTGTGTGTGTGTGTGTGTGTGTGTGTGTGTGTGTGTGTGTGTGTGTGTGTGTGAATAACATCCTCTAAACATCTGTCTTCTATGTATAAATCTTAATAACTCTCTCTCGTCTTTCCATTTACGTGAATTTGACATATATAGCGAAAAATCTTGACTTTCTTATACGACAAATTCAGAGAGAAGTGAAACCATCATTCTCATGATATACTAAGGATGCGATCCTAAACCTCCGTGCATTATTCTCAAGACGTTGCTTACCAACATGCAGTGTTCACGTTCCTCATACTAAAAGCTACTGCACTGCGCATTTTTTACTATGATATCTTCCAACACTTCCATGTCGTCCACTCTGACCTTCGCAATGATCTTGCACTGGGCCAACAGCAGCAAACTTTTCACCAATTCGTCGGCTTGTTGGCCTTGATGGCCAGTCTTTGTGAAATAACTCTTCAAAACTTCCTTCCGACAACTGTTGGAGATGTGAGAACTTCCACTGACGCCTAGGTATTCTCCTCCGTTCATCCAGACTTAACCTATCAAGATATAATGTCATAATAATGTTGGGTTCTACCTATTAGCCTCACAGTTCAATGTTCATAAGTCTGAAAACACGTTCTGGACACCCATATACAGTATTGTTGTTCCCTTCTTTCCTCGTTTCATTTCTAAGGTCTTTCATCACTTCATTCCAGTCATGTCTTTGGTTGGTATCTGTCTCTCTCCCAAGACGTGATGTTCGTCTCACTGAAAACTCACATCTGATAATAAACGTTTCTCCTTATCGTACCATACTCGATCTGACTTACGCTCAACTTTACTACGTCTGCGTGAAATAAAAGTTTTAGTATTGCCAATACGCGTAACTAGTTCGCTTCTGCAGCCTCCAACGAAGCATTTGAGGCGGCCTTTGGTTCAACTGTTCGATGACCCGTCCAGTTTTCAACATATCGTTCAAGTTAAGTCTTTGATCCACTTTCTCTTTTTCATTTAATCTTAATCCCAGGTGTATTTACAGACCGTGTCCCAAAGTGATAAAGATAATTGTTTTATCGTAACTCAAAAGTGAGGGGGGGAGGGGGGATTCCAGCTCCAGTCAACAGTATATCGATGAGAAAATGCAATCAAGAGATTCTGATTCTATTTCCAGAGTTCCAGGATGTAAGGGAGATCTAAGGGAGGGTATGCAACGACCTCTTACCTATGGTGCCCGAGTCTCTACCACACTACCACCACTGCCCTCCCAAAAGCTCAGTCCCTCCACCCACCCCTGCCCTCCCAAAAGCTCAGTCCCTCCACCCACCCCTGCCCTCCAAGAGGCTCAGTCCCTCCACCCACCCCTGCCCTCCCAGAGGCTTAGTCCCTCCACTCACCCCTGCCCTCCCAGAGGCTCAGTCCCTCCACCCATCCCTGCCCTCCCAGAGACTCAGTCCCTCCACCCATCCCTGCCCTCCCAGAGGCTCAGTCCCTCCACCCATCCCTGCCCTCCCAGAGGCTCAGTCCCTCCACCCACCCCTGCCCTCCCAGAGGCTCAGTCCCTCCACCCACCCCTGCCCTCCCAGAGGCTCAGTCCCTCCACCCACCCCTGCCCTCCCAGAGGCTCAGTCCCTCCACCCACCCCTGCCCTCCCAGAGACTCAGTCCCTCCACCCATCCCTGCCCTCCCAATGGCACTCGACGCCAAGGTGCTGGTGTTACTTTTGTCTAAACTTTTCTTTCTGCTCGCAGAAGGTGTTTCCTTCGCAGGGTCATTGGTCTTCTCTCTTCCTTTCGTGTTCCTGTCTTTTCTCTTATCTTTCTCTCTTTTTTTTTTTTTTTTTGCTGTTTCCTCTTCATCGCCTCATCCTTGTCACTTTTACGTTCTTTGCGTTTTTATGTCGCGATGCTTCGTTTTTCTCTTGGTGAGTTTGTGTAATCTCTCTCTCTCTCTCTCTCTCTCTCTCTCTCTCTCTCTCTCTCTCTCTCTCTCTCTCTCTCTCTCTCTCTCTCTCTCTCTCTCTCTCTCTCATTCTTTTACTACCACTTTTTCATCAGGAGGAGGAAGTTCCTCCGTGCATGTGAGCCTGAAAAATCCATAAACATGAGTGACTAAATTGTCCCCAAATGCCTGTTAATTTTCGTCGGCTCTGGCAGCAGCTGTCTCCAGGTGGGAGGGTGAAAGGGGTATAGGAGAAAGGGGGATGGAGACAGAAGGAGAGAGAAGAAAAGAATGGGGGGGATGAAACGAATGATTAAGTGGGAAAGGGGAAATATAAAGTGAGAGTCGAGAACTGGGCATCTCAGAGAGAGAGAGAGAGAGAGAGAGAGAGAGAGAGAGAGAGAGAGAGAGAGAGAGAGAGAGAGAGAGAGAGAGAGAGAGAGAGAGAGAGAGAGAAACACACTGAACTGAATTACCATTAGCAACTCTTAACTCTTTTTTTTCTCTCTCTTTCTCCCTCTCGAAATACCTTACATGCATTTTCGGGAAATGGTCAACTGGGGGAAGTCTGTGGTACAAGCATCCAAGGCTTTCACGAGGCCACCCGCCACATGGGGCATCCATCACTACCTTGCTACTAAAGTAAACAAGATCATAGTCTCCCCCTTTTTCTTGTGGACAAACGACGGCCATTGGCCTTGACGTAGCATCCCGCTTCGTCACAGTCTACAACAGAGGGCTCTGAACCGATTGTACACAGACATTTTACCAGTTGGTCGTTGAAAGAGCAAAATACATTCAAATAAAGAGCGCTAACAGCATTATTCTCACTTGTTAAAACAGAATACTTTTGAATTTTATCTATATCTGAATGACTATATCATAAAGCCTGTCATGATGTATAGAAATACAAGGGGTACTACGCTAAAATGCTTCTATACGTTGAAGTCATATTGTAGGGAACTATCCTTGTAATCTCTGGCAGTAATCGTACGTCTGCCATTCAAACCGCGTTGCCACAATGATCAGACACTATCATACTGCCCTGGACAAGTGGAGCATTGGCTTTACAGACCAAAAACCCGACCCCCATGTAGACTGCAGGGGCAAGAGAAGGTTCAGAACACCCTGGTCTACAGTACTGTAGTTGATTGGCTCGACGGAACTCTGAGTGACGGTGATATCATATCAGTAATGATGAGTATCATAATGGCGTATCGGCAAGTAGTTAACTGTTGACGAAATGGGTTATCTTCAGTGGGACTTGGGGGGGGGATGTCTCAAATTTGTCTATTTCCCAATGAAAACGTATCATACACACATTCAGTCACCAGTCCTGAGAAATAGATCAAGCACTAAAGAAATATTGCGGAATTATTCAGCGGTAACGCTTTGGAGATATCGTAAATTTGGATATTCAGATAAACTGAACAGGAACAGACCATAAGGAAATCGTCTTCTAAAACAACGATCGTGATTAATTGCCGTATTTGCATACGAGAGAAATTCAGATATGATAAAGAACGATGAATAATTATCAATACATATATAAAAGAAAAAGACGTTTTACATATTGATTTAGGTATATAAACGACTGGATAGAATATCATCCCCAAGTCATGGTTCGGTCAAATCTATGGAACAGCTATAGAATATGATGAATACTTGATCAATATGGGATGCTCGGAATTAATCATATCTGAGGCATTATTTGTTTTCTGATATGGATGGCTGTTCTAGAGAAATGGATTTACATAGTAAGGACATGAAACAATATTTGCTGAGTAGCGGAGGATTTAGAAAAGTACGTTGAGGGCAGACATTTTAAGAGGAAAAAAACAAAAAAAGCATCGCAAAATAAAACAGTTTTGTGAAAGCAGGAGAAGCGGGTACCCCCGAAATGAGCCTTATAAAAGTGAACGGTGTTAAACATCTCGCGCAAAATGTGCAAGTATTATAAAAGCATCATCGACAGTGGCCAGCATGCATTTTACAGCCGAGTATTATGATGGCATCTCTCTCTCTCTCTCTCTCTCTCTCTCTCTCTCTCTCTCTCTCTCTCTCTCTCTCTCTCTCTCTCTCTCTCTCTATCTCTCTCTCTCTCTCCTCTCCTCTCCAGGGAACTTCACAATCAACTGAGTGGTTTCGTCTCATCGAGGGCGCTACCTAGATGCCCGATGAATATTTCAAAAGTATCGCACAATAGTACGACCGCATGTTAACTCCACACACACACACACACACACACACACACACACACACACACACTGGAAGCCGTGGAGCGGCTGGTATTGTGGTTTTGTGGTGAGGATACTAGGCTGGTATTGTGGTTTTGTGTTGAGGATACTAGGCTGGTATTGTGGTTTTGTGGTGAGGATACTAGGCTTTTGGCCTTTTGGTAATGATGTAGTGTTGCACTGGCAGTCTTGCAATGTTGTGGGACCAGTGTTGCGGGGGGTGGTGGTGTTGTGTTGATGTGGTCTGGTGGGTGTTGCACCGATAGTGTTTTAGTGCTAAGGCAATGTTGCCTGTGTGTTGGGTGGCGTTTTAGAATGGAAGTAGTGTCGTGGTGTTTGGGTAGGCTGCTGTGTGTTGGTGCTTTGGTGGTAGCAATGTGTTGTTCGTGGTGCTGGCACTGTTGTGATCATGTGGTGTGATGTAGTGGCGTTGCTCTAATGTTGCAATGTATACATTCGTTTTCTACTGAAACTGTATGAGTGTTGCGCGGGGCTACTGTTCTATTGCCATGTAGTGGGGTTCACATTTTCGCCCAGCCAACTGTCAGTAAAGGTCACGTAGTGGGTACACTACATTTTCCTTAATTCCTCCGAAATAAAAATTTATCTCCTGGCTAACGAGAGTAATTAACCCAGCTCTTGAGACCACCTCCTGAATCCAGGCCCAGCTTGGTCTGAACAGGGCGGATGGCGGGGACAGGAAAGCCGTGGGTGTGTGGGTGTAAGGACCGAGGTGTTTCATGGTACCCACAAAACCTGACTTTCATACGATCATCTTTAAGTAACCCAGAGGCCAGGCCAGCTGTCTCGAGAGGCACTCGAGAGACAGCTACCTCCTGGTATATTTACCTCGAGACAAGATACTCGCATTTGAGTACGACAATTCACGGTGTCTCCTCCCGCTTGAATGTGGATGTTTACTAGCGAGCTAATTCACACCCGTCTTTAAAAGCAAGATGGTTACGCTAGAAGCAAGATTATGTATACGTCAGTTTTCCTTTGTGAACTTATACTTGGGAACAAGATACTTACGTCATTTTATCTTCTTGAACGTATGTCAACAAATGGGAGTTTCACACAGCATGGACAACCATCCATGATATATTCTCCGCTTGTCTGTATACCTTAAAGCAAAGTACTTACGCCACATCACGCCAGTTTGGACGTAGACCAAACATACTACAAGACACCTAGATCACAGCCACGTCCACTCAAGTCCTTATATTTTTAGAAGGCAACTGAGAATGAACGTCCTATATACATCACCATGATAGCGTGGTACTTGAAATGTGGTACTGTGGCGCTGTGTCGTTATGGCGTTGGTGGTGATTTGTTGGTACTGTGGTGAAATCTACCGTCTTGCCTTCGCCAGTACGTGATGATAGACATTAACTTGCAAGAGGGTCTTCAATCCTCGTTTATTTACATCATTGGTGCTCCTTCCCGTGTGAGATCCACGTTCGCACGAAACCCCCAAACCCAAATGTGGCATCATTACTCTTTCATGGCCATCCACAGTCTCAAGTCTCCACCATGTCATTTGGCGACAACTTCTACCGTTTAGCGAGGATGACCAAGTAAGGGGCTGTCGTCCACGAAGGGACTTGAGAAATGTGGTCAATAGTCTTCTGCCTCTGAGGTCCTTGATTTAGACCACGTGGAAAGCAATAGATAAGAGGATGAACCTCAATGCTTGATGGAGGGAGGGATTTGGCTTTCAGTATTACTGCTATCACCTTCGGCAGGCAACAATTTCCCTCCTCCAGTAGATCTGCTGACCTACCACTGCTGCTTAAGGGAATGGGACGCAACGAGACGAAGTGACCTTGCCGGGCAGAACCTGTGCAACGAAACAACAGCTAAAACTGCCACTCCTAGAGTCCTAGTCGAGGGAGGCGAGACATCCTTCCAATTCCGAGAAGATCCAGTATCTAATCATGGAGGACTGAATGTTGGTACTGAGAGACATAATAGCTAGCATTGAAGAGGTCCAAACTCTCCGTCATGGACAAAAATAGCATCAGAAGCTCCATTGCCGACCAAGCCAACGAACTTATCTACTTATAGACCAAATTGTTGGTGTCTGGAATGGGGTTGCTTAGCTTCAGAGCAATGTACCTAGTAAATGAGACAGAAGAGAGAGACCAACTGTCCGTCTAGCTGGGCTGCCTGTGTTAACTATTAGGTTCTGTAAAGGTTACTCCAATGGTTTCTAGTTTTATCTATATGCTCATCTCATGAGAGATCAGACTCGATGTCAATATGAAAATCAGTGTTTGTACGAGCTAATCTGCATACCAAGACACAATCTCTGATGATAAAGATTAGGAGTAGACAACTGGCCAGTTCAGTGGAAGAATGTCTGCCGTTCTTGATGGTCAAACTGCCAAAAAAATGAGGGGAAAATACTGGTATCCCTTGACGACAAAATGCCAATGGTATGAGCTAGATGTCGTCTTTTTCTAGATAAGGCAATTTTGTGCTCGTGAGTTATCATTGTTGGTCAAATCTTAAAAAAGATCGAAGCTTCGGTCTTCAAGATCTTTTGCTCTCCTTGATCAACACTGAGGAACAAAATTACTTAAAGCCTCTGTCACATATGTTATCTTTCTTTCATGTGCGGGTTTTCGTATTGAAATCACAGGTGATGGATTGGGAGTCTCGACGAACCGACCTGTAAGGCCTTGATAAAAGAGAACAATAAACTTTCAAAGAAAGTAGACAGGAAGTAAGACTCAAAGCTTCAGATAACCAGGAGGTAAAAATATTGCTTTTGCCATGTTACGTTGCTGATGTCAGATAACATAAACATGTCACAGCTGTTACAGAGTCTTAACCTCTTATTTTGAGGCCTTAGACTCACAATAATTCTCACTAACAAAATCCTAAAATCTCTCTCTCTCTCTCTCTCTCTCTCTCTCTCTCTCTCTCTCTCTCTCTCTCTCTCTCTCTCTCTCTCTCTCTCTCTCTCTCAGTAAACTAATATGAAAATGAGTTTATAAACTATTAAATGAATTAAAAATAAATGTTCTAGTTCATATTTTATATGACCTTGCATATTTTGTCTGTGTGTGTGTGTGTGTGTGTGTGTGTGTAGTTAATCCCATATCTTTATGTTTAAAAATCAGATTTGTTCTCAATCCTCTGCCCTGTGCAAGTCTTCTCTTTTTACATGATATTAGATTACACGCGTTATCAAAAGACTTTAATGAAGTCTGGGAAACGAGATGCTCTGAAGCCTTATTAGATTTACGTTTTGAAACCATCTTGTATGTATATATATATATATATATATATATATATATATGATGTGGTATACAGGGGTTGACGTGCTGTCAGTGGATTGAATCAAGGCATGTGAAGCGTCTGGGGTAAACCATGGAAAGCTGTGTAGGTATGTATATTTGCGTGTGTGGACGTATGTATATACATGTGTATGGGGGGGGGGGGGGGTTGGGCCATTTCTTTCGTCTGTTTCCTTGCGCTACCTCGCAAACGCGGGAGACAGCGACAAAGTATAAAAAAAAAAAAAAAAAAAAAAAAAATATATATATATATATATATATATATATATATATATATATATATATATATATATATATATATATATATATATATTGGAAAGGATCACAATTTTGCGCGTGATCAAGATATTCCTATGAGTCCACGGGGAAAATGAAACACGATAAGTTCCCATGTGCACTTTCGTGTAATAATCACATCATCAGGGGAGACACAAGAGAGAAATATAAACGCTCGTTGTATGTTTTGGACAATGACATGTTTACCAAATGGCGTCCTAGCATCGTCTCTTCGATGTATATCAACTGACTCTTATATTTCTCTCTTGTGTCACCCCTGATGATGTGATTATTACACGAAAGTGCACTTGGGAATTTATCGTGTTTCATTTTCCCGTTGGACTCATAGGAATATATATATATATATATATATATATATATATATATATATATATATATATATATATATATATATATATATATATACATGTGATGATTTCAAAAGTATCCACATATATTTGAGGACGTGGAGGATTCGACTGGACGTTTGAGGAGGCGGATGGTTCCTACTGGCTATTACTTGGGCGAGTAGCTCCACTGAGTGCCTGGCGGAGGCTATCTTACACCAGCCAGTGTGGCACTCATAGCTCCAGATGGCTGGCATTCGTGAAGTCGGATGGTAGGCCAGGTGCCACTGACAGGGGAGGGGGTTTTGAGGGTTGGTAGGAGGAGGGGGGGTTTGAGGGTTGGGGAGGGGGGTTCGTTCCATTCGTTATATCGGCATCTTTCTCTCCTCTCGCTAACTCGCTTAATCTCTCACTCGGGTCCCTTGTTCTCGCATCTTCTCAAATCATTCACTCACTCTCATTTTTTCACTCTCGTATTACCTCCCCCCCCCCCCAACTCGCTCAACTCATGACACTCACTCGCTGTATTAGTGATAAATATCAAACAACTATTTAGTGTAATGAGATTTAAGACGAAGTGGCTAAGACGCTTAGGAAAAAATGGATAGAAACTTTCCCGACGATGGTTCTATTGGTGGAAACCAGAAAGAAATATAAAAGGAGTGACTGCAATGAAACATAACAAGCAATATCTAGAACACAGAACAATGGATGGCTAGAACACAAGAGAACAAGTAGACCTGAAACGAGACAGACGAAGATATAAGAGAAAACTCATGACACTAACAATGCAATTCATGGATTAATTCGAGGACTTGTAAGTGGTCACCTAGAAAATAAGAGTGTGTTTGAAAGACATTGTCGCCATATGAAAAGCTTCTGGTTTACCAAAGGGAGGCAAGATGTGAACTTGAGGAGCATTTCACCATATACATCATAATGACAGGCGCTTGACCTCTTCAAGTTACAGAGCATTCCCTGAAGTGTGTGTCAGACATCAGAGCAATCCCTAAAATGTGTGTATGACATCAGAGAATTCCCTGAAGTGTGTGTGTGTGTGTGTGTGTGTGTGTGTGTGTGTGTGTGTGTGAGTGACAGGCATCGCAAGTGCCTCGAGGTCACCAGGAGCTCAACGCAGTCGGTCGCCACGTCCCAGCGACAATCGTCCCCCTTCCCCCCCCTCCCACCACACCAACAATCATCGGGTCACTGCCACACCAACCGTGTCCACGGCAACAATCACCGCTCGTCACGGCAAATCAATCACCTCGTTAGAGCAGAGGTCACGGTAACCATCACCGTCTGGCCACACCTTGGTCTCCAAGTATCACGTACTCTCGCGTTCTCCTCAAGAACGAGACACATCTGACCTTTCCCTACTCATGGCACATGAATAGGCACAGCGTGAACGTGCCTTCTCATGCCACTTCTCACCCACTCCTCCTCCTCCTCCTCCTCCTCCTCCTCCTCCTCTTCGTGTCGCAGTCCTACTTACTCTGTTCACATTTTCTCTCATTTTCCTTGCTATAATTCTTCCTCTTTCTTTCCTTCTTGTCCCCAAGGTGGCTTGTTTATATCTGTCTCTTCCTCGACTTTAAGTCATAATTTCTTCTCTACTTCGTTTTCTCTATTTCCCTTTCCTTTCTCCCTCAGCTCTTCCTCCTCCCCTTTCTCTTTCTACTCTTTCTCTTCCTCGTGCTTATTGTCCTTTCTCTCTCTCTCTCTCTCTCTCTCTCTCTCTCTCTCTCTCTCTCTCTCTCTCTCTCTCTCTCTCTCTCTCTCTCTCTCCTATTCTCCTCTTTCACCCTTTTCCCTACACCTCCCCTCTCACGACTCACACACACACCATATACCGTTGTGGTAGCAATCAAAACTTACGATAGGTATATGGCATCACTACGCAATCGATATCGACACTTGTTTGATATCATTCAAGGCTTGGTATCGCATCGCATTTACTGGTCATCGGCGCCAATTCTTGTACCATCTCCTCACAGGTGAAAGTGATGAATGATTTCTTGAAAAATGACGCCCTGCTGATCATTCTTTTCAGAGTCCCAGCTGCCAGAATTCTGGGATGTATAATGCACATCCTCAGACTTGAAGATAATTATATTTTTCCCCCACAGTGAGCTAAGGAGGTCGAAATTAGAAGCTCCCCCCCTTCGCTCACCTCGGTGACCACAGGTTTCTTAAGAATCCTTTAACGTCATACTAATCAACCCGACGACAGCTGTTGGTGACGGAGTCCAGGTATTAGAATTGGCCACAACGTTTCCTTGATTTCAGTTCACGAAGCCAAAACAACCATTCCATGTTCCCCAGTTCTCAAGTACATGATAAGCCTTCCTTTTTCCATACCTACGTTCAGAGACATGCTGGAGGTTCCTTTTTCCATACCCTACGTTCAGATACATGCTGGAACGTTCCGTCTTCCATACCCTACGTTCAGATACATGCTGGAACGTTCCCTTTTCCATACCCTGCGTTCAGATATATGCTGAACGTTCCCTTTTCCATACCCTGCGTTCAGGTACATGCTGGAACGTTCCTTTTTCCATACCCTACGTTCAGATGCATGCTGGAACGTTCCTTTTTCCACACCCTACGTTCAGATATATGCTGGACGTACCCTTTTCCATACCCTACGTTCAGGTACATGCTGGAACGTTCCTTTTTCCATACCTTACGTTCAGATACACGCTGGACGTTCCTTTTTCCATAACCTACGTTCAGATATATGCTGAACGTTCCCTTTTCCATACCCTACGTTCAGATACATGCTGGAACGTTCCTTTTTCCATACCCGACGTTCAGAGACATGCTGAGCGTTCCTTTTTTTCTACCCTACGTTCAGATACATGGTGGAACGTTCCCTTTTCCATACCCTACGTTCAGGTACATGCTGGAACCTTCCTTTTTCCATACCCTACGTTCAGATACATGGTGGAACGTTCCCTTTTCCATACCCTACGTTCAGGTACATGCTGGAACCTTCCTTTTTCCATACCCTACGTTCAGATACATGCTGGAACGTTCCTTTTTCCATACCCTACGTACAGGTACATGCTGAACGTTCCTTGTTTTATACCCTACGTTCAGATACATGCTGAACGTTCCTTTGACATATCTACGTGCTTGATAGCATAATGTAGCCTTTCATAATCATCAATCCAGTTCACGTTTAGACAGAACAACCTCCTCCTCCTCCTCCTCCTTATCATCTCGAACTCTGGGATCTCCTCCAATGAGAACCGTAAAGTAATCTCCTCTTCTTCTTAACCTCCAGGAGTGACATGATCTCACCATCACCACCACCACCACAGTCTGCGTTTGGAAAGGCGTTTTTTTTTGGAGTTGCTCTAAAACGGATATTGTACCCAGGCGATCTCCCTGAGAGTTTACCTCCTCCAGCAGACATTAATCTCATGCCCTCTTTACAGCACAACTGGATCTGTGGTAATGGAAAGAATTTGCATAGGCAATGATAAAACGCCGTGGCACTCTCATTCACTTCATATATTCTAGAGAAGAGAGAATATGGAAAGAAAGACCTTGAGTGTTAGAAAACAAAAAAAATATAATGCTCTGTTGCTCATCTGATTTCTGCCGAATCTCAGAGATTCCACACAGACCACATGGGCTTTGTGCCAGTGGCTGATGAAATAGATTTCAGGAAATGAAAAGGGTCATTGTGTGTGTGTGTGTGTGTGTGTGTGTGTGTGTGTGGTAAAAGGGTATGGTTATCACTGAAGATTCTGATGAATCATCTGTACCAGCGCACACGAACGTGTTCGACTATATATGTTTTTTTTCCTTTTTTTTTTCGCTCACTTGAAGGTGACTTAAGTTTCAGGCATACTTAAGACGCATCCATCTTTACGTGTACACCATCACTCTTGCTGGACGAAACGGAAATGAATATACACGACGAAGAATGAGTGTGGGAACCGTAATATTTCCTTATAACGTCCATCTATTCCCATAAATTTGAGGGAAAAGTGTATAAATTGTACTTCAACCATTTATCTTTCGAACTCCGACAGCTCTAGTTATGACACTAATAATCTAGACATCATTATGGAACTGAGAAGACATTACGGAAAAGACTATGGAAATCATGTGAGGCCGTGAAATGAAAAAGATAAATAAAAGCGAGTCCTTTCGTTCTAAAAGTGAATCAAAAATGATGAAAATTGCACGAGAAATTTCATTGGTTATACCCACAAAAAGTTTACTTCACTCTTGATTCTGTTAAGACTTTTCTCAAAAACTCTTCACATGGAGGAAAGAGTTAAAAAAAAAAAAACCCTTTCAACATGGAAGAAAGAGTTGAAAAACTCTTAACATGGAAGAAAGAGTTCAGACTCATAAAATAATTAAACGCGCTGCTGTACAAGACTTGTGTATACAAACATCCCTGATCGACGCAGATGGTCGAACGACCCTACCTACCTTCCACCCTCCATGACTTCAAACGAAAGTACATACAGTCTATGAGGACGAGGCTGATAAAGAGGAGGGAACGGGAATATGAATCTTCGCCCTTATCTCTCTACTAACATCACCCTCACAAGCTTGCCCAGCGACTGAGTGACTGACTGCGTGAGTTTGTGTTCTGGATATTTCACACACGACAAGACCTGGGTCAGTGTCGGACGTGATCATGGTGATATAACTCAGCACTAAATTACGATGAGGAGGGACAGACACAGGCATTCTGGTACACACCGAGCAACCAAACACCGTGCCCAGAGCACAGTGTGTGTGTGTGTGTGTGTGTGTGTGTGTGTGTGTGTGTGTGTGTGTGTGAAGATACGTGTCTTCGATACATCTTTCGATTCGTGAGCAGAGCATCAACTTATATCACCCAAAGTCATCAAAGAAAATGGAAGGAAAAATCTGGCCTTTTCGAACGGATACGACGAGAAAAAAGAACTCTTCACTAGACGCCACATGCCAATCCCAAGGCTGTAAAACTGTTCAAAATGATGTAATGGAGAAACATGTTAACAATTAAGGTGAGAGTTTGTACCTTTCAAGGACTCTCTCCTCCAATCCTCCCCTTGTCACAGATCCTCACATGACTACTTCACTCGATCTATATTGTCCTCTGGGCACACACACACACACACCAATTAATCCAATCCCTCTGTTTCTCTTGCTATACTCAGACGTATCTAATACAAGCCCCAGAGATGAATGTGTTCGTAAAAGTAACGGGCTTGTACGAGAGAGAAAAAGAAAAATGTCCGGATATGTAAAAAGAGTGCAAGAAAACCTTCTTTCATACAAAAGGTCTAGTAAAAGGATTGAGACAGAAGAACTTTATACAAACAGGCTGAATGCAAAGAGGTTCCTAACAAAAGACTTTAAGCAAGGGATTTCTGTGGAAGCTCGAGCTAAAGGTCTCTTGAAAAATATCCAAAAAGATTTCGGAGAAAACGCTCAGGATGAAAAATATTTCGACCCATATTCCTTCAGATGAATGGAATTGTGATAGTTTAAAACACACACACACACATACACACACACACACACACACACACACACACACACACACACACAGAGGCACACTCAAATCATAATACTTCAATTTTCCAAAAGAGGGAACAGAGGAGGAGGCAAGTGAAGATATTCCCTATAAGGCTCAGTCCTCTGTTCTTAAGGCTACCTGGCTAACGCGGGAAATGGCGAATATGTATGAATACACACACACACACACACACACACACATATATATATTTACCAGGTCGCCATTTCCCACGTAACTAGGTGAACCGAAGAACAGACATAAAGAGGCCTTACTCGCTCAGGTTCATTCTCTATGTCATGTATAATGTCCAGAAATCTGAACCCCTCTATCTACAGTCAAGCACCACTGACCTTTCCTTGGTTTCTTCTAAGCATGTCACATGTCCTGGTCCAGTCCAGTGACAGCACATCGCTCCCTGTATACCACATCGCTCCAATTCGTTCTATTCCCATCACGCGTCTGGACCTCTTTCCTGTTCAGACCATGATAACTCCAAGTCTCTTTCTGTTTCTTATTCAGTTGCCTTATACCCTTTGCTCACTCCACCCACCATGACATACAAATCCTCTTTTTTTTTTTAGTTTCTCTTCCCTCACTCTCTCTAAAAGCTCAAACCATCTCAGTGTATCCTGTCCACATCCTCCGTTAAATCATACTTTGTTTACTTCCACAACTCTCTCTTAAAGATTCATTCCCTAAAACATAACGAGGAAAAACTAAACCATAACTGGCATTTTTGCATCTGGAGAAAGCGAATGATATTTGACAAGAGAGGCCTTGTGGGACGAAGCTTCAAATACATGGTCAATGAAAAAATCTGCTAAATGCTGTGAAGAGCCATGGCTAGCCAGGTACTTAAATACAAAAAATACTTATGTATATATATATATATATATATATATATATATATATATATATATATATATATATATATATATATATATGTAAGAGGCGCGTGTACGTTTGTGTTTTTGTGTGTAGGCGAGACTGGAGACTTCAGGTAGGAGCTCTTTCAATGTGAATGTATTTCCTAAAGAAAGCGCTTCAGTTTAATGGTCCAAGAGAAAAGTCTTGAACAAAGGGACTAGGAATTAAATAGTTTCCAAGCACTGAATCTTCAGGTAAGAAAAAAAAAAAAGGTTTTCTAACAATAGAGAAAGCGAGCACAAGCGCTCATCTGAAATATCCCCAAATTCTGCATTTAAGATAATTAACTTCGACAGTTTTAAAGGTTTTTTTTTAAAGGACAAGTGGAAAAAAACTCTCTCTCTCTCTCTCGAAGGTAAACAGATTTAATACAGAATGAAAAGAAAAAGGAAAAGGAAAACGTGGGAAAATATTGGCAACAGCCTCTCTTAATCAGAATATATACGATAAAACAGAATCCACAAAATGCTTGAACAAAAAACTGTGCGGATGAAACGTTTTCATATAAAGTAAATGAATATACTCCCTTTGAAATAACGTTTCATACAGTGAGTGAGAAAATAAACGAAGAAAATAACGTAATGAAAAGTTCGCTAACAGACAAACTCGGTCCCCCAAAAATTCGAAACATGGCCCAGAGGAGGAAATTCCAAAACAAAGGAACTTTTTGAAAGGGAAAGTTTCCGGAAATTGTATATATAAGGTTTATGTCATGCTGGTGTGAGAGGGAGGACTGGTATAAGGTATACCCCGTAGTGGTGTGCAAGAGAGAGAGAGAGAGAGAGAGAGAGAGAGAGAGAGAGAGAGAGAGAGAGAGAGCCGGTCTTTTGAGATGGTGGGGAACCGAGAGAGAGAGAGAGAGAGAGAGAGAGAGAGAGAGAGAGAGAGAGAGAGAGAGAGAGAGAGAGAGAGAGAACCGGTCTTTTGAGATGAAGGGGAACCGGAAGATGGAAAACGATGCATTTAGTAATTGGCCAAGAAGGCGAAAGGTTCTTCCATTTTTCTTTTTTTATTCGGAACCTGGAAAACGTATATTGATCGCTGGCGTTTTTTTTTTCTTTTTTTTACTATTTCCCTTCTTTAAATGTTACTTCTCGGACGAATGAAGTCTGTATTTATGTATTCCTTAACTTTACTATTAATAGAATCACTGCATCTGGTACTGCCAATACTACTACTACTACAACCACTACAATTACTACTACTACTACTACTACTACTACTACTACTACTACTACTACTACTACTACTACTACTACTACTACTACTACTATTACTACTGCTATTTCTACTACTACCACTACTACTACTACTACTATTACTACTACTACTACTACTACTACTACTACTACTACTACTACTACTATTACTGCTGCTATTTCTACTACTACTACTACTACTACTACTACTACTACTACTACTACTACTATTACTACTGCTATTTCTACTACTACTACTACTACTACTACTACTACTACTACTACTGCTATTTCTACTACTACTACTACTCCTACTACTACTACCATTACTACTAATATTTCTACAACTACTGCTACTAATATTACTACCAGTGATTCTAAATCTGCTATCACTACAACTCTTAAGAGCTAAGTAAGCTACACTCTAAGCAAGCCAAGTCTCCCAGGTGGTCTTCCATGTATGAATGAAGATTAAAGAAAACACTAGAGTCAAGAACGAAGGAAAAAGGTATAAGAATCTACAGTCATAGACTCCAAAAGACGAATTGCCCAATACTGACAAAGGGAAGAGGAGAAAATCTGGACGAGAAAGTGGAGAAGAAATAGACCCAATAAAGAGAAGTGATAATGCAACTTGAGTTGTTAATGGAGGATGAGAAGAATGGAAATGAGAAGCAAAGTAAAATGCAATAGATATTTCATGACACATGAAGGAACTAAGTATGTAGATCTACTTCTCACTTAACCTATTCTTCACTCATGTATCGTTCTAGTAGCTGTAATATCAAGATCTTGTAATATCAATTCAAAAGCATGACACTATATCCTGAAACACTTCATGAAAAACCTGATCAGTGTATCTTCTAACATCAACAGCTTTGCGTTCCGTTCACACCCATTCACTAACACACATACATACATATATACACATACACACACACACACACACACACACACACACACACACACACAGACACACATACACACACACACACACTCACATATATATACATATACAAACACACATCAACAAAGCTACATAGTATGCAAGAGTACAGCAGTTGCCCATTGATATAATGAACCCCAGCCAGAGTGTGTGGCAGTCTTTTACACCAGTGTAATTGGCTTGCTTTAACTACTGGCCCCTGGTTACACGAGCATAACTTCATTGTTACTGCAGTCAGGATTTACTCATTTCTCACCGAGTTCATTTCTCATCCGTACTCTCACTTGAGTTTCCGTTCGCTGCATTCGCGTCCCCTAAATTAATATGCAATACTTAATGAATCTAAAATCCTTTCTCCATTTAAAGCTGTCTCACAAGTAAGTCCCGGTGATTGAGCGAAAGTCCGGCGGGAGAAAAATACACGTTCGGTTCGTTATGACACTAAGTATGAAAAAGTCTTGCATAAGGACGAATTCTGCAAAGCATTAGACTATGCTAATTGGCATGCTTGCCAACTTACCCGTGTATTTCACATGAGAAAGTTTCTGAGTCTAAGGAAAAGCTCATATACAGCTGTGTGGCTGAAGCTCTTGAGACAGACACAGTATGAAATAATGAAGTCAGGTCATTACATTCTAGATCATTATTCTTTATTCATACTATTCGCCATTTCCCGCGTTAGCGAGGTAGCGTTAAGAACAGAGGACTGAGCCTTTGAGGGGATATCCTCACTTGGCTCCCTTCTCTGTTCCTTCTTTTGGAAAATTAAAAACGAGAGGGGAGGATTTCCAGTCTCCCCCCTCAGCTCCCTCCCATTTTAGTCGCCTTCTACGTACGACACGCAGGGAATACGTGGGAAGTATTCTTTCTCCTCTATCCTAAGAGATGAATTGCAAATCATATGTCCCTTTTTTTTCTTTTTAAAGAATTTACAGCTTTCGAATACCACTAAGAAACACAAACTCGGAAAACACTTTTTACCTTCTTAAAATGATCCATATTTCCTCAGATTTCCATTTTTTGATATAAATAATAATTTGTAATCATTGATTCGCAATTACATAACTCGCACTGTGCAGGAGTGGAGTTCCAGCCTTGTCTTGCCTTCCCTTCTCTCTCTCTCTCTCTCTCTCTCTCTCTCTCTCTCTCTCTCTCTCTCTCTCTCTCTCTCTCTCTCTCTCTCTCTACTAAAGCACGTTATGAACCTGTATGTGGTCAGTACTCACACATTCTCCTTATACTAAAAAGTCCTTTTATTTATCCTTACACAGGCCTTATTATGCCAAGGGTTTCTGTTTATTCCATCTCGTCATCTTTCAAAGAATGGTTCACTTTTGTCATCAAATGGGTTCAATAAAACTTAAGGTTGTGATCTCGTCACTCCTTACTCTTCTCTTTCCCTTAAAGGACAAAGTCACGGCCTCTACTCTCTCACTATAACTCCAGACTTAATTAATCATATTCCTTGTCCTCCTCTGAACCTTATCTATAATAAGTTCTTTGCCCTTCTTTACGTACCACGACCAAACTTGAGAGCGTTTTATAGTTTTGGCCCAAAATTGGATGTGAAGAGTTAGCCAGACATTTCCTTATCCCTGTACTTCATTGCAATTGTATTTGCCAGTTCGTCTCCTTCACAGTTCTCTTAATGTGGGTCTCTGGCGCCAGAATCAAGGACGAGGTCGGCTTCAAGTCCCTCTCTCACACAGACATTCCTGCAGCATTTTACCCCCACAAGATAATATCTGTTGCAAATGGACTTTCTCCGAATGCCTTTTTGTCTCTCGCTCAGATAGATTCTCTTTCGTATGTATTCATCCAATTTGCTTTCTGATTACATTTCCCAGTAATTTACGGACCAAGCTCGTCTGTCGTTCAGTGTAACTTCCCGGCCCTCTTGTCTTTCTTAAAAGAGTCAGATATGACATGTGCGCTTGGCACTTTTACCTTTCTCCTGCTGTGACGTCTTGAAAAATATTTCAATCAGCGTGTCAGGCACATGTACACACTTGGAGAACCTTTTTTCAGGACCGTTAGCTTTATGTGGGTCAAGATCCTTTCAGTGGTGTATATCTTTCCTAGGTATTCCAAGGCTTTCCAAGACCATCCCATTCCATCTCACTGGTGTATGGACCATAGTGTCTTACACTATATAATCACTTGTCATTCAGCTCCTCGTATAACGTTACACTGTCCTCTACAGCACCTACCTTAAAGTCTATTGGCCTGATTGGAATTTCCTTAAAATAAACCTTTATTAATCCATGGACAAGGTCTTGATTATCCCCTACCTTCTCCTTAATATTCGTTTGAAAGCTCCTTTGTTCCTCTATTCTTACCCTGACCTTTGTGTGTGTGTGTGTGTGTGTGTGTGTGTGTGTGTGTGTGTGTGTGTGTGTGTGTGTATTCTTCTGCTGGGCTGGATCACCCCATGGCACCCCGTGTGGAACGTTGTGGGAAGAGATCGTACAAGTGCCAGTGATGGTAGTCGTGGATGGAAGGGGTGGTCATGATGGGAAAGATGATGACAATGTTGGCTGTGCTTGTATCAAAACAGCTTCAGGTGTGAGCAAATCATCACATGAGTCTCAGGTCACACAGTTCTAACTTTACTCACCTTGACTTAGCAATGACTGTGTATCACCAGTGTACGAACCACTGACATCCTATTCTAAGGGAAAACTAGTTAAGAAATAAGAGTAATACGAGTGTGGATCTCTTTCTCTATAACGTACAAATAGTAAACACACACACACACACACACACACACACACACACACACACACACACACACACACACACACAGACACACACAATCACACTTCATCTATGCCAAAAACGCAATATAACAAGACTCCTTAAAAGGGGACCCACTTTTTTGCTCTCTTCTTGATTCTCTCTTTCCAGCTTAAGAAACAGAGAAAAAGTGGTCACGTACAAGCTACAGACACCTGACTACCACTCGAATGTACACAGGGTACAATCACGATGCAAAACCAAGACTACTGAATCATGACTTTGGTAAGAGTACTTGATCCCATGTCACACAAGTCTTGACATCTCTGTCCTCCAGCAACGATCTCTGTCTTTGCCCTTGTAGCCAAACCGTGTTTACAACATTTACATATCTATAACAGTATTCCCCACACACCTGACCACACTCCTGCAGCTATATCTCAAGATGAAGCAAATCCCTTTTATTACGCCTCCCTTGAAAAAAATAATCAACCCTTAATCCCAGCAATCGCATCCCTTTTCGGTCCATCCCCAACAATCCTCCCCTGAATTCTATGGCCACAGTCTTTTGTCTGTTCTCCGATACTTTGATCCCAACAAAGCTCCTGATCTGGACGGTATTACTGCCTTACTTCTGGAAAGCGATGAGTCTTTAGAACTTGCCTCTGGTGAGGTTTTGAGCTTCCCCTTGCTCTCCTAACCTAACCTTATGCTATCATACCATCCTATCAACCGTTGTTCCTCTCCTCTTCCTAACTATCGATAAGTCCCCCCCAACCCCCCCCCCAACACCCTCCTCCCACACACACACACACACACACACACACACAGGCCACACTCGTTCTCAAACACGGGGGAAACTGGGTCACAAAACTTCTTCTTTACCTTGTAAAGATATTATACGATCCCCCGATAAACAACTTGTATAAGTTTTTTCGTTGGCTTTCTTGCGACCAACGCTCGTTCCTCATGACCACCTTTGAATCCGTCGCTCTTATCCTCTGACGTGTCTCTTCTTTTCTCCCTTCGATCTGGTCATCCCGTGAGAAGACCATCAGGTCTCCCAACTTCTTCTGTCTCTTAAGGTCTCCTGTTTCTTATTTAATCTCAACATACCAGCAGCTACATATATAGTTATCTTACTAACTGTTATTCTTGTTAATACAGAAAACGTGAGGCTCTTTTCTTGCCTTTAACCTCTTTTCATTCACATCAATTTCGTCTCGATAACCTCGACTCGTCAACTGAAAAAAGGAATCATCATTCTTTATATGATGGAACACTTCTGTATCGCTCTACTCAACAAGTCTCTAGAACACACAGCAAGCGATCCGTGTTGACACCTTCACTTCTTTATCTTTAATCTCACAGTCATATCACGATAAGGAAACAACAATCTACTAGAATCGATCAAATGCATAAAAATCCTACACACTATCTAACTGTAGTAAATTACCGAATATTCACGAAATTTGCATATTTAAGATATTCGAGAAGACATCATTCGCACTCTCTTCCCACATCAGCATCTTGAATACAACAGACAGAAACTTGACTATTTCTAAACTCCTGCCTTTCCATCCATATCTCGTATTGTCGTTTTCGGTTGGCCTTTACATACGTGCTCCACGTCCGCCCCCACCTAGGACAATTGTCCCATCATGAAAAGTGATGCGTCTTAACCCTGACTTGGACCTTCTTAGATCCTAGTTTGATGCTGTGGTTGTCAACAGTCTTATACCTCGCTCTTGTGTCTCTTCTAGGATGCAAAACTTACCTGTATATAGCAATTACATGCCTGTCAAACTCACCTGTATAAAAGGCTCACACATCCACAACAGTCACCTATGTGCAGCGCTCATACACCAGGAAGACCCACCTGTATAAAGGACTCACACACCTGCAACATCCACCTGTATGAGATGCTCAGACAACTGCAAGAATCCACCGCCTCACATAGCCCATACACACCTCCCAGACTCACTTATAGGAAGCACAACTCATCTGCATAAACCCTGTCACACACACACCTGCCAAACTCACCTTCACACACCGCCTACTCCACACCTGTATGACTCACCCGTATGAAGCACTCCCACACACCTGCAAAACCCAAGTGTTAGAAAGCACCTGCACACACACCTACAAGACTCAAGTGTTAGAAAGCACCTTGTACACACACCTGCAAAAGTCAAAGTGTTAGAAAGCACCTGCACACACACACACACACACCTGTAAAACTCAAGTGTTAGAAAGCACCTGCACACACACACACACACACCTGTAAAACTCAAGTGTTAGAAAGCACACACACACACACACACACACACACACACACACACACACACACACCTGTAAAACTCAAGTGTTAGAAAGCACACACACACACACACACACACACACACACACACACACACACACACCACACACACACACACACACACACACACCTGCAAAACTCAAGTGTTAGAAAGCACCTGCACACACACACACACACACACACACACACACACACACACCACATACACATACACACACACACCTGCAAAACTCAAGTGTTAGAAAGCACCTGCACACACACACACACACACACACACACACACACACACACACACACACACCTGCAAAACTCAAGTGTTAGAAAGCACCTGCACACACACACACACACACACACACACACACACACCACATACACACACACACACACCTGCAAAACTCAAGTGTTAGAAAGCACCTGCACACACACACACACACACACACACACACACACACACACACACACCTGCAGAACTCACCTGTATATAGGCGTGCCAGCTGCCCCGCGATACCAGAGGATGAGGACAACCCTGTCACTGGCCAATGTCGAGCTGACGTCACAGGGGAGGCGCGCTCGTTCCTGCACCATGGCCATCGCTGACACATACACGGCTGCAGGGAGAGGAAGAGAAAGAGCGGGTGAGATGGGGCTGTGAGAGTTGGGGGAGAGAGAGAGAGAGGGAGAGAGGAGGAGGAGGAGGAGGAGGGAGGAGAGATTATGGTCAGCCCAGGCGACAGAAACGACACAATTACGGCGAATATGACGAGGGTCTTACGGCTACATCAGAACGGCGGCTTGACGTTATGGCTGACCCCAGGATCAATGCTGGCCTCAACCCCAGGGGGCTTTACGGTGCCACACAGAGCTCATATCATAGAGCCCCGTGCCAGCCTGAACCCCAGGGGGTTTTACAGGGCCACACAGAGCTCATGTCATAGAGCCCCGTGCCAGCCTGAACCCAAGGGGGTTTTACAGGGCCACACAGAGCTCATATTATAGAGCCCTGTGCCAACCTGAACCCTACAAGGTTTTTACAGAGCCACACAGAGCTCATATTATAGAGCCCCGTGCCAGCCTGAACCCCAGGGGGCCTTACAGAACCACACAGAGCTCATATCATAGAGCCCTGTGCCAGCCTGAACCCCAGGGGGTTTTACAGGGCCATACAGAGCTCATATCATAGAGCCCCGTGCCAGCCTGAACCCCAGGGGGCCTTACAGAACCACACAGAGCTCATATCATAGAGCCCCGTGCCAGCCTGAACCCCAGGGGGCCTTACAGAACCACACAGAGCTCATATCATAGAGCCCTGTGCCAGCCTGAACCCCAGGGGGTTTTACAGGGCCACACAGAGCTCATATCATAGAGCCCCGTGCCAGCCTGAACCGCAGGGGGCCTTACAGAGCCACACAGAGCTCATATTATAGAGCCCCGTGCCAGCCTGAACCCCAGGGGGCCTTACAGAGCCACACAGAGCTCATATCATAGAGCCCTGTGCCAGCCTGAACCATACAAGGTTTTTACAGAGCCACACAGAGCTCATATTATAGAGCTCCGTGCCAGCCTCAGCCCCAGGGGGCTTTACGAAGCCTCGTAGGGCTGAGTTGTTGATGAAGCCCCATAATCACTCCGCTGGTAACCATGGCTGATGAGAATCCAAGGGTCAAGGAGGTGCACAGAGCACCTTCAGATCCCACACACACAACCCTTCCCCCCCCCATCCCTAACTCATGAAGCTTCAGTGACCCCTCCCCTTAACTCATGAAGCTTCAGTGTCACAGCCCCGTTGCCAACCCCTCTGATGCAACCCCACTGAAGTAACCCCCCGTCAACACAGCCTAATTGCCTGATTAACACAGCTTCAATTTACGCAGCCCGACTGAAACGCAGTTTTGATAACCAAGCCCCAAAGATGCAACTTTGGCCCATGTCTAAGATACTCATATTCAGGCAGCGTGACTTTGATTGCGGGGTCGAATTGGAGCTCGAGAGAAAGTTAGGGAGACAGAAATGCTTCCATGCTGCTGTGGGGAAAACAGAAACTGAGTGAGAAAGCTGTCATATGAAACATAGATTATATAAATTATATATATATATATATATATATATATATATATATATATATATATATATATATATATATATATATATGGCGTCCTAGCAATGTCTCTTCGTTGTATTTCAACTGACATTTCTTTCTTGTATCTCGCCTGATGATGTGATTGTCACACGAAAGTGCACTTGGGAACTTATCGTGTTTCATTTCCCCGTGGACTCATAGGGATATATATATATATATATATATATATATATATATATATATATATATATATATATATATATATATATATATATATATATATATATATATATAAGTTTGCCTTTAGGGACCAGAGTTTTGAGAATAATCCTACTTACTGTGCAATTTGAATCCATAACTCGTCCCTGTGAGGCACCGCCTTCACGCGCTTGGAATTTATGGAAGCGAAACACCACGGCACATTTTCTTCCATTCTTGTCTCGCTTTCTTCCACTTGGATAAAACCCGCCCGGCTCTCCTCTGTTCCTTTTGCCTCGCGCATAAATACGGTAGGCTGCGCGGTGCACTAAGAACGACTGGATCTTAGCTGCATTGCTTTTGGCTACTTAGACTGAGCTCTGACCAGGTCTAGTGGCTGTTTTGTATCAGCCCTGGACGTAAATGGTCGCAAAACCGTTTTACTTTCTTGAGTTCTATCGAGAGTCTGTTAGACAGTAATGATTACTACCCTCGTCTTCTCTTTTGCGTGATTTCACGACCCTTTGCCAAAGGCACCTTTAGTTAATAAAGACAGATCTATCCGTGGCTATATACTTGCATATTTACGTATCCTTATTATCATTACTATCATTATCTTACAACCCGAGAACCCCTGCAGTTCCAAAGCTGCGCTACCCCCAGTAACAGGGAAAGGAGAGTCTCATTTGGAATGAGAATATCCTCGACGAGAGACTGTCTATACTCCCTTTCGCCAACAGACGATGATATAGCCTCGCCCCAAGTCACTTAACCAAAGACAAGTGGAGTCTGGTACGTGTATATAGATAGATAGATAAGCAGATACGTGAATAGATATTATGGTCTCTCTTATTTCCTCTTTTATCACCATCCATTCCCCTCCTGATCTCAGACCCACAGAAAAGCCACTATATATATATATATATATATATATATATATATATATATATATATATATATATATATATATATATATATATATATATATATCACAACATTTGTATTTTTACGCTGCGATATTTTCCTAGTTATATTTCAAGTCTAGTGGGATTTACGACCTTCAGGTCTGCATGGAAAAAAAAGAGAATGGTATCCATCACGCCAGAATGGCATTGTTATTCACCTGGGTACTGCCTGTGTTTGTGGGAGAGAGCAGTGAGGGGATGCGGCTCCCTCCTAAGCCATGCCGTGATGCAACTTACCCTCCGACCTCATGCACGGTTGCAACTTCCTTGTGTCCCCCCCTCTATCAAAGAGTGCAATATGTATGAACGTGACTGCATCCTGCACTCATGCAACAGTGCACCTTTCTTACGTCATTGAAAGAGTGCATCATCCCTCTTCTCCCTGCAAGAGTGCAAATTCCCTCTGTCTACCTTCAAGAGTGTGACTGCAACCTGCCTCTTCTCCTATCGCCTGCAAGAGCGCAACTCACTTCTGCTCCTCCCTGCAAGAATGAAACTTACCTCTGGCCTTGCATCTGTGCAACTTACTTTCCTCGCCTTGCAAGAGCACAATGTATTTTTAAGCTACAAGAGTGAAGCTTACCTGTGCCCCTGTAATAGTGTAAGTTACAAAAGTCCTACTGTAAGAGCTGAACTTCTTCCTACCACCTGCATTTCTGCAAGCTAATTCCTACAGTTAATCAGCGTACCTCACGTCTGACCTGTGGAAGGCATCTCTCTCTCCTCTTCCATGAGATGCACCGTAATCCTTCCCTCTCCAAGAGAACAACTAACCCACTGCTTCCCCCCCAACTCAAGCCTAACTTACTCCTTCCCTTTACAAAGAAGAATAATTTGAAAAACGTACAACTAATGGTCTGTTACCAGTAGGATAACTTTGGGTGAAATATTTAGGTGGAAACATAAATCCTTACCATACGCCTTGCCCTCTCTTAGCTGAGGAAGAACTCAGAGGCCTTAGCGCGAGGAAAATACAATAGAGAGAGAGAGAGAGAATACATTCAGCAGGAGTAGGCTTGGTAAGTGGGAAGTGGAGGAGGAGATGAGAAATCATCCAAAGTAGAGTCAAATGACAGAATGGGGCCATATGAAGTGGCTATAT
The DNA here is from genome assembly GCF_036320965.1 of Panulirus ornatus. Lineage (NCBI taxonomy): Eukaryota > Metazoa > Arthropoda > Malacostraca > Decapoda > Palinuridae > Panulirus > Panulirus ornatus. Next base: position 14,367,063 of record NC_092236.1, on the reverse strand, counting down.
CAGATGGAGAGATGGCTATAGACTGCTTACCCTGGAGAGGAGGAGGAAAGGTTAAATTACCCAGGCTGTTGGAAGCGCTTTTGGTTTAAGCACCAGAGAGATTAATTAGCTGTAGAAGAAGAGCCCAAGTGAGCACCACTTTCCTTTTTATGAAAGCGCTCGAGTCGACGATTCAGTGACTCCAAGCGTAGATGAAGCCGTAATGAGAATCAAAAGGGGAAGATTTCCTCCGCTTGACACGTTCTGTTCCCGACCTTCTGAGTCTACCCTTGATGGCCATGTCAAAGACCAAGCCACCATACTCGATGAGCCGCCGCGACCTACCACTCGAAAAACAAAGAACATACCGTCGTTCTGAAGGGTCGTGCTCAAGCGGTTCAAACAAATCCAAGTACGATTCACGCGTCATAAGGCAAACGTGAAGATATGAGTACACCTTTCATATCTGAGGGAGGGAGTGAGTCTCCCCAGCAATGTGTACCACCACTACACGGGGAAATATGACCCCAGACGAAAGGGAACTGACTATTCTCGCTGGGCCGATCCTCTTCCACCTGGCCTCACTCGTGCTTGCCTTCTTCTTTTCAATATCCTGCTGCTTTGTGGGAGGCAACTCTCGCTCGAAGTGCACTGCACTGCCGCACATGCGATCGCTCCATCGTTCATCTATTCTTTACATGTTATCTGTCACCGTCATGTTTGATGGTCAGGAAATGCCATGAAAAAAGCTATGTAGGTAATTTGTAAATCTTACAGCACAGACGTTATTCAAATTAAACGTACTTAAAAAACAAAATTTAGAGGATAACTTGTAATAAATACATATATATTAATATATATATATATATATATATATATATATATATATATATATATATATATATATATATATATATATCAACTCTATCATATGCCTTCTCCAGATCCATAAATGCTACATACAAATCCATTTGCTTTTCTAAGTATTTCTCACATACATTCTTCAAAGCAAACACCTGATCCACACATCCTCTACCACTTCTGAAACCACACTGCTCTTCCCCAATCTGATGCTCTGTACATGCCTTCACCCTCTCAATCAATACCCTCCCATATAATTTACCAGGAATACTCAACAAACTTATACCTCTGTAATTTGAGCACTGTAATTTGATAGAGATGCTCTGTGGAAGGTATTAAGAATATATGGTGTGGGAGGCAAGTTGTTAGAAGCAGTGAAAAGTTTTTATCGAGGATGTAAGGCATGTGTACGTGTAGGAAGAGAGGAAAGTGATTGGTTCTCAGTGAATGTAGGTTTGCGGCAGGGGTGTGTGATGTCTCCATGGTTGTTTAATTTGTTTATGGATGGGGTTGTTAGGGAGGTAAATGCAAGAGTCTTGGAAAGAGGGGCAAGTATGAAGTCTGTTGGGGATGAGAGAGCTTGGGAAGTGAGTCAGTTGTTGTTCGCTGATGATACAGCGCTGGTGGCGGATTCATGTGAGAAACTGCAGAAGCTGGTGACGGAGTTTGGTAAAGTGTGTGGAAGAAGAAAGGTAAGAGTAAATGTGAATAAGAGCAAGGTTATTAGGTACAGTAGGGTTGAGGGTCAAGTCAATTGGGAGGTGAGTTTGAATGGAGAAAAACTGGAGGAAGTGAAGTGTTTTAGATATCTGGGAGTGGATCTGTCAGCGGATGGAACCATGGAAGCGGAAGTGGATCATAGGGTGGGGGAGGGGGCGAAAATTTTGGGAGCCTTGAAAAATGTGTGGAAGTCGAGAACATTATCCCGGAAAGCAAAAATGGGTATGTTTGAAGGAATAGTAGTTCCAACAATGTTGTATGGTTGCGAGGCGTGGGCTATGGATAGAGTTGTGCGCAGGAGGATGGATGTGCTGGAAATGAGATGTTTGAGGACAATGTGTGGTGTGAGGTGGTTTGATCGAGTAAGTAACGTAAGGGTAAGAGAGATGTGTGGAAATAAAAAGAGCGTGGTTGAGAGAGCAGAAGAGGGTGTTTTGAAATGGTTTGGGCACATGGAGAGAATGAGTGAGGAAAGATTGACCAAGAGGATATATGTGTCGGAGGTGGAGGGAACGAGGAGAAGAGGGAGACCAAATTGGAGGTGGAAAGATGGAGTGAAAAGGATTTTGTGTGATCGGGGCCTGAACATGCAGGAGGGTGAAAGGAGGGCAAGGAATAGAGTGAATTGGAGCGATGTGGTATACAGGGGTTGACGTGCTGTCAGTGGATTGAATCAGGGCATGTGAAGCGTCCGGGGTAAACCATGGAAAGCTGTGTAGGTATGTATATTTGCGTGTGTGGACGTGTGTATGTACATGTGTATGGGGAGGGTTGGGCCATTTCTTTCGTCTGTTTCCTTGCGCTACCTCGCAAACGCGGGAGACAGCGACAAAGTATAAAAAAAAAAAAAAAAAAAAAAAAAATATATATATATATATATATATATATATATATATATATATATATATATATATATATATATATATATATATATTCTTTCTTTCTTTTTCTTTTAAACTATTCGCCATTTTCCGCGTTAGCGAGGTAGCGTTAGGAACAGAGGACTGGGCCTTTTTTGGAATGTCCTCACCTGGCCCCCTTCTCTGTTCCTTCTTTTGGAAAATTAAAAAAAAATGAGAGGGGAGGATTTCCAGCAACCCCCTCCCTCCCCTTTTAGTCGCCTTCTACGACACGCAGGGAATACGTGGGAAGTACTCTTTCTCCCCTATCCCCAGGGATAATATATATATATATATATATATATATATATATATATATATATATATATATATATATATATATATATATATATATGTTGAAAATACTGTGACTCATGCATGAGCTTCCTTTGAATTTTAAGACAAACAATGCCATTAATGTCTGTGCATGAGAAATGAGAAAATGTTATTTCAATGAATGAGAGATGCAAGAGTAGGGTTACCGTGGTTCGAGTTTAACCAAGAAGCAGAGCAAATTATGAATTATTCAGTTATCATTTATTCATCATAATTTTGCGCAGTGACTAACATCATCCAAGATCTTTTATTTTGTATTTTCTGAATCAGTGAAATAGTGCCACTAAAATCTTAAGGGAGAGAGAGAAAAAAAAAGATTTGTTCATATCAATCGACAAATGGTAATGATATCGCAGCTTTACCTGTTTCATGACTATCAAAAATGATGGGTGCTGTACACACACACACACACACACACACACACACACACACACGCATGCACACACACACAATACACACACACGTGGCACTCATGTACCATAAAATTACTTTTTTACATAATTTTTTACATCATTTTTTTTGCTGAATTTCATGTTACGTCCCCTAGTTGTTCCAGCCCTACACCCCCTCAAAGAACTGGTCATTGTCCACGTCATCGATATAGTCTAAGAGCTTAGATGTTGGGATCAGGTCACTTCTTACTCTTCTCTCATTCACAGTAGGCAAAGTGTGTGTGTGTGTGTGTGTGTCTGTGTGTGTGTGTGTGTGTGTGTGTGTGTGTGTGTGTGTGTTTGTGTGTGTGTGTGGCCAGACAGACATTATCCACCTAAGCCCTACATTCTTGAGACGAAGTTTTATCATGCATTAAATCACATATCTCTGAGCCTTAAGTAATCATTGCATCACAGGCTTGTTAAAACGAAAGCTAAATACATGTTGAAACGACAGCTTTATGTTGCGTGCTGATGATAACCTCGTGTGTCATTGACATGCAAAGGATATGGACACCATGCAGCGCCCCGTTTGTGAAGACAACACACTACGCGCTGAGGTGACCAGCCGAACGGGTGTAGATAAGACATCGCATCGTGTATTTAAAGTATATTACATCGTGCTTTGGGGCGATAGGGCACAGCCTTGTTCAGACGAGCATGAACGGTGACTATAGCACACCGTGTGCTATGACGATTACAAATTACGTCAGGACAACAATATTTTGAGACCAGGGTATGCTGAGCACTGAGACGAAAGGCTATCATGTGGTTAAGACGACAAGATACGATATATATATATATATATATATATATATATATATATATATATATATATATATATATATATATATATATATATATATATATATATAAAATATATATAAATATGTATATATATATCGTGACCATGAAACACCCTGTGATCAGTCAGCAGCGTGTGTGTTTTATTCACTAAACAGCGTTAAGTACAATGTCCAGGCTTCAGTGCACCATGTATTGAGAAGACAAGAGTACTGTGTGTTTCAACACAGGCGCATCACGTCTTGAGGGCACGCCTCTCTATGTGTTGTCATAACGTTAGATTACGTCGCAGCAGTATTGCACCATCAGGTCAGACGGTGGTGACACGTAATCCTGGAGATATTAAAGGACAGGCACATTATTGGACGGAGAGGAACGGAGGGGAACATTCGAACGGTGTGTTGAGAGCGGAACGTGTTTTTAAGAGGATATTTCGCCGTCTCCCGAGACAAGAAGATATCTTGCTCGGCCCCCAGACAGCAAGGTAAGAGAGGAGCTGCCATCCTGAAAGTCACGTCAGAAGGCCATAAAGGAAGGATGAAGGCAAGTGTCAGCGTTTGATGTGAGGGAATCCAACGCCCTCCAGACCCCAAGGTTTTTCTGTTTTATCTATATATTTTTCCTCTGTGTGTGTGTGTGTGTGTGTGTGTGTGTGTGCCCAATTGCCAATTTGTAACTATCTCTGCGTACTATACGGGGAGGGAGTTCTACACTCGAGGGGCCCCATCTCTTGAAATTTCTTTTCTATCATATAACTTTTCAGTCCATTGTATGCTGTCAGCATTCACGGATTCACTTCCGACGTTATTCAACTCCTCCACAACTCTGATGCTGTAAAAGTACTTTGATACATTTTCTTTTTGCAACATTTTATGCAAATCTATTTTGTTGTGGCTTTTGACTGCTTCATTATCTTTGCAGTTTTCGAAGAAATGTTCACCGTCGACATCATTAAACTGGTTTAGAAACTTAACTATTGTGGTCATTGTATTTCTCACTTTCCCATTCTAAATGGCGGATAGGTTTATGGCCTCACCGCTCTTAATTCTGGTACCATCTTTACTGTCCTCCTCCATTCCTCTACTTTTTCTTCTTCACACTTCTTTAAGTATAGCGACCAAAGCTGAGAAGTTTATACATTATACTCTTGACCTAATACACGCTCTGTATTTCTTTGACCATGGTAATTAAAACGATCTACTAACTGCCCCAATACAGTATGTCTCACTCAACATCCTTCTAAGGTGGGGTTCGGGCGATGGGTTAAATAGAAGTTTCCAGGGAGGTGATCCTCCCTCAATACGACCCATCCTCATGACTTTACTGTACATATGTATAGTACACTTCACTGTACATATATATGTATAGCACACTTCACTGTACATATACATAGTACACTTAACTGTACAGTTATACAGTACGCTTTACTGTATATATACACAGTACACTATACTGTACATATATATATAGTACACTTAACTGTACAGGTATACAGTACGCTTTACTGTATATATACACAGTACACTATACTGTACATATATATATAGTACACTTAACTGTACAGGTATACAGTGCGCTTTACTGTATATATACACAGTACACTCTACTGTACATATATATATAGTACACAAGTTCTCAAAACGTTTTTCTTTTTCTTTTGTTTTTTTCGCTGTTTGTATGTGCAACCATCCACTCCCAGCCCTTCGTTTTCCTCGCTAATGACCCATGACTGTTTATGTGCTTGTACATTACCCGCGATAATTACTGATCATTGCAGCTCCCAAATTCAGTCCTTCCCAGCGTAATAAAACAGCTTAGTTTTAAGACAGGATATTGTTATCATGACGAGTTCATTGTAGTCCGGGGGAAAAATAAAAAGAAGTAAATGACTGTTGTCTGTTAACAGCTATCAACATCTTGTTGACGGTGTTCTGACATGATGAAAAGATTTGTGTGTTTATGTGAGGTGATTATGTACGAATATATATATATATATATATATATATATATATATATATATATATATATATATATATATATATATATATAGTGAGGGGATTCAGCCCGTCGGTTGGCCGCCGTTGGAGGATGTCACGGTAAAAAAAAAAAAAAATATATATATATATATATATATATATATATATATATATATATATATATATATATATATATATATATATATATTATCCCTGGGGATAGGGGATTAAGAATACTTCCCACGTATTCCCTACGTGTCGTAGAAGGCGACTAAAAGGGGAGGGAGCGGGGGGCTGGAAATCCTCCCTTCTCATTTTTTTATTTTAATTTTCCAAAAGAAGGAACAGAGAATTGGGCCAGGTGAGGGTATTCCCTCAAAGGCCCAGTCCTCTGTTCTTAACGCTACCTCGCTAATGCGGGAAATGGCGAATAGTTTGAAAGATATATATATATATATATATATATATATATATATATATATATATATATATATATATATATATATATATATATATATATATATATATATATATTTTTTTTTTTAGGTTAGCTGAAATGGCAGCACGGGCCTGAGAAATGTACCCATTTTATCGACCAACCCCTAGGGGGCGGATGAACAGCTGGGTTGACTGCAGACCGACGGCCACAAAACCAGGATTCGCACCTATGTCCTCGATCCTGGGCGGCCCTTGAATAAGTCACGATCAGAAACGCTAACAGCTGTACCACGGAAGTCCACATCAATATGGACGAGGTGTAAATATTGCACACTTTAATGTTCTCATAACCTTTGGGTCGGGAGATACACACAGAACATGTGTGTGTGTGATATTTAAAGTGGTTATGCGGTTTAAGTTTTCATCTCCTCGTACGATTACTATTTAAGTGACTTGACTTTTTTAAAACGTCTCACCTGAATGAAGCCTTCAGGTATTCCTGAGAATAAGCTGACCTTCCTCAAAAAAAAAAAAAAACGGGAAGTGACCGTAAACATACCTGTTAGTTAAGAGACGTAACTAATGATTATCTACTCCGGCTTATCTACTTCTCTTTGGACCAGGGCTTCGTTGTCAGTAGTTGTGAAGAACAGTGGGCGGTCATAGGCTTGCGGCGATCGCTCGAACTGTCTTCAAGAACCACTTCGACTCGAGATGGCCTCTCGCGCAAGTGCACTCTTTGAAGGGTTTCCAAGCCTCAGTTGTACTACTTCTATAAACGATGGAATGAAACACACTGTAGCAAAGGGCGCTGAGTTCTCTAACTGCGTATTGTCAGACGTCATGGATTCCAATCCTCTGTTTCTTTTTTACGTTAAAACATATACATTTTGGAATGGTTTTCAAGAACACTCACCACTTGCATATTGGATAAACCTAATGCGTAGTCAAGCTGATGTATCTGTGAGGATTTTTAAAGGTAGTGTTGACTGATATTGGTTTCTGTACCCAAAAGAGACTCACATTTTCACTTTTTTTTTTTCTTCAATATATTAACATATTTTGTGCTCAATTAGAACACTCTATTTGCTCATAGATTTATCTAGAAGCTGTTTCTGTTTTATCTGTAAATCTGTTTAAATACAAAACCCAGCCTATTGCCATTGTACTGCGTCAAATTCTCTTTAATTGTCGTCCGTTCACTTTCATTTCCATTTAATTTTTGTTTTCGTATATGACAGAGGGAAAAAAAAAATGTTGAGGTTTATTGGTTTTAGAATAAAAAGCAATTGCTGTTTCATATATACATCTCTAAAGAGATTTCTTTTCTTACTTTTGAGACACTAGTAACATAGCAAGATTAATCTATGTCTCTATCTATCGAAAACTAATATATGTATATATATATATATATATATATATATATATATATATATATATATATATATATATATATATATATATATATATATATATATACATACATGTGTGTGTGTGTGTGTGTGTGTGTGTGTGTGTGTGTCACTGGACTTCTGCATGTGGTTATATTGCGATAATTCACCTTCGGTGTGGCTATATCATCGTCAGTGGACGAAAAGGAGTATAGTCTCCTCGAAGAAATTCTATCTCCAGAGAAGTCGATCATTTCCCTGCTCCTGATCGTAGCGCAGCCGTAAAGTTGCGGGAGCTCCACCTAAAGGGGTCCTGGGGTTTGTATGACTAATTACGTATGTGCGTTTGTGTGTCCTACCAAAAAAAATTGTATAGACTATTTTCTTCAATTTTTTTCTGGTTAAAAGTGACACTTCCATGTTACCATATCAGCTTTAATCTCTCCCCTTTGACTGTGTCCTCTAGATCTAACACTGCCTGACCCCTTTACACGAGTCCCCTACCATAATTCACGTCCTAGATGCCATACGTTATCAGTTACAAAGAAGAAAAATCTAGAGCAGCGAGATCTATCATCTATCCTTCCCTTCACATGTAGACTCCATAACCTTCCGTGAGGGAAGTATATTATTCCTCTTAAGCATTTACGATATTTCTAACCCCCTCGCCGACTCTCCTCACCGCAGAGTTCCCGCCTCTTGCAAAGTCTACCTTTCCGTAATTAAAACCTCCCATTATGGGAACTTCATCTCCACCTCCCATCCGCCCCACACACACCCCACTTCCAGCGGCCTTTTTTGCTGCCACCTACACCATTCCCAATGTACCCTCATTGTTCGTTGCGCAAACTTCTTCCTCCTTCCTAAGTTCTCTCTCGCTGGCTTTTGTAGACTTTGGAGTTTTATTTGGGTGAGCTTTTGTGTATTTCGATTTTTTTTTTCTGTTTTTCATGTAGATATTTCTGGCCTTCTATCTGTATCATTTTTACGCACGGAGGTTATCTTTTACAGTAGCAGGGTCTGATCCTCCTCCTATACTCGTATGTTTACCAGTTCGTGACGTCTGTGTTTTTGGAGAGAGATAATAAATCTATATCTGACTCTCATTTCTTTAGTGTTTCCTCAACATTCTAGATTGTCTAGTGTCATTCAGGTGCGTTCTGGCTGCCCTGGTCGTCAGTTCATTTGATTGATATAACCGAAACACCAGTTGCAGACTTTCTCCTCTCAATTTCTCACTTGATTAATCTAGCAGCCAATGTACCAAAGTCACAACAACACTTGGTATTTCCTTGAGCGTAATTTCGTTGATTGCTCCGCCTCTCACCCGTGCCTGACAACCACCTCTTCTGTCTGGAAATATTGAAAATATATTTCTTTCCTCTTGTCAGAGGATGATCTTGCTACCTCAGATATCAATTATGTTATTCTTTTTGTCATATATTCCATGGTACTCGGGTGCTATTCTGTCCAGGGTATTCCAGATTTCCAGCTGTGATGGTTGTTATGATCTGGAGTCGTCTGCTCTTTCTCCATTTCTCCAAAACTTTCTGCTTCCATCTCGTAATTTCTCGCAACATCAGTTGATTTACATCAAAAGGTAGGATTCGTTGTTTCCCCCCGACGGCAATCGAAAGCCCTTGGCTCAGTCAACTGACAGTGTGTCACCCCCAGTTACACCGTGAGTGAAAAGTCACCTCTGGCGAGGCTGTATCAGTCTTGTCAAAAAAAAAAAACAAAAAAAAAACTCTCTCCTAAGGAGTTCACGTTTCCTTACTACTGGAAGCAGAGCAACCTTGGGCTGCTGGAGGGCCTGGAAAGATATTCTGTTTACACCAAGACTCTCTCTTAAAAACTGGTCCTGGAGTAATAATAATAATGATATATATATATATATATATATATATCAATGATATATATATATATATATATATATATATATATATATATATATATATATATATATATATATATATATATATATATATTGGAAAGGATCACAATTTTGCGCGTGATCAAGATATTCCTGTGAGTCCACTGGGAAAATGAAACACGAAAAGTTCCCAAGTGCACTTTCGTGTAATAATCACATCATCAGTGGAGACACAAGAGAGAAATATAACAGTCAGTTGATGTACATCGAAGAGACGAAGCTAGGACGCCATTTGGTAAACATGGGAACTTTTCGTGTTTCATTTTCCCCGTGGACTCACAGGAATATATATATATATATATATATATATATATATATATATATATATATATATATATATATATATATATATATATATATATACAACGTTTTTCGCTTTAGGGAACTGCACTTCCTGGCCGGCGAGCGGCAGTACTGAATTCATCATTCTCAGCCGGGGGTTTCAAAGTAAAATATTCCATCACTAAACACAAATCTTTCATGTAACTCAGCAATCCAAGCTGACATGACGTAATGTATTACCATGCTCGAGCCACTATGCGAAGTGCTTCTGTATCTGTCCATACGACTAATTAATGTGGCAGATTCTGATAAAGCGGCATAGAAAAAAAGAGATACGATATCACAGCCTCTGTGTCTAAGGATGGCCAAGACACGCTATGTGTGTAATACAATCGTGCACGCAAATATCTCGGTACAGACAGAAAGACGGAGCTGCAGCAGGTACCTAGCAATTACGTTCGGTAGTTTACATTCCCGATACACTAGCTAGGAACCCTGATCAAGATACCTAACTGCAGTCTGGTTTAGTGGCTTCCAAATCTGAAAGTCGGACCTCAAGGTAGTCTTACTGCCCACCAGCAGATAACCTCCTTCCTAGACCATCAGGTCTCCTGTCATCTGTCATTCTCTATTTTCTTCTACTTCTTCTTCTTCTTTTTCTTCATTGACAACGCTTCAGTCTATGAAACTGAATCATTTACAGAGAAGCAGCGTTAACCAGGAGCACACGTCTTTTGCTATCACTTCATTACAAATCGACTCCTGGAGGAGGAGTTTTTGGCATTTTCTACACCGGCCAGATGAGCGGGTAGTCAGCAAGGGGAAGGGAAGGCTGTGGTCTCCGCCTTTTATTTTCTTTAATACCGTTTTCTTCTCTCCTTCTGTGGTGATACACTATGTACACGCATAAGGGCAAGAGAAGCAATTCAGTACAATCATTTCATAAACGTAAGAAAACCAGAGACTGGAAGTGCTAGTAATGATGCAGACAAGAATAGGAATGATAAAGCTACAGAGAAATCACACCTACATGACTTCTGAGTCAAAGAAAATTGGTTATTTCCTTCAAGAATGTTGATGTAGTTTGTATCCCAGTAGACTAATTCTCAAGGAAAAGACAGGTATGGGTGATATGTGTTTGCCATATGCTGACAGCATTCAAATCATGTCCACCTGTTGTAGTAGCATGCATGCATATGTGGTTTGGCAAACAACCAAAATTTATATTTGTCAACAGATTTCTCAAGAGATCATTTTGAAAAATGTGTTCGTCAGTGACCCTGCCGTCGCTAAGGCGGGTGGGATGTGTACTTGATAGGTTATAATACGATCCTTCTCTACCTGCATACATTTAGCCACTTCTGTCCCTACATGATCTTGTATTCATGAAATGTTTCTTCTTGTACAAACACTGAGAGATGCTGGGTAGGGACTCTCTGGGACTGAGGTAGGGACTCTCTGGGACTGATTGGGAAAGGCTACGCTGCAGTAAGTAGAGGATACAGGAGGCAGGAAGAAAAGAGCGGATGATGCTGTTGGGAGAGAGGAAGGTGGGGGTCAAGTGGTTAACAGAGCAACTTTGTCCTTGTTAATTCGAGGTTTCCGTGCGCGAATGGCGTTAAATGTCTCACTTTACTTCTTAGCCGAGCTAAGCTTTCTCAGTGGAGGAAGAGCGTTACAACCCTATATATTTCCTGCTTATTCTAGAATATTTTCCCTAAAGTATATTCCAGGGAAATAAGTTCATAAAATGGGTCTTGAATTTTAGACATCCTCCCCAAAGAGGAGGATCCGAGTTAATCGACTAGTCACTAGAGGGTTTTGAATTCCCTCGTTCATTCAGGGAAATGGAAGTTAAACGGAAAATCTCAAATCCCGAGGGATTCAAAGAGAATTAGAAAATCACCCTCGTTTTGAGGAAGAGGCTGTAGACTCTGAACCAGTATCTGAAGTGGACTAAAGGGGTTTTGATGCTTCAGTTGCAGTTGCCCCGACAGATAGAGTGGATCAGAGTTCATGTTTGTCTCTAACATATCTAGTAAACCTTTGCTACTCGCGAGTATATTCTACGTAGCACTGAATGCTTTTGACGGTATACCTACATCAAGATAACTATATCCACTGATGAACAGAGGATTCTAAATCGTATAGTAAGCAATGAATCCTCGATGTTCCATTTGCAAATGAAACTATGGATCATCAATGGTAATTCAAGCATTTTTGAATCGATATATTGTAAGGAAATACTGCTTACCCAGGTATTAAGCGAGAGCTGGAATCATAACTGAAGTATTCCAAATGGTTTAGGAAGCAAACATTTCATTTTTCTGAAGAAATATGTTAAATGTTGGTCGGATATATTTTTTTTTCTCAGAGTTCGGGATCTCTGGCTCAGTTCATGTTCGCATGCAATATTCTTTATTACAATAACCAAAAATCGGATAGAAAATATGAAAGAAAAAAGAAATGTCCTCAGGAATCAGACACAAGAATCACCTCACGACTAAAAAAAAAAAAAAAATAATGCCTTTGAAATGTCTTACGATTATGATTTGGTTGTGGTTGTGTTTTCTACTGCCGATGCTACGTCTAATGCCTCTGCTTGGAATTCCACAACTCCTGCTGTTCTTGTGCTACTGACGCTGCATGATTTTCATCTCGTTGTTCTTACAACATCGTGCACTCCTTTGCTACGCATGTTATTGTAGCTGCTGCTGTTACTGCTCCTTAGCATTATGCTGATGCTACTGTTGCCGCTGCAAGTAGCATTAAGAATACTACTTGTTCTCCTCTGCTAATACCATTGCTGCTGCTGCTGCTGCTGTTGCCTCATACGCTGATGCTGTGGTAACAGCCTCTGCTGCTGCTGCCCTCATCACTGCTGCAGGAGGAGGGTACCGAGGGACACGGTTGGTGGCCGACCAGAGAGCTGATATTTCTCGCCGGTGCCTCCTCCTCCTCCTCCTCCTCCCCTCGACCAAACCCCCACTTCTGGATTACTTCTTGAAGCGTGCGTAACGTGTTCTTAATGAGTTACGTCTCCGACTTCTGAGCGGGCCAAGAATGTATGCTATGTCGTGCCGTCCTCTGGATTCTTGATGTGGGATCCATCGTGCTTCTGCTGAGGCGTCCCGTCTTAGGGTGGGCCTGCTACGCCTGTCTCCCCTGACAAGAGTTTGCCTTGCGTACAGCCACACAATCAACAGGAATTTTACGGATGAACGCTCGAAGGGCATCCACCTGACCGTAAATAAATACGGCGAATGAACTCGCGGTGGACTGATGTAAACATTCTGAATTTAGCGGTCATCTCAGTGTCATCAAAGGATTCCTTCTCCTCACTTGTAGCATCCTGGTGGAGCTACATTTGCAGCGAGTCCTACACCAGTAGTCAGTTAGACCAGCGTGATGGCTATTTGAATGTATTCGATTTAATCCTTTGCAAAATGACAGTAACGGAAGATATAGCCTTTTCTTTTTCAAGCCATTCCATACCTGGAGGCTACGATACATTCTGTGTCTGATATCAGAAGAATGTCGTGCTTATAATAGATGCTGAAAGATAAGGTGTTTTTCACTGGTTCCTCAGTTCTACTGGAAAGTAATAAACATGGTAATGTCTCTGACTGTTAAGGAATCGAATCCTTTCGTTGCTAAGAGATAAAACGTTTCTCCTGAAAGCTGCGGAAGACTGACTCGTTGAAGTACGTATGAGGCATACTTTCCTGGACTCTGCGTCGTTTTATGGAAATTACAACGCTCGCTGCCTGCCAGGACAGATGCTTGTTCTCTCCCCATGCTAAAACGATCGACCAGACACATCCTGAGCTAGTGAAGAGAGACAGACACCTTCGCTACACGTTCTTCTTCCACTAACCAACACATCACTTCCCCTTAACTAATGGGAGAGTCTCTCGCTTTCCACATCTAGATGATGCAGCAGCAGTTGGTCTTATCCTCTACCCCACTCCTCATCCTCCTTAGAAAGCCCTTCTGAAGTCAGTACCCCGGGGACGTCTCCTCTATGATGGCCGGACGGAGGAGGGGAGCTCCAAGCCCGCCTCCTGACGGCGGGGCAGAAGGTGGGGGGGGGGTTCTCCAGATGCAACGACGTCTTGAGGGATACCCGGTGTAGAGGAAAGAGTGGTCCTTGTTTCGTCAGATGTTGACAACAGCAGGTCGAGCATAAGGAGACACAGCAGGTCTTTCAAGCCCAAGAATCTAATGTCGTACTCGAGAAGATGTATCAAAAGAGAGAGAGAGAGAGAGAGAGAGAGAGAGAGAGAGAGAGAGAGAGAGAGAGAGAGAGAGAGAGAGAGAGAGAGAGAGAGAGAAGAGGACTGGAAGCCCTCAGAAAGCGTCCGGCCCTCCGGAGCTACGCTGTCATACACTGAAGGGGGTTATCTGATTCCTGCTCTCATGTGCCTTACATACTCTGCTGGTTGACACACACACTACTGCCAGAGGTGAGGGATGGAAACCATGAATCTTTATCACTCAAGCGCCACACCCTCCACACCTTTCCCCCGAACTCTGGTACTCACACACACACACACACACACACACACACACACACACACACACACACACACACATAAGAACGACTTGCTTCAGAGATCATCCAGAACTACCTTTCTTGTCAACAGGTATGTTTATAAGCAAGATTTTTTTTTTTTTTCTAGAACGACTTTTGAGCAAAACAGCCACATCAGAAGGTATGGCTACTTTACATTCTAGGTCAAAACCCTACACAAGGAAACTTTACATTCAGAGGCACAGACAAATCATGCTTTGGTTGACCATGAAGAGGAAAAATGATAAAGAAGTTTGGACATCATGCAATATTTTTTTTTTTTTTTCATACTATTCGCCATTTCCCGCGGTAGCGAGGTAGCTTTAGGAACAGAGGACTGAGCCTTTGAGGGAAATCCCCACTTGGCCCCCGTCTCTGTTCCTTCCTTTGGAAAATCAAAAATGAGAGGGGA
The DNA here is from genome assembly GCF_036320965.1 of Panulirus ornatus. Classification (NCBI taxonomy): domain Eukaryota; kingdom Metazoa; phylum Arthropoda; class Malacostraca; order Decapoda; family Palinuridae; genus Panulirus; species Panulirus ornatus. The sequence goes on along the minus strand of NC_092236.1, from coordinate 14,352,028 downwards.
GGATTTCCAGCCCCCCGCTCCCTTCCCTTTTAGTCGCTTTTTACGACACGCAGGGAATACATGGGAAGTATTCTTTCTCCCCTATCCCCAGGGATGCAATATATGGAATATATATATATATATATATATATATATATATATATATATATATATATATATATATATATATATATATATATATATATATATATCTTTTGTTTTCAAATGCTCGCCAGTCTCTGAAAAGGTCATTCACGTTCCTTGCTTCGACTAATGGTTTGCCTTTCACTAATTGCTCAATTATTCGGGACGTACAGTTAACCAGAAATTTCATTCAGGAATGGATGAACCATGGACTTAATCATCCGGGACACGTTTAGCTACTACAGTCTCGATCATCCAAAGAAAAGAAGAAAAAAAAAAATAAAAGAGAAAAGAAAAAAAATGTCTTAAAAGAAAAAGAGTCTTTGATTCTCTGCAGGAAATTACCCCAGAATTCGAGCTGGGCGAAATACATGTTGCCTTAATCCTCGACTGATTGAGCAATTCAGAATTCATTAACAAATGAATCAGACGGAGAATTAATGTGACGCGTTTAAAATCCGGATACTGTCATGGGGACTGAGTGGCCCATCTGTGAAAAAGGAAAAAAAAAAAATGACATTACCCACGGTGAGTACGTGGGTAACATCCACTATCCACTTCATAATCATAACAAGGTCTTTGATATCCTTTCAAATTATCAACAAAAATGCTTGATATTGGACCCAGGATTAGTATCAAACCACGATCATTGATATACATACATATATATATATATATATATATATATATATATATATATATATATATATATATATTAAGAATACTTCCCACGTATTCCCTGCGTGTCGTAGAAGGCGACTAAAAGGGGAGGGAGCGGGGGGCTGGAAATCCTCCCCTCTCGTTTTTTTTTTATTTTTCCAAAAGAAGGAACAGAGAAGGGGGCCAGGTGAGGATATTCCAAAAAAGGCCCAGTCCTCTGTTCTTAACGCTACCTCGCTAACGCGGGAAATGGCAAATAGTTTAAAAGAAAAAAGAATATATATATATATATATATATATATATATATATATATATATATATATATATATATATATATATATATATATTTTTTTTTTTTATTTTTTATTATACTTTGTCGCTGTCTCCCGCGTTTGCGAGGTAGCGCAAGGAAACAGACGAAAGAAATGGCCCAACCCCCCCCCCCCATACACATGTATATGCATACGTCCACACACGCAAATATACATACCTACACAGCTTTCCATGGTTTACCCCAGACGCTTCACATGCCTTGATTCAATCCACTGACAGCACGTCAACCCCGGTATACCACATCGCTCCAATTCACTCTATTCCTTGCCCTCCTTTCACCCTCCTGCATTTTCAGGCCCCGATCACACAAAATCTTTTTCACTCCATCTTTCCACCTCCAATTTGGTCTCCCTCTTCTCCTTGTTCCCTCCACCTCCGACACATATATCCTCTTGGTCAATCTTTCCTCACTCATCCTCTCCATGTGCCCAAACCACTTCAAAACACCCTCTTCTGCTTTCTCAACCACGCTCTTTTTATTTCCACACATCTCTCTTACCCTTACGTTACTCACTCGATCAAACCACCTCACACCACACATTGTCCTCAAACATCTCATTTCCAGCACATCCATCCTCCTGCGCACAACTCTATCCATTGCCCACGCCTCGCAACCATACAACATTGTTGGAACCACTATTCCTTCAAACATACCCATTTTTGCTTTCCGAGATAATGTTCTCGACTTCCACACATTCTTCAAGGCCCCCAGGATTTTCGCCCCCTCCCCCACCCTATGATCCACTTCCGCTTCCATGGTTCCATCCGCTGCCAGATCCACTCCCAGATATCTAAAACACTTCACTTCCTCCAGTTTTTCTCCATTCAAACTCACCTCCCAATTGACTTGACCCTCAACCCTACTGTACCTAATAACCTTGCTCTTATTCACATTTACTCTTAACTTTCTTCTTCCACACACTTTTCCAAACTCAGTCACCAGCTTCTGCAGTTTCTCACATGAATCAGCCACCAGCGCTGTATCATCAGCGAACAATAACTGACTCACTTCCCAAGCTCTCTCATCCCCAACAGACTTCATACTTGTGTGTGTGTGTGTGTGTGTGCGTGTGTGTGTGTGTCTGTGTGTATAGCCACTTCAGGATATATCTTACTTCGAGCTTCACCGATCAAAAGTAAAGGTTATCAAAGGCACTCACAACTAGACTCATGGCTGTCGCAGGATTCACCTCCAAAGCCGGAGGAATGATTGCGATCGATTCAAGAGGCCAAAATCAGGAGAAGGGAGAGGGATACCTAATAAATCTACAGATGAATAACTCTCAAAAATGATAAGAGGAACAGGTTGACAAAATCATGAGAGAGAGAGAGAGAGAGAGAGAGAGAGAGAGAGAGAGAGAGAGAGAGAGAGAGAGAGAGAGAGAGAGAGAGAG
>NC_092236.1:14324517-14339517 GCF_036320965.1 Panulirus ornatus | reverse complement strand
TTTTCCATCTACTTCTTCTTCTTCTTCCTCTTCTTCTTCTTCTCCTTTTTCTTTTCCATCTACTTCTTCTTCTTCTTCTTCTTCTTCTTCTTCTTCTTCTTCTTCTCCTTCTTCTTCTTCTTCTCCTTCTTTTTTCCTTTATCTTTTCCATCTACTACTACTTCTTCTTCTTCTTCTTCTTCTTCTTCTTCTTCTTCTTCTTCTTTATTTCCTTTTTCTTTTCCATCTACTTCTTCTTCGTCTACTTCTTCTTCTTCTTCTTCTTCTTCTTCTTCTTCTTCTTCTTCTTCTTCTTCTTCTTCTTCTTCTTCTTCCTCTTTATTTCCTTTTTCTTTTCCATCTTCTTCTTCTTCTTATAAACTCCTCTCTCTGAATTTGTTTCTCCTCCTCATTATCAGGATCATACCCTTCTCTGGCTATTTCCTCACTCTACTCCTGCTTCATCTTCCAATTTTCGCTCATAATCTTTTTCTCTTTCTCTCACGGCTGCTTTCTCCCCACCCCTCCTCATTGCGTTCGTGGTTTGACAACAACATGAGGTATATTATCGCCCGAGGTAGGCTGCTGAAAAACATTCCAATTAGTTCCACGTTTTAGTGTTTACCTCCCAAAACTTTACCCTTTATTTAAGCAAATCTGACACAAATTGCCTCGTTAGCTGAGCATCCCTGAATTAAGGTCGTTGGCTTGTTGTTGGGTCAAAGGTCCTTCCCTTCAGCGGCCCGTAACTCCTGTCTTGTTTAAAGTCATCGGTGGGTTATGTAAGAGCGCATCTATCCCTCTTTGACTCTCTCTCTCTCTCTCTCTCTCTCTCTCTCTCTCTCTCTCTCTCTCTCTCTCTCTCTCTCTCTGAGAATAAGCCTCTTCCTCTATAATTTCGTAACTTTATATCTACGTATGTGTACGTGTCTCTTCCTCTATTTCTCTCTGTCAATACCCTTGTCTATAAGTCTCTCTGCATTCATCTCTCTCTCTCTCTCTCTCTCTCTCTCTCTCTCTCTCTCTCTCTCTCTCTCTCTCTGTTCCTGTGTTTATCTCTCTTTCCTTACCTTCTCCCCCCGACCCCCTTTTCTCCCTCTCTGCCCTCCCCTTTTTTCTCTCTCTCTCTTTTCCTCTCTCTCCTCATACATCCCCTCCTCTCCAGGTCCTCCAGCGTCCCTTCCCAGCTCACAAATCCAGGGTATCATCCCAACAAAGCGGCAGAGAGGATCATACCTCACTGTTCTCACCACACACTTCGGTTCGATGATGCTGGCTTTTCGTAGTTTTCTGTTACTTTGAATTCGACAACCCCCCCCCCCCCCCCCGTTTTCTATCCTCTTCACATCTATTTCTGCTTTCATTTATCCTTCATTCGTGTTGATGATTCGTTCATCATTCACCTCTCGACGATGTTTTATTTCTTTGCAAAACATTACCTCATACATACTACACAATAGTTTTGGAGAGATGGTATGAAAATACGTAAAATTTGGCTGAATCAGACAAACGATTAAAATCTGTTTTAGATATACTAACATCCTAAAGAATCGTTTCACCCACCTGTTCAAAACGTGCGAATTAATCATAAAAATGATGACCATAAAATGCAAAATATGTGAATTAATCATGAAAATGATGACCATAAAAGGCAAAATATGTGAATTAATCATGAAAATGATGACCATAAAACGCAAAATATGTGAATTAATCATGAAAATGATGACCATAAAACGCAAAATATATGAATCAATCATGAAAATGATGACCATAAAACGCAAAATATGTGAATTAATCATGAAAATGATGACCAAAAAGGCAAAATACGTGAATCAATCATGAAAATGAATACCACGAAATGCAAAACGTGCGAGTTCATCATAGAAATAATGACCTTGAAATGCAAAACAGATCATGTGTGTTTTTGTGAGGCATCGCTGATTACCTCACCGCGTGTCTCAGGGAGTTGCGGAACTCTGTGTACGGACGGGTGAATTCCCACGTCGGGGGGAAAAAGCGAGAGAATAAATGTTGAGAGAGGGAATCAGGAGGTGCTCTGAGAAGTTGGAGCTAAGTACGTGACGGTGAGGGATGCTTCCCATTAACGAAGTAACAAATAACTCCTCCTCTCCCTCTCCTTTCCCTCTCTAACCTTCCTCTCCCTCTCCAACCTTCCTCTCCCTCTCCTTCACCTCTCTAACCTTCCTCTCCCTCTCCTTCCCCTCTCCAACCTTCCTCTCCCTCTCTTTCATTTCTCCAACCTTCCCCTCCCCTCCTCTCTTTCCGCTCTCCAACCTTCCTCCCCATCTCTAACCTTCCTCTCCCTCTCCAACCTTCCTCTACCTCTCCTTCCCTTCTCCAACCTTCCTCTCCCTCTCCTTCCCCTCTCCAACCTTCCTCTTCCTCTCCTTCCCTTCTCCAACCTTCCTCTCCCTCTCCTTCCCATCTCCAACCTTCCTCTTCCTCTCCTTCCCTTCTTCAACCTCATTCTTCTGTCTTTACACTGTCCCTTTACACTGTTCCTTCCACCTCTATCTCTCTCAGACCTAGCCTCTCCCTGATCTCTCTTTCTCTCCTTACCATTCCTCTTGCAGTGGATCATTTCTTCCTTCTGCTTTTCTCCTTTTTTTTTTGCATCGAATTGACTCCATCTTCCCTTGATGCTTTTCTTCCACTGTATTCAGCCCTTCCTCTCTCTCTCTCTCTCTCTCTCTCTCTCTCTCTCTCTCTCTCTCTCTCTCTCTCTCTCTCTCTCTCTCTCTCTCTCGGACACCTTCTCCTTCTTCATCCAAACACCATTTAGTCTGCAGTTATCTCAAAAAAAGTCTTACGGCACCATTCTTCCATAATCAAATTATCAGCTCTGCTTTTTCTTTCTTTTCTTGTCGCAGTTTTCCAAAACGAATGATTGAGACTGTATATGAAGATATCTCCAACCATTTTTCTATCGTTTCCGTTGCTCCCACTTCTCTTCCCTCCACAGACTACGCTTCGGAGAGAAGAGAAGTGCAAAGTCTACCCATGATCTGTCTTATGTGACCCTCCCTCCTATCCTTGGTCCTCCAAATTCCTAGAAAGAAACGGAAGAGATGTAATGGTTGAAAATATCACCGCCAGGTGGACAGCGCGATCGTCTTGTACGAGACGCTCGCTGAAAAAAAAGAAAAAAAAAAGGAGTTGGGGTTTTGGGCAGGAAGATAGAGCGTTTGCCTCGATCTCACGAAACTTGTATATACAACAAAGAAAAACATTCTGTAATGAGGTGGAACTGTACTCTTCACCAGCGAGCAAAATATCGGGAAGAACGTTTGAAAAGAAACAGGTGGCGTTATGTGTGTTTAAAGACAGAAAGAAGAAGAAAAAAAAGAGGAGATTTAAGCCAGAGGTGAATGGAGGTCCTAGGGGAAATCTAGGTGTAGTAATATTAGCCATGTGGGGGAGTTTTGTACGGTGAGGCATAAAGTTAAAAGCCTTTCCCTAGAATCTGGGGAAATCCAAGCTGTATACTTCGAGAAATACTGATAAAGCGACGAGCTGGTGGTGGGGAAGAAAAACATTTACAGTCTAGCAACAAGTTTCCCCAGTAGAGTCACTCCGTAGCAGATATCACGTAGTTGAAACTATAATTTTCTTCGTAGCCAAAAATGGTTCATAGGTTTAGAGATGTGATTACGTTTCAAACGTAACTATTTTCTTTCCTTTCCCTTCACGCGACAGACATCTTGCAACGCCTTCATTCGATTCCAAAATGGAACGAAAGAAATGAAAATCACGATCGTTGTCAACTCAATCTAAACAAAATCAAAAATCTAAACGTACACAGCGCCTTCCATGCCCCTGGTGATCACTGCCAACCCAGCCAAGACAAAAACAAATCTAAATTGTCCAAGAAGACGGCGTCTACAAGCAACAGGTGTCGGTTGATTCATAGCCGACAAATGAAGAAGAAAAGTTCCTCAACTCCACTCTCTACTGGAAGGCAAGTCGGAGACCGGAGAGCGAAGTGATCGTTACGTCTCAACCGCTAAAACTTGAAGACGTCACACGTCTCCCACCCCTCCACCGCTTCCTGTTGCTCTCACAAAAACATCGTTGGCACTCACCTTCTCGTTCCTCCTCCGAGTCCCCAGAACTAATTAGCTAAGTCTGACGGCATTTTCAAAATAACTTATCGAGGGTCTGATGTAATTAGGTCAAAATACTTAATCCACATCCTTCTGGCAATCTCTCCGAGGCAGAGGAGTTTTCTATCGGTCATAATGGCTGAGAGCCAGAAGGAGATTTGAATAGAATATTGGAGCTTTTGGGTACGAGAGAGAGATCGAGCTTTTACGGCGAGATGATGAGAGAGACTCGTTGTCGAGTCTCTCCTCCTCAACGCAGTGGCGCTTGGAAGCACGCGACGGACACGACTCGTACTCGCAGCAGACATACAAGAGCGAGTTTCATGACGAGAGTCTCCTCTCCGTGATCAAGCCTCGCCAAAGTGACGGCGGCGATCGAGTATGTGGGGAAAGTACACGAAAGAAACAGATTCGAAAGGGGGGAATTCTGTTAAGCCTTCAGCCTCCTCTATCTCTGTTGCCCCCCATTTAGGTGAAGTAAAAGAAAAAAGAAAACGAGGTGAAAATATGTAATGATGAGGAGGTAGAGTTTCATCTCACCGTTTACACACTCTCTCTCTCTCTCTCTCTCTCTCTCTCTCTCTCTCTCTCTCTCTCTCTCTCTCTCTCTCTCTCTCTCACACACACACACACACACACATACACACACATCATCACGTGGAATGTCGTGACTCGTAGTGAGAGTAGGGACGGAAAGATAAGAAAAAAGAAAACAGGAAAACATGAAAAGGAAACAAAGAATTATGAGAGGATAGTTTTGTGGCGTCTGTAGGGAGAGCAAGTAAGACCAGCTCAGTTACCTAATATCAGTGAGTCAAAAGGTTAAGGCCAGCAGTCTTGACGGTAAGGGTGAGGGAGGGTTCTGAGCACCACCTTAAACCACGTTAAATCAGGGACGGTCATACTTCCCCCGTCAGCCGCCGATGGACACACGGAGGGTGTAAGATGTTTCCGGGCAACAACTTCAAACATTCCTAACGTCGAGGTGGTAACGGTAACCTCCAACAGACCGTTGGCAGTTTCATATTCCTTCTGTCGAACGGGCGAAAGCGAGAGTCTGAACTGTGTTTACGCAACCTTGAAATTTTTGCTCTATCGATTTCATTTTGTATTCAGAAAGAGCGACCTTGATGTGCTGGATCCATTAATAATAAGAAAAAAAAGAGTGTTTAGGTAAGAGAGAGAGAGAGAGAGAGAGAGAGAGAGAGAGAGAGAGAGAGAGAGAGAGAGAGAGAGAGAGAGAGAGAGGAGAGAGAGAGATCTGACACAGATACACACGTACAGCGGTTGAAGCAACAGCTGAACAGAAGGGGGATAGGGACTCGATATAAGTGAGCACTCAGGCGCACTGGTGCCGAGCTGAATTCTATCTTGTCCATTGGGTGTTGGCTGCAGGACGAAGTTCTCTGATTAGGAGCGCCCTCGCTACATGCATGTGTTAGGTGTTCCTGAGCCATGTCAGAGGATCTTGGCTGTCTGCGCCCACCATCAGCCGGCGGGTGAGGCGTGAGTTGTGTTGCCTCATCTTGTGCTGTTGGGTGGCACAGTTGTGAAGGTTACGGTGGTGTTGGGATGTGCCGTCGTGGAGGTAAGCTGGTGTTGGGATGTACCGTCGTGAAGGTAAGCTGGTGTTGAAATGTACCGTCGTGGAGGTAAGCTGGTGTTGAAATGTACCGTCGTGGAGGTAAGCTGGTGTTGGGATGTACCGTCGTCGAGGTAAGCTGGTGTTGAAATGTACCGTCGTGAAGGTAAGCTGGTGTTGGGATGTACCGTCGTCGAGGTAAGCTGGTGTTGGGATGTACCGTCGTGGAGGTAAGCCGTTGAGTTTACACCTTCCTGAAGATAAGACGCTGAGTTACACCATCTTGAAGGTAAGCTGCTTTTGCGATGCACCGTCCTGAAGAAACACCGTTGCGTTGCACCGTCATGAAGGTACGTGCCGGTGCGTTCTGAGAGGTTGGTGTTGATGTTTGCCATAAAGTTCATGGTGAAGGATACACCACCTCTTCCGTGCACGTCAAAGAACGCTAGGGGTGTGTACTGGCGGCCTCTGGGTGATGCTGAGCGTGTTGGTGCTCACGAAGGTCCTGTGGTCCTCTTGCTCTTGCTTAGTTCCCCGCTATCGCCACGGTAAGAGCGCCTGTTGTTCCAGTGAACATTTCATCAGGCACTTTCTCGTTAGTCTTTCATGCGGGCGAATGCAGTATGCTTCTGGCATTTGATTGAAACGAAATGTCACCTGCATATGACAACGCCCCATGTCCTCCTCCTCCTCCTCTCCCTCTTCTTCTTCTTCTTCTTCTTCTTCTTCTTCTTCTTCTTCTTCTTCTTCTTCTTCTTCTTCCTCTTCTTCTTCTTCGTTTCTTAATGCCATCTCTGAAGAGTTACACCAACGTGTCCAACGTATCATTTGGTAATTATATATTTCACGGCGGAATTTCATCATTGCGAGGAGATGGCACGAGTGTGGGAGTGTAGGCGTGGAAGAGGTGTGGGTCTGGAGGCAGAAACCTCGCCCCGGGCCAACCTGTTAAAGGGGACAGCGTCTAATGCAAAAAATTGCGTACTCTGGAGGCAGACACGGAGGGAGGGAGGGAGGGAGGGAGGGAGGGAGGGAGGGAGAGCCCGGGGGAAAAGAGAGTCGGGAGAGAGAGAGAGAGAGAGAGAGAGAGAGAGAGAGAGAGAGAGAGAGAGAGAGAGAGAGAGAGAGAGAGATCAAAGAGAGGTAAAGCAAGAGTTGGAAGAAACGAAGAAGTTAGGAAGGAAAGAGGATACAAGGAAGATGGAGATTGCAAAAGAAAGGTAAAGGCTGACTAGGGCAAGAGGAACGGAGATACAGGAGAAAGGAATGAGGAGTGAGGAAATGAGAGAGAGAGAGAGAGAGAGAGAGAGAGAGAGAGAGAGAGAGAGAGAGAGAGAGAGAGAGAGAGAGAGAGAGAGAGCAGGGAAAGGGTGGAAAGGGAAGGAGGGAGGGGAGAACGCAGCTCGGGAAAGCAAATGAGTCGTGGGAGTTTAGCGTCCGAGGGGATGCCAGGGTCGGAGGGAAGTGTGATAGAGGACCAGGAGGAGGACAGAGTGTGTGGCACGGGGGGGAGGTGGGGACTGTGTGGGCAGGGGAGGCGCATGAGGGGTGGCGGCGCTGTGGATCAAACACTAAAAACAGGAAGGCCGGAGGGAGAGGGAGATAGAGGCTGCTGATGGGGGGGAAGGGAAGAGGAAGGCTGATAAAGGGGAATGAAGGGAAGAGTGATGGGTGAGGGGGGGAAGTGCAGGTAAACTGCTAGGTAATGAAAATGGGAGAGGGAGGGACGGATGGAAGTGGGAGAGATGAGAAAATAGAAGAGAAAGGGTATAATGAAGGAGGGGGGGAGAAGAATGGTGAAGGGGTGAGGTGGTGTGGTGTGTGTTGTTGGATGAGGTAATGTGGTGTGAGAGACATTGACAGGCCGTAAGGAGAGGAATGCAACATTGATGGAGAAGGTACTGGAGGGAGACAGGAAGGAGGAGGAGGAGGAGGAGGAGGAGGAGGAGGAGGAGGAGGAGGAGGAGGAGGAGGAGGAAAGCAGGAAATGGAGCAAGCATGTGATAAACGCGTGTTAGGAAGATTCAGGGCCAGAGGAGATGTACAGGGAAAGTTATATATATATATATACATATATATATATATATATATATATATATATATATATATATATATATATATATATATATATATATATATATATATATATATAAACGCGAGTGAGAGAAATAAGGTAAGGAGAAATCAAAGAAGGCGAAGTAAGAGTGGGAAGAGAGGCAAAGAGTGAGAGAAACGTAGCGGGCGGGGAGAGGGTGAGAAATTAGGTCGTCAGACGGAGGTATTGAGCTACGGCACAAAAGGTAGACCTCGGTGACAGAGGGAGACACGCTTCCTTGTAATATACGGCCTGGCCCCCAGCTGCTGATGCATATTGAAGAGGGCCACCTCCAAGAACCATCCAGGGGCCCCCACTGTCTTGACCTGTGCTCCTCTCTCTCTCTCTCTCTCTCTCTCTCTCTCTCTCTCTCTCTCTCTCTCTCTCTCTCTCTCTCTCTCTCTCTCTCTCTCTCTCTTCTCCACTTTCCTTACGTCACTGTCTTCCTTACTTCCTTCGCCCTTCTTCAACTTACTTCCCTCCTCTCTCACTTTTTCCCCTCCCTCGCCCCTTCTCTTCTCTTCCCCTCATCTCTCACTTTTCCTGTCTCTCCCTACCTTCCTTCCCTCTACCTACAGCTTTTCTCCTCCCTTATTCTCTCTCTCTCTCTCTCTCTCTCTCTCTCTCTCTCTCTCTCTCTCTCTCTCTCTCTCTCTCTCTCTCTCTACACACACACACACACACACACACACACATATCCTTCACTCTCCCTAACTCCATCTCCTTCCTTCATCTCTTCTATTCATCTTACCTCCCCATCATCTCTCCTCTCTCTTTTCCTCATCTCCCCTTCTCTCCCCCTCCTTCCATACATCTCCCTGACTCCTCCTCCTCCGGTGCAGATCACACCCTCACGACCACCCTACATACGCTCATTAGAGACAGTCATGCTAAAACCTCGAAGAATTTGGTCCGTGCCCTGAAGAGGACTAGCTCAGCCCCACGGGCATTTATGCAGTGCATCTGGAACGCTGCACGGCGCACACACCTTTAACACTGGTCTAAAGATGTACCGGATGAGGAACGAGACAAAAACAGAATAATATCTAAATCGTGACCCTCTCCCCCCAAAAAACATCTCACATTATCGGGACCTGTGTATTTAATGAATTCGTCACTAACGAACACAGAAAAGAAGTACACATGGAAACAAAAACAACAACAACAACAAAAAAGAATACAACATGGATGTCGAGCGCAGTCAGAATGAAGCGTTTGCGCAAGTGCACCCACGTAGCGCAATCCCTAAAGAGCTTCCGAAGGCTGAGGGAGAGTACAACCTTGAGGCCAGCTTACCGTACATAAGGTGCTTATGGGCACAGCTCCTTCCTCTATACCTCCTCGAACCACAACCGTAAAGGTGACCCCCACATCAAGCTGGTGTTCGTGCACGTCTCACATCTCCGGTGTGTGCGATCATGCTTTTGAACTACGTGGAAAATGTTCAGGTATATTTGGGGGGTTAAGAGGCATAATGTGGTATATGAAGATTTTTCTACGAGCAGAGCCTCAGCGGCATGGCTTCACGCCAACCTCATTATAAGATTTTTGGGACGAATATATTTACTATAATTTTTTCCGTCGTCGCGTTGCTCTACGCAGCACGCTCAGTTAGCTGCCATGATTTAGTGTCATGATCATGGAATGTGTCATGTTGGTAACATCCTGGCACATGCACTGCGACATCTTAGGTCCAGGGATGATCTATCGTTCGATATCTTGATCCAGGAAGCTCTGCTGTGTACCCCACGAACCAACACCGAAGCTTAGGACTTCCTTCCTTCCTCCCTCAGGGGGGATCTTCCATCTCCCCCACCACCACACAACACCGCACCTCGATACCCGACCCCACACCCGTACTACTACCACTCCCGAACATCTTCGTCGCCCTTAATCGCAGGCAGACCTCCTCACACACCTCCCTCGCTCTGGGAAATTACATTAGCTGTCTGGCGGAAATCCCGGGATATCCCTAGTGCTTTGTCAATGAGCTGCGCCTTGAGGTCGGTGCTTGTGAGATCAAAGGGATGAAGGTAATCGTATATATCAATCGCTGGAACAGGACATATACTGCCCACTATCCACCTCAACCCCCTTCATCCTTTCCGAAGTTCCCACTCCCTCCTCCTTCCCTTATCTAATACCCCGGAATCGAACAACTATTCACTAAGCTGTTTGATTCTCTTACGTAAACCACAGCGGAAAGATTGAACTCTATCTATCTATGAATCTATCCATCCACAGTATTAGATACTACATATAATTTGGCTTGGAACTTATGTCCTGTGTCGTTTTTCTGACAAAGGGTCGTTCTTTAACTGGCAGAAGAGACATTGCTATCGTCAGAATGACAAAGGGGCATCGACGTATACGTCTGGGTACGCTGCGAGTCTCCCGCTGTTAAAACACAGCGACAGTATTGGCAGAATGCGAGAGGACGCTTGCCTGTCGGATCTCCCATAAGCGTTACTACCCTTACTTGCGAGGGTTTTATGGGCCTAGGTAGTCCACGGTGAGTGCCCCCAGCAGGTTATGGGTGTGTGGGACTCCTCACCAAACTGTGAGTGCTGGCCTGATGCAGACAGTAACTGGCGAGTTCACGTGTGGGATACATCAGCGTCATGAGATACAGCGTCAGTACGAGTTAGGAGTGAGTACAGAGAAGGAATGGGTCGCTCAAAATGAAAAAAAGATAGTTCGAAAGTGGAAGAAATGGACTGGGGAGACGACCACCTACCCTTCAGTGGGTTCCTTAGGAAAGTGGCGTGGGAAGGAGGTGGTATAAGGAGGGCAAAGGTGACAAAAAGAGAGAAGGAAGCGGGAGAGAGGGAAGGAGAACCTGAAGCAAGTGAGGACTTAAGTAATGGAAGGATAGAGGAAAGCAGAAGAGAGAAATGGAGAAACTGAAACAACAGGAGGGAGTGGGGACTTAGGCAAGGTCTCTACCAATATCTGATATACAGGGATTCGTGCTGGGCTAGGAAGAAGTTCAGTCTGGATGAGAAAAAGTACGGATGTGGTAGAAAAACCAACCCCCAAAGTAGACATTATAACCTAACGCCTGCCTCACACTTTAGTAACCTTTACTCACAGATCTCCCCACCCACAAAAAAAATATAACCCAGACAAAACATACACGCGCTAAAGTAATGCAACAAGCGCTAAACACCCGACCTGCCAACTTAAACTCCAGCCCACCAGTCACACACCCATCTGAAACCACACTCCCTAGACAAACACGAGTCACACTATCCCGCTTACGCTCTGGAAATCATCCATCACTACAACATTACAAACACAGTTTTAACATATCCCAGGACCCTTTATGCCCACGATGCAGCCACCATAAAGAAGACACCGAGCACTTACTACTCGATTGCCTTGCTCTCTCTGCACATCAGCACATAGACGAACACACATCACACACCTGTGGTCGCTAACAGTAGACTTGGCCAGCTTCCTGAGCGCTCCAGGGGCCTCAAAAGGGTAGAAGGAACTCCTAAGGAAGGAAGGCAAGGTCTCAATTTGTTCAAGTTTTCCCTTTATTAATGCGTATAAAGTGAGTATGTCTACGTATGAAAAGTGTGTTCGAATATACCTACATACCTGTACCAACAAATGACCCTATGAACAAATACACACACACACACACACACACACACACACACACACACACACACACACACACACACACACATGTAGGTGTCTAACACTAGTTTCCGTAGTAGTAAATAAGGGAACGACCAGCCGATAATTAAATCCTTCCCAGCCATCATCCCCACCGACGTCAAAATCTTTCGCCTCAACCCTAACGCTTACAGAGCCCTTCTACATCCCTTCTTAATCCCGTGCTTAGAATTTCCCTTCCTAAGCTCCCTTTACTCCCTCCTTCCTTACTTTCATATTCAACCTTCGGTGCGGCCCTTTCCCAGTGAAATCCTCCTTTCTGCTTTGATATCATGTCTCCACATCCACAGGAATTGAGAATTTACGCTACTGGTATAATCCTGCCTCAGAACACCTCATCATATATCATCACATCTCTTGTTATTTCTCTTTTTCCTCAATGGTATTTCCAACGGATTTTACTGCAATTTCCTTTTTAGTTTCCCCTCACATTTTCTATCGCTTTCGCTCGGGCTTTCCCAAAGTCCCCTGTCCTCCATCCTCGAGAGGAGGAGAGAATCAGCGGCTCCCTGACCCCGACCTGATGACTCCGTGGGAACCCGCCAGAGAGAGGCTGCCGAAGACTTACCAGCTGCTGTCGCTCCCTCACGCCCTCCATAACACGCGGGAACCCTCGCTCGCTCCTCTGGCTCGCGGCAGAAACACCCGCTTCCTATGCCGGCGGAGAGAGAGAGAGAGAGAGAGAGAGAGAGAGAGAGAGAGAGAGAGAGAGAGAGTAAAACACACGAGGTTTTACCGTATTATTTTTTCCTCCTCTCTGGTAGTGGGAATAAGAAGCCTCTTAAGGGAAATGATTCAGGCATTTGACAGGTATTCAATGAGCTAAGATAAACATTTGGTGTCGGACCAGTTCCTGGAGGTGAGAGAGAGAGAGAGAGAGAGAGAGAGAGAGAGAGAGAGAGAGAGAGAGAGAGAGAGAGAGAGAGAGAGAGAGAGAGAGCGAGAGAGAGAGAGAGAGAGAGACAGAGAGAGAGAGAGAGAGAGAGTCTTTGAGCGTCGTGCTGGGCACGAGAGGTCCTTCCAGCGTTGCAGGCAGCAAGAGAGAGAGAGAGAGAGAGAGAGAGAGAGAGAGAGAGAGAGAGAGAGAGAGAGAGAGAGAGAGAGAGAGAGAGAGAGAGAGAGAAGCTGTGTGACACTAGCAACAATCTACCAGGCCCGAGCATCCTCCTTCACTGGGACACCACCTGCTTATGGGTCATAGGTGGGACTTCCCAGCCGCTCCCGACCCTCTCTGGCCGGCCGAACGAAGACCCTTGCAAGGCTTTTGACATACCTCTTAGCTACGCGTCACTCATCAGTACTATAAAAGATGCGTATACTTCATTCATCAATAGTATAAAAGATGCGTATATTTCATTCATTAGTACTATAAAAGATGCGTATATTTCATTCATCAGTACTATAAAAGATGCGTATATTTCATTCATCAGTACTATAAAAGATGCGTATACTTCATTCATCAGTACCATAAAAGATGCTTATATTTCATTCCTCATTACTATAAAAGATGCGTATATTTCATTCATCATACCTCTTCATCACCTTCTCATATCACATCTCATATCTCCTTTCTCTTCGCACTCTTCCTCTCCTCTTCCTTGTGACTCCTTCTTCAGTTTAATTACCAACTCTTTTTTGCTAATTCTTCCCGTATCCTCATGACCTCTGACCATTTCCCTTCCACTACCGTTGGTAACGTTGCCCTTACTGTTACTGGTGTGTGTGTGTGTGTGTGTGTGTGTGTGGTAACAGTGCCTTCACGTGTACGAGAACTGGATGAAGACGAAATCGAGAATCCTCTCTTGGCTAAGTATCCCAAGATTGGGAGCTGCAGGAGAAGGAGGAGAGAGAGAGAGAGAGAGAGAGAGAGAGAGAGAGAGAGAGAGAGAGAGAGAGAGAGAGAGAGAGAGAGAGAGAGAGAGAGAGAGAGAGAGAGGGGAACCCAGCCAGGGAAAACTTTCCCGTACCATGAAGTCTTCGGTAATTTGTGTCCTGGACATGATGTTGGTCCTTTCACTGGTCGCGCGGATTGTTAGCGACTGAGACTACGATATTGAAAAGTTAAGACATGTTGAATTTACCGTATGTTTGGCCATCGTGCTGCTCCCTCTGAGCCTTATGGTTAATTCATCTCTTCTAGACCTATCAAAAATATATATGTATTCATTTTGACAATATCTATCTATCTATCTATCTATCTATCTATCTATCTATATATATATATATATATATATATATATATATATATATATATATATATATATATATATAGTTTATTCGTATAACAAATTTATAATAATTGTTGCCAGGGGGAAATCCTGATATTAGATCATAAAAAGCTAAAATATACAAGAAAAAAGAAAATAATCCGAAAGAGTGAACCAACTACTGAAAGCCTTTTTTTTTTTTTTTTTAATTAAATCCAGTTAACAGTTTATTACAACAGGTAAAGAGCTCAATTTTCGAAAATGGGAACATGCGTGAACTGGCCATAATGTGTAAGATATTATCGACGCGATAAAGAATCGTCTGCACCACGCAGCTCAACGCCAACGCCAGAGGGTTGGAACAGACACACACACACACAAACCATGACCAAGTTGTACAGGCTCGCACGTCCTGATTATCGGCGGGGTACTTTGGACCTGACACACGAGATGGGTAAACACGTCGCTTGAGACTCGACTGCTAAAGTGGAACAAATAATCAGTATTCAGAGAATTGTATGATACACGGGTTATTACTCAAAAGAATATATATATATATATATATATATATATATATATATATATATATATATATATATATATATATATATATATATATATATATATATATTTTTTTTTTTTTTTTTTTTTTTTTTTTTTTCCAAAAGAAGGAACAGAGAATTGGGCCAGGTGAGGGTATTCCCTCAAGGCCCAGTCCTCTGTTCTTAACGCTACCTCGCTAATGCGGGAAATGGCGAATAGTTTGAAAGAAAGAAAAAGATATATATATATATATATATATATATATATATATATATATATATATATATATATATATATATCCCTGGGGATAGGGGATGAAGAATACTTCCCACGTATTCCCTGCGTGTCGTAGAAGGCGACTAAAAGGGGAGGGAGCGGGGGGCTGGAAATCCTCCCCTCTCATTTTTTTTTTTTTTCCAAAAGAAGGAACAGAGGGGGCCAGGTGAGGGTATTCCCTCAAAGGCCCAGTCCTCTGTTCTTAATGCTACCTCGCTAACGCGGGAAATGGCGAATAGTTTAAAAGAAAAAAAGATATATATATATATATATATATATATATATATATATATATATATATATATATATATATATATATATAAATATATATATATATATATATATATATATATATATATATGATGCTACTGAACCCACCAGGTAAAACAGAAAATATGAGGAAAATATTTTCGTTTCTTTTTCTCTTGTACGTTTTTTTTATACAATTTTTTTCAATGTTTTGCCTCTGTTTTTATTCGTTGTATATATTCTTTACCATTTATGTTT
>NC_092236.1:14314517-14322017 GCF_036320965.1 Panulirus ornatus | reverse complement strand
CGTTTATATCCTTGCATGAGTACGATCAAGTGGCATATACTCCCTTAGCCTGATATCCCGCACTTGACCGTGCATTAACAACGCAGTACGTCACATCACTAGACGTTGGAGCTTCTATGTTTAACTGATTCTTCGACGTTTTTCCCCTCCAAATTTTTGTAATGATGATAGGACCTTTTTGGTCGTCCAAGGACGGATTGGCAAGGACATAAAAGATAAAGGGTGATAAAGAAAACATCATATGCACTGAGGGAGTTATCGAACCAGGAAAGATGGGGTAGGTAGTTATGATAAATATTTAGCCTGCAGAGTCGAGACAAAATCACAAACTAACATCTCGCGAAAGATCATTTCATGAATTCCACCCAAATTAAAGGTCAGGTTTCGAGGTTAGCCTTAACTAAACCAAATCCGGCCGAACCCAGTGCCATTAAACTGCTTTATCAAAGCGAGAGAATTCTGATCCGGACGTAAAAGTGTCTTTTCATTCTTTCGATTATACCAGTTTAACTTCGATAGTTTGGACTGTGAATGCAATATACGGATTTAATGTTCTTTTTTTCTTTTCATGTAAGAAAATGAACCCCTTCATATTTTCAGGGGGGACACTGGTCTAAATCACAAACAGAAAGGCGGGTGACATGGACGGCGAGTGGCTGAAAACAAGAGAGTGTACTTCCCCACGATACGTACCTCGAGGGGGGTCACCACGCAGGAATGCCAAGAGATGGGTCAACAGAGCAGCAGCAGCAGCAGTCGAAAGGTTAGCAGTACTCCGGAAGACCAAACCAGTGAACCCTGAATTATATACAGACCAGGGAAGGCATAACAGTCACGCCAACACTAGAACGTCAATCAGCAGATCAACTAAACGCCTGGATGCAGAGATATTCAGACACCCCTTCTCTCTCTCTCTCTCTCTCTCTCTCTCTCTCTCTCTCTCTCTCTCTCTCTCTCTCTCCCCGGCATCCAACAGTTTAAGAGGTGCAAGTGCAAGAACGTGAGAGAGAGAGAGAGAGAGAGAGAGAGAGAGAGAGAGAGAGAGAGAGAGAGAGAGAGAGAGAGAGAGAGAGAGAGAGAGAGAGAGAGAGAGAGAGAGAGAGAGAGAGAACATACAGCTCAAGGAATGGCCAACACAACTCCAAGAAACACCAGCAGGATCATGACAATCTTATCCTAACTGACGCCCCCAGGATAAACTCTCCTCTCCCTCAGGTAATTCAGCAGAACCCACACATAGACGCACAATAACACCTGAAGAGGACAAATAACCTCTAAGAAAGAGGTCATAAGAACCTCATTCAATGGACGCGCCCCTACGCCCCCCACCACCACAAACACGCCAAGGGAACCTCAGTGGTTTATAGTCAACCTCGTTAACTATATTACCCGACGACCCATTCTCAAGGGGCACCCGCATCCCGAAGGCTAAGCTGGCCTACAGTCAGCAGGATGGAATAGCTGGAATCCTCTGGAGTGAGAAAAGGTGACTATTCTTTCGCCACCATGAGCAGGCAACGCCAACTTTCATATCTCAAGTGACCAAAAAAAGAAAATAAAAAGCCTTCACGAAAACGTCACTAGAATCTAGACACATCAACATACCAGGAGGAAACAGAGAAACACACACACACACACACACACATACACACACCACCACCACCACCACCACCACCACAGCCTCAACAGACCCCAAGAGAAGCCCCAAAACAGACACGCGAAACAGACCCCCTGAACAAATCGCCAGACCTCCACAGACTGAGCAAGAGAGCGCTCGGAGCGACATCAGTGGACAAGTAATAACTTCTGTTTCATGGTGCATAAAGTGACTAATTTAGTTTCCTCGACGCGGCCTACATCACGGTACCCCTTCGTCCCCCACCACCACCATCATCTCCCCTCTGCTCGATCCTGTCTCTTCCATCGCCCTCTCCCCATCCTGTCCTCCTCCATCACCTCCTATTCCATGTCCAGTCCTTTCCCATCACTACTTCCTTGTCCAGTTCACGTTTTCGACCACACGTGTTCTACGTAGTCCTTCCCTATCATCTCCATCTCTGGGCTGCCTCTCTTCCATCACATCCATCCCTGAGCTGCCCCTCTTCCATCACCTCTCCCCTGCCCTCCCTCGCCTCTTCCTTCCTCACCTCTCTGGCCAGTCCTTCGTCATCACCACACCCTTCTACCACCCACTCCTCCCTACCATCACTAAATCCTCCGTCTCTGTTCTACTCCTCATCATCTTACCTCCTCTCTCTCTCTCTCTCTCTCTCTCTCTCTCTCTCTCTCTCTCTCTCTCTCTCTCTCTCTCTCTCCCTGGTTGTAAACAGCCACTGACGAGGGAGATCAGCAGTTCTTGGTGTTTACAAGATGCGCACGCAGCAAGTACTACAAAACCTGAACATTATACAAAAAAAAAAAGCAGGAGAAAAAGGAAAAAAAATATACGAGAATAAAATTAGAATGTGGTAATATTAAAAAAAATAATTCTGGGGGGAAATGAGGAACGTTAGATGACATGAAAATTGGGGAAAATTACCTTTGAGGAATGTGAGTGATGGTTATGTAAAACAAAACAAAAAAAAATGCTTATAAATGGTCGCACTCCATTAAGGAGGACACTACCAGGAAAATACGACTTAATAATAAGAAGGAAATTACTGAGGGTGGCGAAATAGTTCAATGAAAGGCTTCAGGGCCTTTACGCTTAAATATTGTAAAGCTTACGTTCCTTGTACTGCCACACGGCAAAATGGTGAAGCAGTTGGCGTTCCTGGCCGTGACGCATTCACGGGCCGCCCAGGGCCGAGAGTTTAGGTTCGAATCCTGGTGGCGGCAGTGGGTCCACAGTCAATGCAGCTGTTCTTGGTTGATGAAATGTGTGTCTGGCCCAGTCTAGGGCATATATATGTATATATATATATAATGTTGGCCTTAATTAGGGCCTTAGTGGCTTTGTCGTTTCAGCTAACATTAATAAAAAATGAATCGTACGTCAATACTTGCGATAAGTCCATCAGTGAAGACAATGTTCTCGCTTACTTACTTACTTACTTAAGAGTACTTACGACCAGATTTTGCCTAGAGGCAGTTCTAACGCGTAGCATTCACCCCAGGAAAATCTATGGTTACGAAGATCGAGTCATGAGTTACGTATTATCAAGTGTTATCATATGTGAAAAGCAGGTTACTGTAGGTCTGCGGACTGAAAGCCAGCTTGTCCATATGTTGGTGACGCCAAAGGAGAGCCAGCGGTGCTGGCTCACTTCGCAGCCGTCACTTACCATCCGACTACACAGGCGGGTAAGACCGGTAATATACCTCTGTAGTCGATGGTAAAGACAATGAGAAAGATTGTCCATCTCTCTCTCTCTGTTTTTCTATCAGTGTGTGTGTGTGTGTGTGTGTGTGTGTGTGTGTGTGTGTGTGTGTGTGTGTGTGTGTGTGTGTGTGTGTGTGTGTGTGAAGGAGAATGAGAGAAAAATACAGTTGGAGGAAGGCAGAAAGAGAGACAGAGAGACAAAGGAAAAGAAAGGAAGAGAGAGAGAAAGAGAGAGAGAGAGAGAGAGAGAGAGAGAGAGAGAGAGAGAGAGAGAGAGAGAGAGAGAGAGAGAGAGAGAGAGAGAGAGAGAGAGAGAGAGAGAGAGAGAGAACAGGATCGGCCGAAATTTGATTAAAGAAGCACTACAGAGATTAAACACAAGAGAGGGTCTAGTTGCAGAGAATTTCTGCAGGACGGGAGAGGAAATCCTCCCATGGCCCTCCCACGTAATAAATTGAGAGCGAGCGAGGGAGAGATGTGTTCTAGGAGGTGGGGCAACTGTGGTAGCGGCTATTTCCTCGTACAAAGGAAAGGGATACGGTGACGGAATGTAATAAATATGGAAGAACTACCTTGTCATGCTTCGCATTTCCATACGAAGGCAAAGGGGACGGTATGCAAATTTATGGCACACACGGTGAGAAATATATATATATATATATATATATATATATATATATATATATATATATATATATATATATATATATATATATATTTTATACTTAATCTCCGTTTCCTGCATTAGTGAGGTAGCGCCAGAAACAACCGAAGAAAAGGCCGTATTCGCTCATATCCATTCTCCTCTAAGTGTCACGTGTAATACACCAAAACTACAGCTCGTGGAGGTAATTTTACGATTTCCAAGAAAAAAAAGAAGAAAAAAAAGATTTAACAAATGGGAGAAGCAAATGTATTTATGCAAGACCCTTCATCATTCCTAAGGTGTTCAGGTCGTATATAAAACCCCGGCTTAAGAGCCCTTTCCTGGGCATAAGTCGTGATTCTGAGCTAGAATTGAACTTTGTGGTCGTCACAAACGCCTCGCTTCACAGTTAGAACAGTTTGTAGACGTGCTTGCTTACAACTATGTTTTTTTCCTTCTTTCTTTAAGTTAGTATAAGTTACGGAAGCTAGAACTTTAATTCTAGGCAAGAATAGTTCAGGGAACTTGACTACAGTGCTGCTAAGTTAAGAATAGTTGATGTACGAGAGGACCGTACTTCTAGACTGCTTTTACGGACGTGATAACCTTCCTCGTACGTCAGAGTGGTTGACGAACGCAAAAAGTGTGTGCACAGCAAACCTGATTTTTAGTGTTTACCTCAAGCACTCGTTGAATAACTCCTGGGTCTACGCAGTCACACTCACAGGCCTCATAACTCGAAGGTTTTTCAGCTTTAGCCGAAGTATAAGCGGAATTAAAGTTACTAGAGAGTTATCAACGAGCAAGAATAGACTTATCTATACTGTCCAATTTCCCGTTTTAAAAGTAAAGATAACAACCTCGATAAGAAGATAAGAATGACTCCCAGGTAAATCCCTCTCCCGCCTGATCTTCTTAGAAGATAAATTGGTGAGGCATTTCCAGAGGCGAGCGCTGGCAACTCTCAAAAATTTGTAAATCATATACTGAAGGTGAGTGGATGTTCAGCCAAGCTGGCTGAGAATTATGATATTTGCTTGTCTGAATTTCAGCGCTTGATTTAGACACAGGACGAGTACGGTTTCGAGGCCAAGGGAAGAGTTGGATTTCGAGGTACAACTTCAAAATAAACAAGGATTACCAGTGAAAAGAATAACTGCTAGATTATTTCGTGAGATTTCTTTTTCTTTAATTCTTAATTCATCTGTCGATATTGGAGATTTGTGATCAGCATCTATCTTTAATGAAACTGCTCTTTGCAGGGACCTCAATCATTCAACTTTCTGTCTAGTGAATAGAATATATATATATATATATATATATATATATATATATATATATATATATATATATATATATATATATATATATATATATATATCATATACTATACTTAATCGCTGGTTCCCAAGTCAGCAAGGTAGCCCCAGGTAAAACAGACAAAAAGGCCAGATTCGTTCACAGTCAGTGATATATATATATATATATATATATATATATATATATATATATATATATATATATATATATATATATATATATATATATCATATGTGATATTTCCTGATGGGTGAGAGAATATCTAGATCGACTCCAGGTGATCGAACCGCCGTTGAACACTTTCCAAATTCACGTACATTACTGAGAACAATGGATTTCTAAATACCCCTGGTGCATCTCTAGCCAGTCATAAAGCTTCGGTGCCATGACGCGGAAGAGTTTTAAAAAGAAAATGGATTCTGGGGAGGAGGGAGATGCTGCTGAGGAAATGTGTTGGGATACAAGGACGTGAGGTAGCAGATCTGTCGGGGATTTCGTGAAGCGAGTCGAATCACCAACCGCTGTATAAGGCTTCGAAACCCTGCGGGTGTAAGGGTGGGGGGGAGAGACACACAAGAAGGGAGAATTTCCTCATGATATTTTTTCATACTTACCCATATATCCGGTAGCATTCATTTAATGGAATGAAAAATGGAGGCTTTGTGAGAGAAAAAGAAAAAAAAAAGAGTTGAATTTGGTTTGAGATCCAGGTTATCAAACGCTCTGTTTGGCGAGATAGAGTAGGAACTACAATGAAAGTGTAAATAACAAAAGAATGGGTAGAATGAAAGACTGAAACACTGGAACAACGAGGAACAGAAATGATAAACTGGTTAACGTATGTCGAGAGAACCCCGGAGAGTGACTATAAATTTAGATAAGAGAGACCAAATGGACGAAAATGCAACGTGGTGGAGAAGTCTTCAGGAAGAATGTCTTACGTAGAGATAAGAAAATTTATCTTCGGTGTCCATTGGTAGTAGTAGTAGTAGTAGTCTTCAGTAGCTTGTCTGAACATCAAAGCCTCTGGTAATTTTGAATATTTGTATTACATCACCTTTCAGCCATCTCTTCTCTAAGGGAAGTAGATTCAAGTAGTTCAGTCGGCTTTCATACAATAATAATGATAATGATAATAATAATAATAATAATAATAATAATAGTAATAATAATAATAATAATAATGATAATGATAATAATTAATAATAATAATAATAATAATAATAATAATAATAATAATAATAATAATTAATAATGATAATAATAATAATAATAATAATAATAATAATAATAATAATAATAATAATAATAATAATAACAATAATAATAATAATAATAATAATAATAATAATAATAATATTAATAATAATAATAATAATAATAATAATATTAATAATAATGATTAATAATGATAATAATAATAATAATAATAATAATAATAATAATAATAATAATAATAATAATTAATAATAATAATGATAATAATAATAATAATAATAATAATAATAATAACAACAACAACAACAACAATAATAATAATAATAATAATAATAATAATAATAATAATAATAATAATAATAATAATGATAATAATAATCAAACACATTCAACAAACCTTCAAAATACTCACTCCATCTCCTTCTCACATCACCACTACTTGTTATCACCTCCCCATTTGCGCCCTTCACTGCAAATGGGAAATTCAGTGAAGGGCGCAAATGGGGAGGTGATAACAAGTAGTGGTGATGTGAGAAGGAGATGGAATGAGTATTTTGAAGGTTTGTTGAATGTGTTCGATGATAGAGTGGCAGATATAGGGTGTTTTGGTCGAGGTGGTGTGCAAAGTGAGAGGGTTAGGGAAAATGATTTGGTAAACAGAGAAGAGGTAGTGAAAGCTTTGCGGAAGATGAAAGCCGGCAAGGCAGCAGGTTTGGATGGTATTGCAGTGGAATTTATTAAAAAAGAGGGTGACTGTATTGTTGACTGGTTGGTAAGGTTATTTAATGTATGTATGACTCATGGTGAGGTGCCTGAGGATTGGCGGAATGCGTGCATAGTGCCATTGTACAAAGGCAAAGGGGATAAGAGTGAGTGCTCAAATTACAGAGGTATAAGTTTGTTGAGTATTCCTGGTAAATTATATGGGAGGGTATTGATTGAGAGGGTGAAGGCATGTACAGAGCATCAGATTGGGGAAGAGCAGTGTGGTTTC
>NC_092236.1:14299517-14309517 GCF_036320965.1 Panulirus ornatus | reverse complement strand
TTTGCTCACTTGACAGGGTAAGTAAGTGTTCCTTCAACCAATACATAACACCTACGAAGCCTCTGCTACAGTGGAGTATAAAGGAAAACGATGGTATTCTATGACTGTAATCTAACATGAAAGGAACGAGGAAATAAGATAAGATACACATTTAGAAATAAAAGTATGTACAGACAACCACGTAAATACAAGTGCAGACATACGCAGAAGCACAAACAAGCTCTCTCTCCCTCTTCCTCTCTCTCTCTCTCTCTCTCTCTCTCTCTCTCTCTCTCTCTCTCTCTCTCTCTCTCTCTCTCACACACACACAAATACCTAAGCGCGTTCACGGGAATGGTGGTCAACCCCCCACACGCAAATATATTTAACAGGGGATTCGTTATATTATAGCATCAATCTTCTGTACTGTATTTGTTGGTATAAATTCATGCTGTATATCACATGTGCAGTATGGCATGTTGGAAAAATTATATCAGAATTCAATATGCAAAACCAACAACGAACTGAAAAATATGTTCGGTGATATATACAATATATTTCCAAATTTATGCATATATATATATATATATATATATATATATATATATATATATATATATATATATATATATATATATATATGTGTGTAAGCTTCCCCATGGTTGTATCATCGAAACTGGACGAAAAAGAAAACGGCCTCTTGGAAGACTTCTCTTTTAAAGCGGCGCATCATTTCCCCATTGCTGTTCTGAATAATATAATATATTCATTTATACATTTTCGCCATTTCCCGTGTTAGCAAGGTAGCGTGAAGAACAGGGGACTGAGTCTCAGAGAGGAAAATCCTCGCTTGGCCCATTTCTCTGTTCCTTCTTTTGGAAAAGTAAAAGACAGGAGGGGAGGACTTCCAGACCTCGCCCGCTCCCATCTCAGTTAGTCGCCTTCTACAACACACAGGTAATACGTACGAGGTATTCTTTCTCCCCTTACCCCATCTATATATATATATATATATATATATATATATATATATATATATATATATATATATATATATATATATATCTTTTTCTTTCTTTCATACAATTCGCCATTTCCCGCCTCAGCGAGGTAGCGTTAAGAACAGAGAACTGGGCCTCTGAGGAAACATCCTCACCCGGCCCCCTTCTCTGTTCCTTCCTTTGGAAAATTAAAAAAAAAAAAAAATGAGAGGGGAAGATTTCCAGCCCCCCGCTCCCTTCCCTTATAGTCGCCTTCTACGACACGCAGGGAATACGTGGGAAGTATTCTTTCTCCCCTATCCCCAGGGATAATATATATATATATATATATATATATATATATATATATATATATATATATATATATATATATATATATATATATGGATAGAGAAAGAAACATCAAGACAGGAGAGAACCTGGTAGGTGGGCCATATCAGCGTAGGTGAGGGATCAGGTTAGGGAAGGCTTCTCACCACAGCATAAACAGGCGGACCGTAAAGTGTTTTATCGCCACACTCACAATTCTCCAGACATCAACATCCCTTGTTCCTGAGCCGCTTGAGAGGCGTAAAGGATATGGTTCATTGTTTTCGCATCCTTAGCTCTATCACTGGTTGTTCTGTACTTGAAGCTGTGTACAACAGTGAAAAAAAAACTCCAAATATAAGGCATTCGTGGGAATATTTGTGTACACATATGTAACACTGTGTGAGCAAAAAGATTTACAATGTATATAGACATGAGTAGAGCCCAAGGATCTTCTATAGGAGATTCGGTTATTTTATGCAAAGGTGTATGGGTGTGTCAGTTTTGTCTGGGTTATATTTGTTGGAAGGAGGGGGGAACTGTGAGCAAAGGTTATTCATATGTGAAGCACGGGAAAGCTTTTCATTTTAATCTGGGGGGTTGTTAGTTAGTTACAGAGTGGTTTGGATGGGTAAGGTCTAGTGTTGTTACATAATATATATATATATGTCATAAATATATATATATATATATATATATATATATATATATATATATATATATATATATATATATATATATATATATATACTGGGTGTGTGTTTTTTCCCGTTTTCTCGAGCAAGAAAACATATTCTGGAAAAACAACGATGGTGAATATATACCACCCGAGACTGAGGGTAAGGGAGACGGCTGGAAACCCCTCCTCTGGAAATCCCTCGCCTGGAAACCCCATAACTACAGGGTTATTACCTTCCGTTTCTGAGTCATTCGACTGACTGGATTCTAGATGTTGTGGTCAGAGGTTATCTGGCCTTGCTGCTGTCGCTATATCTGGTAACGGACGGTGGTCATAGTTTCCTTCTCTCCCTCCCTCCCTCCCTCTCTCTCTCTCTCTCTCTCTCTCTCTCTCTCTCTCTCTCTCTCTCTCTCTCTCTCTCTCTCTCTCTCTCTCTCTCTCTCTCGCTGAGGAATGGCATCATCTTCGAGCACCCACACCTTCCTCATCTCAAGACGCTTTCCACACGATTAAAATAACCTCTCATCCAAGTCTGGATTGTCTTTTCAGATAAAGAATTCCTGTCGTAGATCGTAAGAATTTTCTACTTAGTATCTCTAAGTTCCACAAGGAGCTACGTCATTCCCGGTTCTTCAGCATTAACTCTTTCCCTAAGAATGAAATCTTTCCCGAGGAACACCACGTACAGTAGGTGCCTTTACCTTCCGAATGTACCACGTCTTTCCCGGGTATCAATACCTCCCTTTAGTTGTAAGTAAAGTTGTTCTAAGTTGTCACACTTTCTTTCCGTTATAACGGACATGGCATGAGTTATGGCACGGGGAAATATATATATATATATATATATATATATATATATATATATATATATATATATATATATATATATATATATATATCCCAATCATGGCTGTCTTGGGTGAAGCGAAAGTAGAGAATAGGAAAATGTATGAAGCCATTAATCAGAGCTCCTCGCTGATTGTAGACTTGATGAGTAAAGGTAGAAATAGTATAGGACAAAGGGAATGACGAAAGAAGGAAGGGAATTTGTACAGTTGCGTTGTTCAAGAGAAGAACGATCAATCCTTGAGTGGCTGGGATCCACACTGAAACTATGGGACGTAGCAACATCTTTCCCAGGCAACGATGTCTTCCACAGGAAGCGAGCAACACCTTCCTCAGGTAGCCATGTCTTATCCAAGTACCAAAGTCTTCCACAAGACGTAAGCAAGCCTTCCTCCGGTAGCTATGTCTTTCCTATGCAGCGAAGGCTTCCACAGGAAGCAAACAACACCTTCCTCAGGTAGCCGTGTCTTATCCAAGTACCAAAGTCTTCCACAAGACGTAAGCAAACCTTCCTTCAGTAGCCATGTCTTTCCTGTGCAGCGAAGGCTTCCACAGGAAGCAAACAACACCTTCCTCCGGTAGCCGTAACATTCCAGTGAAGCCATCTTCCCCAGCAGGGAAATGTTTCCACGGCATAATCTCCACAAGGTAAGGACGCTTCCCTTGTAGCCACATCTTCACAGTTTGCAATACATTTCTTAGCGACACGCTCCTTAGAAATACTAGGTCGTATAGGAGAGAGAGAGAGGCCCGGAGAAAGGAGGTGCCCTAAAGCACAAAACAAAAGACTGTAGAACCAGACGTGCTGGAAAACATCTGACAATGTTTACAGTCAAAGAAAGAATCTTCCCTCCTTCCTTTCTCATATTCTACAAGGTTCTCTCTCTCTCTCTCTCTCTCTCTCTCTCTCTCTCTCTCTCTCTCTCTCTCTCTCTCTCTGCTTCCCTTTCCATTATCATCCTTCCTCCTTTTCCACATCTTCTGGTTTATCTCTCCAATTCCTACACCTCATATCACACTGCTCTACAGCCGTTAACCCCATCCTCATGGACCATCAGACCTCCTTTCATCTTCCTTTCCCATGTAGTTCATGTACACAAATTTCCTTCGTCTATTCTCGCCTTCTACCAAATTCTTCCTCATCTGGACTCCCTCTCTCTCTCCCACATTCTCTATTCTCAGTTTCTTACTTCCTCATTCCCTCGTAATTCCTCTTAGGCCTCCAGCGAGCCTAGTATAATAATGATTCCATAACATAAAATCCAGCCACAGCTCATTTTCCCTCCCACTATATTTTTTTTTTTCCTTTCCTCACCTTCGGCAGGAATGACTAGAGCGTTAGAGGGTTTGGCGATACCGAGGGATGAAAAAAAAAAATTATATGAATTCCGTTTGGCATTTCAGTTTTTACCTCTCCCTGTGTACCATACCTCCTTTGCGGTTGCCCTATTGATTTCGAACTGCGCGGAGAAGTGATGCTGATGCCCTCTCTCTCTCTCTCTCTCTCTCTCTCTCTCTCTCTCTCTCTCTCTCTCTCTCTAGCGATCTCTTGCGCCCGAAGGAGATGATTGCCTTTGAACTGCTGCCCCCCTCCCTCGCGTTGTTAACCTGAATTATCTGAGCTTGTGTCATGTCCCTTATATTGTCTATTCATATGATTTCCCAGAATACCCCCCTGCTGCTATACGTCTATCATTTCTATCTCAACCAACCACTTTTTTTCTTTCCAAATATATTCTCTACTCTTGTATCCCAGAACCATCAGCTGTGTCTTTTCAATGGCTCCTACATCACATGATCCTGGTTTATTCTGTGGTATGATTAACTCAATAAATCAATTACATTTTGTCTGGTCTTTTCATTATCTTCTCTCTCGTCCATACGTCGTCTATCTCTTCCACACTCCTTTAAATCGCCAGTGGCGTGTCTACATATGGCTCGCATATTTACGAGTGAACACTGAGTCATATCTTGAACGTTAAGAACGTATTCAGACCTAAATTTCACTCCATTTGTGGCATTAATCTCATCTTAAACAACTTCCAAGGGGGATTTAAAGGTCTTCGAGAAATAGAGACAGGATGACCGAACGCTCCAGACTTTTTCTCTCCACCAGAGAGACAAATATTAAAGGCGTTTTCTTGACATTTAGAGAAATTTTTCCTCCTGCTCATTTGCATCACGGCGTTAATGTGTACAGTACTCTTCACGCCTTCCTTTAGTTCTCGTTAAGTGGTCCTCCCCAGGAGAATAAGTACGTATGCCACAGAGTGTGTGAATGTATTGCAGAGATGCGGTTATAGGAGACTTAGAACATCAGGTAATTCGAGAGAAGTTCATAGATCACGTGGATTATTTCCTCCTCGATCACTCCGTGTGAAAAGGCAGATAGATGATTTGAGAAGTAGACAGAACGTCGCGCGCGCACACACACCCACCCACCCACCCACACACACACACACACACACACACACACACACACATCCATACAGTGACTCGTGAACACAATGGAGACGAACGATTCAGAATATATCAAACCTTCAGAGATAAAGGAGATAACAAGAACGGTAAGTACTGCTCAGGCGAGGAGGATGCCCTCCACGACTCCACGCCTGGTCCTCCACGACTCCACGCCTGGCCCTCCACGACTCCACGCCTGGTCCTCCACGACTACACGCCTGGCCCTTCACGACTCCACGCCTGGCCCTTCACGACTCCACGCCTGGTCTTCCACGACTCCACGCCTGGTCCTCCACGACTACACGCCTGGCCCTTCATGACTCCACGCATGGCCCTCCACGACTCTACGCCTGGCCCTTCACGACTCCACGCCTGGCCCTTCATGACTCCACGCCTGGTCCTCCGCAACCCAGTTTTCCCTCCAAGACCCAGCCTGCCCTCCACGGCCCTGCCGCACGCCAGGTAATGAAGGCAGACAGAGAGAAATTGCCAGTCAGCTCGACTTTTGGAGCTAAACAGCCATTCAACGAGCTGCCGTCGCGATCCCTTTCTCAACCCTTAGTCTTCAGACTTCATAAGAGGAACCGATGTTTATACAGACACACCAGAGGGCGACTTTTAGACACACAAGTGTTGGGCTTGGAAACAAAGGACGATCGTTTGGGAATCGACCCCCAAAAAAGAGAAGGAAAAATGGAGTTGAAACTATTAGTGAAGTATACAAAGCTGTCGGGATACAACAAGAATGCTTTTAGAACAGGGATGAAAATAGCGACGGTGAGGAAGAAATGTGGGTTTCAGGGTTGGGTTTCTCGGGGGCTCGGCAGGAGAGGAGGAACAAAAGGTGTGTATGGGGGGGGGGGGGGGGGGGGTTGGTAGGAGGCTGCGGGGAAGGGCATGGATACTGGTGACGGAGTGGCGGGGAAGGAAGAGGGAGAGAGAGGGAAGGAGGTCATGGCGATATATTACTGTGTATCAGTCCCGGCCAACAGCCTCTGGCGTCCTTACTGAGGGCTCGGGTCTTGTCCTCTTACCACCACACACGGAAGGTGCTTTTGTTCCAATGTGTGTGTGTGTGTGTGTGTGTGTGTGTGTGTGTGTGTGTGTGTGTGTGTGTGTGTGTGTGTGTAAGTGAGTGAGAGTATTTCGTTCTGAATATGTAGATAATTGCATCGCGTTTCAGGCGGATGATTCGCCCTCGTTCTCCACATCCAAAATACCCTACCTAGGCTGGCCTCCATCCTGGAGGAATCAGACGCAATGGTCTAGGCAAAGCAATAGGGACTGCGTTCACACAGTGGGTCACAGGACTGAGGAAGGCCATAGATAAAGCAGGAATCTCAAGAACTGAGGGTTTGTCTGACAGAGAGTTGATGTGAACTTCCCAGAAGAACGTTGCCTCAATGATCAGTGAAGGAGAGATAAAGATCAGGCATAGTAATATGACCATTCATTTGAGCTACCATATCTACGTCTACGATCCAATAGACGAAGCCTAAGACAGATTCAGTGTAGCGTCATGCCATAACAGCAACCTACACACACACGTACGTACGTCAAGAGTTTCAAAGGTGGGAAATACACCGAGTGCGGCGACGAAGACGGTCGCAGATCTTGAAAAAAAAAAGAAAACAATAAAAGAATTGGTTTTACGCCAGTGTTCTACACCTTGCCGGAGGACTGCAACACCTGAGGCCACAGCTTCAAGGCTGAGCTTTCAAACCAATAACTTTTGTATTCGTTCGGTGAATCCATGGACCCGGCCCCCCAAGTGCTGGCGGTGAATGCGAAATCTCTGAATGTATTCAAGACTGAATGTGATAGTGTTGGATGCATCAGACCGACTTTCATCATATATCACCTCTCACACAAGGCTGGTACGATGCTACTGCTATAGAGTGATCAGTACCTGCGTGATGTTTGGGATGGCCTACTGTTTGTGGGTATATATATACTTCAGTGAAGGGCGCAAATGGGGAGGTGAAAACAAGTAGTGGTGATGTGAGAAGGAGATGGAGTAAGTATTTTGAAGGTTTGTTGAATGTGTTTGATGATAGAGTGGCAGATATAGGGTGTTTTGGTCGAGGTGGTGTGCAAAGTGAGAGGGTTAGGGAAAATGATTTGGTAAACAGAGAAGAGGTAGTGAAAGCTTTGCGGAAGATGAAAGCCGGCAAGGCAGCAGGTTTGGATGGTATTGCAGTGGAATTTATTAAAAAAGGGGGTGACTGTATTGTTGACTGGTTGGTAAGGTTATTTAATGTATGTATGACTCATGGTGAGGTGCCTGAGGATTGGCGGAATGCGTGCATAGTGCCATTGTACAAAGGCAAAGGGGATAAGAGTGAGTGCTCAAATTACAGAGGTATAAGTTTGTTGAGTATTCCTGGTAAATTATATGGGAGGGTATTGATTGAGAGGGTGAAGGCATGTACAGAGCATCAGATTGGGGAAGAGCAGTGTGGTTTCAGAAGTGGTAGAGGATGTGTGGATCAGGTGTTTGCTTTGAAGAATGTATGTGAGAAATACTTAGAAAAGCAAATGGATTTGTATGTAGCATTTATGGATCCGGAGAAGGCATATGATAGAGTTGATAGAGATGCTCTGTGGAAGGTATTAAGAATATATGGTGTGGGAGGAAAGTTGTTAGAAGCAGTGAAAAGTTTTTATCGAGGATGTAAGGCATGTGTACGTGTAGGAAGAGAGGAAAGTGATTGGTTCTCAGTGAATGTAGGTTTGCGGCAGGGGTGTGTGATGTCTCCATGGTTGTTTAATTTGTTTATGTATGGGGTTGTTAGGGAGGTAAATGCAAGAGTTTTGGAAAGAGGGGCAAGTATGAAGTCTGTTGGGGATGAGAGAGCTTGGGAAGTGAGTCAGTTGTTGTTCGCTGATGATACAGCGCTGGTGGCTGATTCATGTGAGAAACTGCAGAAGCTGGTGACTGAGTTTGGTAAAGCGTGTGGAAGAAGAAAGTTAAGAGTAAATGTGAATAAGAGCAAGGTTATTAGGTACAGTAGGGTTGAGGGTCAAGTCAATTGGGAGGTGAGTTTGAATGGAGAAAAACTGGAGGTAGTGAAGTGTTTTAGATATCTGGGAGTGGATCTGTCAGCGGATGGAACCATGGAAGCGGAAGTGGATCATAGGGTGGGGGAGGGGGCGAAAATTCTGGGGGCCTTGGAGAATGTGTGGAAGTCGAGAACATTATCTCGGAAAGCAAATATGGGTATGTTTGAAGGAATAGTGGTTCCAACAATGTTGTATGGTTGCGAGGCGTGGGCTATGGATAGAGTTGTGCGCAGGAGGATGGAGGTGCTGGAAATGAGATGTTTGAGGACAATGTGTGGTGTGAGGTGGTTTGATCGAGTGAGTAACGTAAGGGTAAGAGAGATGTGTGGAAATAAAAAGAGCGTGGTTGAGAGAGCAGAAGAGGGTGTTTTGAAGTGGTTTGGGCACATGGAGAGAATGAGTGAGGAAAGATTGACCAAGAGGATATATGTGTCGGAGGTGGAGGGAACGAGGAGAAGAGGGAGACCAAATTGGAGGTGGAAAGATGGAGTGAAAAAGATTTTGTATGATAGGGGCCTGAACATGCAGGAGGGTGAAAGGAGGGCAAGGAATAGAGTGAATTGGAGCGATGTGGTATATATATATATATATTCTGTGATTGAGCTACATATCTTGTTTATGTTTTCAAGTATTCCTGCATACATGTGTGATCCTTTGGGCAGGTAAGCATGCGATAGTAGCCAATGTAAATGTTTAATCATAACGTTCCACTCAGATACATAAGCTATGCAATGATGTTTACCAGTAAGATCAATCGCGTGAACTAAACAGATCACACAAGATCACTCGGTGAGGCAGGAATCAGACAGATGAACCGAAATGTACCATAATATTCCCCTGAGATCAAGCTCAAGATATATATACCTATTGACCTCCGAAGTTTAGCACTGAACCCGGCTCACAATCGCCTTGGCAGCTCTCTCTCTCTCTCTCTCTCTCTCTCTCTCTCTCTCTCTCTCTCTCTCTCTCTCTCTCTCTCTCTCTCTCTCTCTCTCTCTCTCTCGAGTCTATTTCGTACTACAGAAACTGTGTTTACACTCCGTTGAGTGCGTGAGTCCATCTCTTTACCCCAAAGGAAATACGTAAACAGATGATGAGCGTCGAATGAAAATAAACCACAGTTACTATCAGCGGCTGACGATCCTTTTGAAGGTTGCTGATGGTGGGTACAACAGTAATACGAGCCAGCAAGTGCAGCTGTTGATACAAATGACACACTTCTGCTGTTGAAACCTGTAAAATCAACAGCTGTTCTACATGCGGCGGTGCCAGTGGTAGAGGCACTTCTGACTCTAACTAGTGGCGATAGTTAGAACACCTTCGTGACTGAGAATAACTAAACATTTGTGGCAGCGTTAGTGATGGCTGTGGTTCCTACCGTCCTTGGTCGTGGTAGGAGAACATAGGATGGTATGTACATTAAGGAGTGGGTAGTCTCTGTATACAAACTGGGCTAAGAACTGGGGTTACTAACAGTGGTAGAAGAGAATCTGATCCCTTGACATTCCGCATCTCTTCGGGGTCTATCTATAAATGTCTGGGTGGGCCCCGCCGACTCTCTCTCTCTCTCTCTCTCTCTCTCTCTCTCTCTCTCTCTCTCTCTCTCTCTCTCTCTCTCTCTCTCTCTCTCGACGGCCGTAACAACCTTGTCCTACTGGTAAAC
>NC_092236.1:14264517-14294517 GCF_036320965.1 Panulirus ornatus | reverse complement strand
TCTGTTTGGTAACTCGACTTTACCAACTGCACTGTAATTTCAGGAGTAGTTTTATTATGGTTGATATCAAACTTTCCTGGATATCCAAGATGTTTTGTTGTTTGCTCGAATAAGGTGTGTATATATATATATATATATATATATATATATATATATATATATATATATATATATATATATATATATATATATATATATATTTCATACTATTTGCCATTTCCCGCGTTAGCGAGATAGCGTTAAGAACAGAGAACTGGACCTTAGAGGGAATATCCTCACCTGACCCCCTTCTCTGTTCCTTCTTTTGGAAAATTAAAAAAAAAACAAGAGAGGGGAAGACTTCCAGCCACCCGCTCCCTTCCCTTTTAGTCGCCTTCTACGACACGCAGGGAATACGTGGGAAGTATTCTTTCTCCCCTATCCCCAGGGATATTATATATATATATATATATATATATATATATATATATATATATATATATATATATATATATATATATATATATAAATATATATATATTTCTATGAGTCCATGGGGAACTGAATCACGATAAGTTCCCAAGTGCACTTTCGTGTAATAATCATATCATCAGGGCGAGATACAAAAAAAAATATAACAGTCAGTTGATATACAACGCAGAGACGTAGCTAGAACGCCATTTGGTCCTCCATTGTGATCCTTTCCAATAATTATATATATTTATATATATATATATATATATATATATATATATATATATATATATATATCCCTGGGGATAGGGGAGAAAGAATACTTCCCACGTATTCCCTGCGTGTCGTAGAAGGCGACTAAAAGGGGAGGGAGCGGGGGGCCGGAAAGCTGTCGTCACAGACACGTCAAATACTAATCTCAAAACATTTTCAAGGAGCGAGGGATCCTCTTCATATATATGCCCAGGTACCAACATTGGATATTGGCTTCTTGGCGATAACTCAGCGAGACACGTGTGTCAGCCCGCGAGGGATATATTTTTTTTTTTTGCATGCGACATTAGTTACGTCGGATATTCGTACCTGACGTCATTCGGTCACGTGGCGATTTGGTGTTCGTCCTGTAGGTTCAAGGGGTTCTGACCCGTTCATCCTCAGGATTGTAGCCCTTTTAGATCGAGTGAGACGAAGGGGATCCTTATCAGAAAATTCGGTTCCGCTGGACACTCAAAGTGTCCAGACATACGAACTCTCTTGGAAACTAGAAAAAAAAACAGATTCTACATCGGCAGAGCCATGCATAGTGAGGTTTCGTAAGTTATATTTGTGATAATATAATGAATGTTTGCACGCATGTTCAGCAGTCCCTCACCGTTGTATATGGATACCACACACACACACACACACACACACCAGCCTAAGGCAAGTACACATTTATCGAACAACCTTAAAGGCGAGAATGAACAGCTGGGATGAATGTGTGCCGACAACAGCGTCCAGGATTCAAGTCCTAATCGACCATCTGTGAATTATGGTCAGCGACGCTTACCGTGTGCGTGTGTGTGTGTGTGTGTGTGTGTGTGTGTGTGTGTGTGTGTGTGTGTGTGTGTGCGTGCGCGCGCGCGCGCGGGCGCTGCTACACACTGACGGGAAAGGTTTATGAAAAAGGTTCTCTTCTGTGTTCAGTCGTGTTGGACCTTCACTTTGGATATTGTTATCCGGTTAACAAAACTCGGGTCGATATGTTAACACATCCAGCTCTTCACAATCATACTCATTTTCTTCTCTTTTTCTTCTCTTCTCTTCCCTTCCCTCCACCTTCGTTTCTCTCCTTATGTAGCTCGTCTCTCCCATTCTGCCTCCACTACGGCCTCCACCAACGGGCAATTAGAACGTCAAGTATGTAGGGAAACTGCTTTATCGCGTGGACAGAGAGCGTTACCTTGAAACCCATTCGTCTTCTGCCCATGTTGTCGCTGCTGAGCTGTGGTAATAGTGGGTGGTCAGGTGTTGGTGGTGGCAGTGTTAGAGCTGGTGGTGATGGTGGTGGTGGTGGCAGGAACTATTGTAGGAAAGGTCGTAGCTGTAGCTCAAAGTAGGGTAAAGATGGTGGTAGCTGCAAGTGGGGTAGTAATACTGGTGACAGAAGTTGTGGTAGCAAAAGTGGCATCAAATAGGGTGGTTAGGAGCTGTGATGGTTCTGCGGATGGTGGTAGTTGTGGTAGGAAAGGTCGTAGTTGTAGCTGAAAGTAGGGTGAAGATGGTGGTAGCTGCAAGTGGAGTAGTAATACTGGTGACAGAAGTTGTGGTGGCAAAAGTGGCATCAAATAGGGTGGTTAGGAGCTGCGATGGCTCTGCGGATGGTTGGTAGATGTGGTAGGAGTGTGGTGGTAAGAATATGGGAAGGAATCAACTTAATAGCTGTACTGGTTGTGTTGGGAGTGGTTGGCTATTGTGGTGGCTTATAATGGTACCAGAGAGTTTGATATTCAAAACAATAGCGATGGTAGAATCCCTTAATACCATGATAGTAGGATCGAAACCCACAACGAAGGGGATTGATCATGACCATGAGACAAAAGATGGTGAGACAGTCGTATGGAAAAAAGAAAATAGGGTAATGTGAACCAGAAACTAATGACTTAATGGTTTCGTTAAGTCCCACTAACACAGGGTAACCTTCGTGGTAACCCCTGGCAGTAGCAAAGATCATGATAATGGGCAGTGCAGTAATGTCTCTGTAGTGCTATCTGTAATTACCATCGTGCCTGAGGTATTTGCTACAGCTGGTGTTTTGCCGTATCTAAGGAGTATCAAATATCATTAACACAGACAGTTATGATGAGGGACCTTGTGGATGATGATGTTAATAGTCAGTACTCCTTCCGGGCAACAGATAGTAATGACTTCGTTAAGTACATGTCCTGCAGGTACTTACGAAGGTCATAACTCACCCAGGGATATTAGGAAAGTGAATTGATGATAATGACGGAAAAGTAAGTAAATACCTGACGGAAATGTCGACTTTTCAAGAATACCCTTAAAGAGAAATGGGTTCTCTTAAAAAAAAAAAAAAAAAAAAAAAAAAAAACGCAAAGACACAGTAAATTAACGACCGGAAAAAAAGAAAGAAGGAAAAAAAGACAAAAATAAAAGAAGAAAAAGACAGAAGCTTCTCAAAAAACAAACAAAAAACGCAAAGACACAGTAAATTAACGACCGAAAAAAAAGAAAGAAGGAAAAAAAGACAAAAAAAAAAAGAAGGCAAAGACAGAAGTCACAGTGAAATATGATATGACCAACCCAGAGAATAATGATGACAAAGACACATTAACTTTTTACTGCGTCGTTTGGAAATATGGCACAAAAGTTCTCGTCCCCTCGTTTCATTCCTGGGGAGGTGGGAAAAAAAAAAAATTGTTCAGGTCGTCAGTTCCTGCAAAGGGGGGGAGAAGAGGAGTCGGTCGGGGGTGCGGGTTCTTCCCGATCAACACCACAATTACTGCGTCCATCAGCAGACGGAGGGGGAGCAAGTAAGTAGGTGCGAGGGAAGGACCAAGAAAAAAAAAAGAAAAAAAAAATGGTTTGGGGAGTTAATTTCTTGTCTTCCTCTCTCAAGAGGTGTCATTCCACCGTTTTTTTTCCCCCCTTCTCTCCTTTAAGAGTTGTAATGCTCCTCTCTCTCTCTCTCTCTCTCTCTCTCTCTCTCTCTCTCTCTCTCTCTCTCTCTCTCTCTCTCTCTCTCTCTCTCTCTCTAAGTCCCGAAGCTGAAGCCTCCTCATTATTTTTTTTTTACTTCTCGTCAGATGTGTAACATTTTCCAGACGCTGGAAAGGAGGAGGGACTGGATACTCTCTTCATACCACGTACATTCCTGTAAATGTTTCTTTATCGTTAACTGAATACTATCTATCAAAGCTTTAATTACACCTTGTACCATCTATCGTAATAACCTAATATATTACTTAAACAATTAAATTCTTTGTATATATATATATATATATATATATATATATATATATATATATATATATATATATATATATATATATCATCCCTGGGGATAGGTGAGAAAGAATACTTCCCACGTATTCCCTGCGTGTCGTAGAAGGCGACTAAAAGGGGAGGAAGCGGAGGGCTGGAAATCCTCCCCTCTTGTTTCTTTTTTTTTATTTTTCCAAAAGAAGGAACAGAGAAGGGGGCCAGGTGAGGATATTCCCTCAGAGGCCCAGTCCTCTGTTCTTAACGCTACCTTGCTAACGCGTGAAATGGCGAATAGTTTGAAAGAAAAGAAAAAAAAAAAAAAAAATATATATATATATATATATATATATATATATATATATATATATATATATATATATATATATATCAGTAAGATTAGTGTTACTGACACTGACTTTGTAGTGTTGCTTCTGTGTCCCCAGCCAGTGAATCATCCCTCCCTGTGGCCAACATTTAGAAATAATTCACTTCATCAAAATTGATTAAATCAATGAATCGTATAATAGAATGACTGGGAGAGGCGACGCACCGCAGCGAGTGACGTTTCATGAGTTTATTTTGTCTCTGCCTGAATAGAGAGACAGGGATGAAACTGAATTTACAAACAATATATGGAAAAATGTGTGACACACACACACACACTTATACATACACACACACACACACACACACACACACACACACACACACACACACACACACATAGACACACACGCACACACAATCATTCTCTTCACGGTGTAATCACTATATATATATATATATATATATATATATATATATATATATATATATATATATATATATATATATATATATATATATATATATATGGTGTAATCACTCAGATCGTATATGGAGTAATCATTTAAATCATATACGATATAATCATTCAAAATGTATTTAGTGCAACTATTCAAAGTTTATATGAGAGATATGAAAAGTCAGGGGGTGTCCCCTCGGATTAGGGAGAACAAACAGGCATTTGAATTATCAGCAGAAAGAACAGCACCGTCCAAGAAGGAGGGATAAGAGCGAGATGAAGCCTAAGAAAAGTGGGAATAATCAGTAACAGCACAGAGCAAACGTTCATGGCAGAACATAGCAAACGTTCATGGCAGAACCTAGCAAACGTTCATGGCAATGAGAGAAAATAGAAAGGGAGAGATTCGTAAATAATAGAGAGTAAGTGGATAAAAGGAAAGACTATTTTCAGAGCAGAACAAAAGACAAGCAACGTCATCAATAGAATGAAAATGTAACGAACAAAATTACAAGCCAGTGGCGTTTGGTATCGCTTCAGTCACTCCCAGGAGGTTTTGCTTGTTTTGAAAGTATCAATACACATAGCAGAAGAGATATATATATATATATATATATATATATATATATATATATATATATATATATATATATATATATATATATATATATAAGTCCTCTGTTCTTAGCGCTACCTCGCTAATGCGGGAAATGGCGAATAGTATGAAAAAAAAAAAAAAAAAAAAAAATATATATATATATATATATATATATATATATATATATATATATATATATATATATATATATATATATATATATATATATTCCCATGAGTTCACAAGGAAATGAAACACGATAAGTGCCCAAGTACACTTTCGTGTCATAATCACATCATCAGGGAGAATACAAGAGAGAAATATGACAGTCAGTTGACATACAACGAAGAGACGTAGCTAGGACGCCATATGTGTGTGTGTGTGTGTGTGTGTGTGTGTGTGTGTGTGTGTATGTGTGTGCATATACATGTACGTATGTATGTAAGTTTATCCACACATGTATGCAACACATGAATAACGCGGGCGCTGTCATCGGAATTTTTTCTTTTCTCAAAGTTTCCTCTGTCAACTGTTGAGCACCGAGACACCTGAGGGTTTAGCGGAGCATCGTGGGCGATGGGAAAGTTAGAAGGCAGAATCTTGTGTTACGTGTGTGTGTGTTACGACGGTTAATTAGTCGCTCGCCCACGTCGTACGTAACTGAGACACAGAATCTTCGATGAAAAAAATAGTTCATTTAGAAGAAAGGTCACCCTTGTGGTTCCTGCCGTCTCAACAGCTACATAAACAAACGCTGGAGTTCCTTATTCCTCCAAAATTGCTTTGAACCATCGCGCAAACACAGGAACATGGCTTTGTTACAGCGCAAAATCTCTTCTATGAAGAACGTAGCTTGACCAGTAATGACAAAGGGACAGTGTAGAAGGCCCGTGCTCTGTGTAGAAATACAAGGTTGTGTCTCGTATAAACCACACTAAATCAGAGTTGAGTTGCTGTGTAACTAACAGTGTTTCAGGGTTCTTCTCAAACACAACTAAACAGAACTCTACGATAACATCTCACAGCAAGTGAGAACACGACACACACACACACACACACACACACACACACACATTACCAAACCCTCCTATAACGACATCACAGAAGGAATTCCCATACGACGCGTAACCCCTCTTGCTGAAACTGATCCGCCATAGAGGGCTCCGCCTCATTTCTCGGAGAACCCGCGCGCACCACACACGAAACTAACGCGCGAGATTCATTTCTTCCTCCATTACCCAAAGCACACAGCCAGCGCTATATGTGTGAAGTCACACACCTCACCCTGCCTGCGCTCTCCTCGGGCAAGAAACTGCCTTCCCACAGTGCGCAGGCAACTCTAATACAACCAGGAATATATTTAATGTATATAAGGAAAAATAAGAGCAGGTTTGCCTGCAGAAATTACAGTGGACAAAAGAATGTGACGGAGGGACCATTAGGTGAAAACTATACACACCACTTATCATATATCAGTCAGACATAAAGTAGGATATTATATATATATATATATATATATATATATATATATATATATATATATATATATATATATATATATATATATATATATTTTTTTTTTTTTTTTTTTTAAACTATTCGCCATTTCCCGCATTAGCGAGGTAGCGTTAAAAACAGAGGACTGGGCCTTTTTTGGAATATCCTCACCTGGCCCCCTCTGTTCCTTCTTTTGGAAATTTAAAAAAAAAACGAGAGGGGAGGATTTCCAGCCCCCCGCTCCCTCCCCTTTTAGTCGCCTTCTACGACACGCAGGGAATACGTGGGAAGTATTCTTAATCCCCTATCCCCAGGGATATATAAATATATATATATATATATATATATATATATATATATATATATATATATATATACACACACACACACACACACAGAAGGGGATCCTATAGCTTGAGGGCTGCGCTCCAAGCAGAGGTAGGGAAATGATGGGTTCCTCTGGTGAATCTTCTCAATCGAGACTCCACTCCTTTTCGGTTCTCGACAGTCAACAAAGTCTCTCCAAGGGTGACTTTCCATTCGGCGGGTAACTACTTGTAGATGGACTCCACAATTCTCTCTCTCTCTCTCTCTCTCTCTCTCTCTCTCACACACACACAGTCAAGAAACTTTTGTGCATAGAACAAGACAAGTTGCTGGCGGGAGTCCTTAACACCAACCCTCCGGCCACGGCACGCGCACCTCACGTAAATCACGACTAATTCCACAGGAACACATGAATCATTAATCAGCAACAAGACGTGTATACTATCAGTGTCACGCGTCAAAAAGCGACATGAAGGATTCAACAAGAAGAGCCCGAGTGAGAACGAACAGCCCCACAAAGACCCACCCCTCAATGTTGCTCGTCTTAATTTCACAGTATCGAGACATCGCCTCGGACCGAGCGAGTCTTGAAGAAACCACCTCACCTCGCCTTGTTGGCCTGAACCCGGCCGCTCTTTTGCCTACCCGCAGGGGGTGGATAACTCAGATACAAGAGGTATTGGGAAAGTTATGGGACCAAGGAGACGCGAGATGGTATAATACAGCACGTACGATGTTACCGTTTGTTTACATGTGTGATGGCGTATGCACAATGAGTGGCGTAGCATTATCTTGGTATACAAGGCGAGTGGCGTAGCATTATCTTGGTATACACGGTGAGTGGCGTAGCATTATCTTGGTATACATGGTGAGTGGCGTAGCATTATCTTGGTATACATGGTGAGTGGCGTAGCATTATCTTGGTATACACGGTGAGTGGCGTAGCATTATCTTAGTATACACAGCGAGTGGCGTAGCATTATCTTGGTATACACACTAAATGGCGTGGTATCACTTTAGCGTATATGCAGTAGACACTCTGAGTGTCATATCTCTTTCTTGCTATACACACATACACTGGGTGGGGTAGCATTATCTTGCTATATACCGAGTGGCAGGGTCCTGGTAGACAAAGACGGTCCAGTAATACTTTCTTGATGAACAGAAGCACTTAAGGCTACACCACGGCACCCAAGCTCGCCTCGCGACACCAGCATATTCCCTCATGTGTGGATATATAACAGAGAAACTCACACTGTGAGAACCCCATCTTGTCCTACAGAACCTTCCCTACAGTCATGTGAGCACATGAGGCAGGAGTGTGAGAAGACGATGTCCTCCAGGCCTTTCCTAGAACTTACTTATGTGTCCCTAGTTCGGCCGCCAACTTGATGGGAAAAGTACCAATTACGCTCACGCAATGGGAAGAGTCCCAGTTACGATATCCATTGGTGTTCACCAACGGCTCAAGAGATTACAGACGACCTTCATCCCACAGCGTAAGGATGGCGAACGGGTCCAAGCTGGACTATCAGGGGCTGAATTGTCAATACGCCCTCAATCTTGCGCTAGCTATCCAACGTTGTCAAGTAGCCTAGAAGTACCAGAGTGACTCCAACTCTAGCAAGACTGGCTACCACAGCAGGTAGACTTCACACTTACTTCGCTCGTCGATGTTGTGGAGGGATCGAGAGGCGCCAAACCCCGTTGTGTTTCGCCTCACTGCTCTGCCAGCCAGGGCGATAAAGCCGCCTATGGTCTTCACCGCAAATACAGTGAACCGGCTTCCGTAAAGGGAAGCTCGCTGGCTCTCAGTAACTTGTTTAAGTTCGTTCAGATGGCTTGGGAAGCTGAGGCCATAATCAAGTCCATCTCATTATTGAGAGAGAGAGAGAGAGAGAGAGAGAGAGAGAGAGAGAGAGAGAGAGAGAGAGAGAGAGAGAGAGAGAGAGAGAGAGAGAGAGAGAGAGAGAGAGAGAGAGAGAGAGAGAGGCCCTAGCCTAAGCCAGGCACTCATCTTATCGACCAAGCCCAAGGGGTGGATGAACATATGGGCTGACTGTGGACCGACTGCCGCAGCTAGGACTCGAACCAGCACGCTCGACCCTGGGCGGACAGTGAAATGCGTCACGGTCAGGACCGCCAACCGCTACCGTATTTCTAATACTTCATACTGAAGATTTTACGTGCCAGGCTCCTATCTATAGGAGTGGCGGACCACTAAGACGTGACAGATCGATGTATGTGTGTCTATATGAAGTCCTAACAACGACCCCTTACACCACACAATGACGGATGGCATAGACAGCTTCTGGTAACATTAT
The DNA here is from genome assembly GCF_036320965.1 of Panulirus ornatus. Lineage (NCBI taxonomy): Eukaryota > Metazoa > Arthropoda > Malacostraca > Decapoda > Palinuridae > Panulirus > Panulirus ornatus. The sequence goes on along the minus strand of NC_092236.1, from coordinate 14,285,051 downwards.
CCTAACGTTCACGACAGCTCCTGAAAGACCACCGTTCCTTTCCCTTCCAGTGAGCTTCTCCGTACTGCCGCTTACGCCCCAAGAGGGAAGTAAACACACACACACACACACGGAGGCACCATTCCTCGCGCCTATGAGCACCAAGTGCTACAAGATATAAGGCAGCATTTTGACCACGTATCTGATTCACCCGAGAGAAAACGAACACGTAGGACTGGCCTGCGATGCCTCGGATTAACGACAAGGTTGCTCAGGTTACGCAAACCTCTGACCACACGCTACCCACATCTATCCAGCCAAGATCCTTCTCTCCCTCGCCAGTGTCGTGTGTGTGTGTGCGTGTGTGTGTGTGTGTGTGAGATATATATATATATATATATATATATATATATATATATATATATATATATATATATATATATATATATATATATATATAAGCTGATAACCATCAGAAACAGTGAAAGACAATAAGTCCTGAGTGCGATTTCGCATCTCCCATGATGTAAATACATGAAAGCGCACTCGGGACTTACCGCGTTCCATTTGTCCTCATGGTTGCCACCAAAGACTAGAAACGCACATCGCTTTGGCCTTACTGCAGTACATACATACATATATATATATATATATATATATATATATATATATATATATATATATATATATATATATATATATATATATATAAGGTGGTACCGGACTCCACCTGGATAAGATTACACGGCGAGTGGAACGTGATGTTCAGCGGGATTACAACATCGTCAAGTGAACGCAAAGAAGAAATACAATCTGGGAAAAAAAAAAAAATCCGGCAGTTCCGTCGTGCCGATTGTTAGCGTAGTCTCGCAGCTGCGCGGGAGAGAGAGAGAGAGAGAGAGAGAGAGAGAGAGAGAGAGAGAGAGAGAGAGAGAGAGAGAGAGAGAGAGAGAGAGAGAGAGAAGGCATCATCAACAAAAAAAGGGTGATATGTAAGAGCGAGAAACGGTCGATTCACATCGGGGCGCTGATAACTTCCGGAACTAACAAATTCCCTGGGCTGGACAGCTCTGATGGATGCCGGTGACACCCAATAACTCACTTTGTTTTCCGCCGCAGCGCACCGGGATACGCGATCAGATGCCGATAACTTAAAAAACAGAGGAGGAGTGGGAGGGAAAAAAGAGGCGCACGCATGTATCGGCCCGTCGCTGGCGCTGGTCATCATTCGTGCGAGGAGGGGGAGAGGCGCACGCATGTATTGGTCCGTCGCTGGCGCTGGTCATCATTCGTGCGACGTACGTCGGGTAGTTCAGGCTTCGTTTAATCGAAGTCGTCGGTGCGTGGCGATTTTGGAAATGAGATAGATAGGCTCAGTCTACTCGGAAATGGGATGGAGGTTCAGCCAGTGTACGATTTCCAAACTTCGTCTCTCGTCTGGGGAGAGGCTTGCTCCACTGTAGGGTTAAGTGGGTCGAGGGACCCCACTGGATTGTGGACAGATTTCATACATTCTTCTACTTATCTTTACATGCGTATGCTAACCGCCTCTCCCCTTTTCTTTTATACTTCCTTTTTGATTATATTTACATGAACTGCCTCTCCTATTCTTCTATCGATCTACTGGTCTGTTGTTTTATCTCTCAAAAGTCTCCCAGATATCTGCTGATCGTATTCTTTTATTCGTATGTCTCCGTCTGTGTTTCATGCTTGTTCTATCAATCTTTCATCATGTCTCCCCATCTACTTATATGTTTATCCATATATCTCTGTCTATCTGTTGTACTTAATAATACTTAGTGCTTGAACTGGTGTCTCCTTTATCTCTGGCAATAACATTTGATGTAAAATCCTCTTTTACAGGCACAAGTATTCAAATAACACCTACATCTATCCTGTCCACATGAAGAAATAAAAAACAATTGTATATAAGAGGAAATTACGTGTTGAGTAAACAATATCCATGTATAACCGAACATATACACCTGTCTACATTAGAGAGAGAGAGAGAGAGAGAGAGAGAGAGAGAGAGAGAGAGAGAGAGAGAGAGAGAGAGAGAGAGAGAGAGATAAGCGTGTGCGTCCCGACTACGAGTGCATTACACCCAGACCCCACTCATCCTCAGGCAGTGGGATATATCATTTAGCTCCTAGTGTGTCCAGAGGCGACCACTAGGACCAACTGTAGCCCAGGTCTGGGCAGGACGCGAGCCAAACCCCCATCCCCGCCATTGGGTGATTACCCGGAATTAATATTTAAATAATCCTTGGAATTCGGCTTCCTGAACTTTCCTTTGATTCCGCATACCATTACCATCGGCCGTAATTCTGAATACCATTGAACCATCATAAATACCTCGCGTAAATCTCCCAGCTTGTAATGTCCATGCAAATTTATTATAATTAAATTTTTCTTCCTTTTTTTTTTTTCCACCCGGAATGAATAGCATTTTTTGAATAATTTTATATCGGAGATTAAAGGCTCGCGGTAGTTCAGAACCTATAGTGAAATTTTAATACGGGCTGTAATTACGAGCTTAGTATTTTTAATGATTAACAACGTTCCTGCAAACCATAATCGTTGTGGAGGCTTCGGTGGGGCATTGCATTATTTCAGGGGAGGGGGGGTAGGGGGTAGGGGGGATATGATCAACCAGTTGTACGCGTCGAGGCAGTGGCTCGAGGAGGAGGAGGAGGAGTGAGGAGGAGGAGGAGGAGGAGTGAGGAGGAGGAGGAGGAGGAGGAGTCAGGAGGAGTCAGGAGGAGTCAGGAGGAGGAGTCAGGAGGAGAAGGAGGAGGAGGGGGAGTGAGGAGTGAGGAGGAGGAGGAGGAGGAGGAGGATGAGGAGGAGGAGGAGGAGGAGGAGGAGGAGGAGGAGGAGGAGAAGGAGAAGGAGAAGGAGAAGGAGGAGTGAGGAGTGAGGAGGAGGAGCAGCAGTACACATGGAAGCGTTTCAGAAATGGAGAGCGAGAAAAAAAACAAAAAGAAGGAAAGTGTCCATGAAAGCAAAAATGATCTTTGGTACAAGTTTATCACCAGAGACGATCTATGTGATTAATTGATTCACCAAGATGGTGTTACTCCCTCGTGTGATTGAGTCTGTGAGTGGAATGAGCTAAGAGATGAGTAAATGCCGAGGAATGCCATGGATAAAGATGAGTCTTCGTTTAAAAAGAAAAATGAATCAGGACAAAAGACTGACGTGAGTTATGCAGAAATGATGAGTCTTGTTTAAATACAATTTTATCAGAGAAGTTATGGGGAAAAAACGAGGAAAATCTTCATCCTTGAAACTGTTGCGGTCATGCTTGTGAAGAGGAAGTCGTCGACCAGTTATGGATGTAAAATCTGCAGCTGAGTTCGACCAGATAAGGACTGCATCGTCTATTGCTGTGGTCGACCAGGTAAGAACTGTACTGTCTGCCTGCTGTGGTCAACCAGATATCTGCAAAGGCTGCTGCTGCTCTCGACCAGGTAAGAACTGTATCGTGTGCTTCTGTGGTCGACCAGGTGAGAAATGTACCGTCTGCTGCTGTGGTCGACTAGGAAAGAGTTGTATCGTCTGGTTTTGTGGTCGACCAGGTAGGAAGACGCGTTGGGCTGGATGAATCAAGCCAAGGTCACACACAAGAGGTCCTATTTTTAGACAGTAAAGGCGACCTGTGGTTTCCCTAAAGACATGCTGAAAAGATAAACTTTCTCCACGGTTTCCACCCTAAAAGAAACCCACTGAATATTTAATCATACAGCCATGCTGTCCCAGGCGGTGGAAGCTTAGAAATATATAAAGATAATTATCAAATTAATGATGCACGATACAGTTATTAAGAACAGCAGTCGCTTCATATACAAAGATATATGTATGAGAATCACGAATGGACGCAAACGCATTCTAAAAGACTGTTACTTCTCTATCATATTTCATCATTCTGCCGTACTCCGTCAGTATTTTGCACGAAATGTAAGTTTTCGTGTCGTGCCTTAACATATGGATATTTAAGAACAGAGCTATGATGAAGGGCAAAATTAAGATAACTTTTTTTTCCCGCATAATTTACCAATGGATTTACCAAAGGATGAAATAGTATGCAAAATGAACCCAGGGTGAGGGAAAAAGGTAGTCAGACGAAGACGAATGCTTCAAGTTTTATCTGTAAACCTGAAGAGTTTTCTGTTAGTATTGGTAATCTTAAATAAATGTCACCGTCTGGTTCACATGGGTCTTGATAGGTCTGATCTCAAGGGGCTAATCCATCTGGCTCCAAGACACGCACAATAGACAAGCGGCGTAAGACCGTGGCGAGTGTATAGCACCATGTTATAACACCTTACGGACGCATAATCGAGTTGTTTGAAGCCTCACTTGTGACGTACAATGGTCTACCAGGCACTGGAACTATATCGGACAATCTATTTCACAACGTCAACCTTCACCTGTCTACTCCAGAGTCCTTCTACACTTCAGTAATGTTCCTTTCTCTTATCTAATCGCTAGGCGACGATGCCGAACAATCTGCTGCTCTTCCTGTCGTGTTAAATTCTAAGGCTTGCCAACGACACGGAACACCTTTCTCTACTCTCTCAAAAGGTATATCCATTTCTCTAATCTTTCGCCAGATCCTTAGTTCTATGGCCAGACAAAGGCCCGCCTCTCTTATAGCAATGGCAATCGTCCAGTGCCGTTCCAGACATATGAATTTCTTCTGATGGCAAACGCCAGAGTTCTCTTGATTCTTGTTCAGTGAAACTTCCTTTCCCTTCCAGAGACTCGCATGGCGAAGTCGCAACTGATTTGAGCATGCGTGGAGAAACTCTCTGCGCATCCATTTAGTATTAACTGTACCACCTTGTTACTATATGCTGCAAGGTGTCCCCTGCATCGGATATAAGGCACGTGTTACAAGAAGAAGGCATCTGTAAAGGCACAGTAATGACTTGACTTCCTTCGTGGTTTATCAAATATTCTGCATTACCTCTGGCGGGATTTGTATCCAGTTTCATCCACCTAGGCAGTTCAAGATGATAAATCCACATGTGTTTAACTTGATGTGTTAGAAGTGTATTCCCTTTGCACCATAACTTCCACATCTTCTACGCACCTACATCTGGCCCATCATGGCACCTGGTTCTTCTAAGTCTTCTAAGTCACGTCTCTTAAGGTAGCGGACCATCCCTACCTCCACCAAACACCCCAGTTGCCAGAGGACACGAGTGAACAGCTAGCTGATGGCACAGTCTGTAGAGCGGATTATGTGTTGTTCAACGGGACCACAAAATTCCCTACAACAATCAAACACAATCCCGAACTAACCGACGTGTCTCGTCCGTTGCAAATTTGTCATGAATGAAAAAAAAAATAATTTCCCCCCATAGCGTCGGGTTATACACGTTTCTCTGTGTCTCCCTTAAAGCTGCGGTTCGCGAGAGCAACGCAAGTTGTATGTAGTCTTAGTCGTTTCGGTTCGCATGGAAAAAAAAATATCTATCATAAAAAGATTTCCCTGGTTTACAATTTACAGGAATATATTTTGCATGTATCCCCACACACACACACACTTTATGTAATGTCATAAATATGACAAAAATCATTCACGTTTCACGGACCTCAACGTACCGAACTAAACGTTGAATGTTAAGGTGGTAGACTCGACAATGAAGAGGCAGGACTGAAGAATGACCGCAGAGACCATGCTTCCCACAGTCATGACCGCAGAGACCATGCTTCCCCCAGTCATGACCACAGAGACCATGCTTCCCCCAGTCATGCAAGTTCTTTCGATGAGTCTATGAATCCATAACGAGGGAAATCATCAACTGGAAGCCAATATCCAAATGGAAACCCACACTATTACGTAACGCAAAATGTCTCAACGACGTGGCAAAGGGTTTAGCAGATGAACAAAGCAACGCAGAGAGAGATTGGCTTACGTACAACCACCAGGGTTTAAGCCATTAGATTATGTAAAATGAAAATAAAAACGAAGCGCTGTATCGTGTAACAGTTTGAACGCTATGAAAGTATCAACGCTGCATAAAGCAGGAGCGCCATGAAAACAGGAGCATGAACATCATATGCTGGTGGTAGCAGCAGCAACAGCACAGCAGTGACGAGGGGCAGCGAGAACAACATGATACCATTAACAGCAGCAAATAACAGCACCATCAATAGCAGCAACTACGCCCACAGCAGACTAATACAACTAAAAGTAGTACGAACAGCAGCAACAGGAGCAGCAGTAGTAGGCGGCAGCGGCAGCGGCACAGCGCCATCAAAAGCAGCATAAACATGAGCATCAGAACTATTGACAGCTGAAAGGGGCAGTGGCCACAGCCACAGCGTTTAAAGCATCGACTGATCTGGACCGAGGTATTGTACGTATGTATCCACCCTCCCCCTGCGTTGACTGAGTGACCCCGGTGACCTTGACCATTTCTATCATGACCTTCGGAAGGCAACAAGACAACCGGATGAATGTCCAATGCTTGTGTGAAGGTCCAACTTGCAGACGTCATTACGGATTAAGTTACGGGTAACAGACAGAGAGGGGGGATACAGACAGATAAATAACAGAACAGAAAGACAGATGGAATAGCATACCAACTGACAGACAGAAGAATAGACGAGATGAAACGTTCTAGAAAAGGTGGATGAAAAAAAAGGGGAGGAAAGAATTTATATATTGCTATTTTCGGCACCAGCTGCAACAGCTGGAGAACCAACCACTAATACCAAGAAGGGTATTAGAACAGCATTGCCCAGGCACAGCAGGAAGAGAAGCTCTCATAACAATAGCTGAAGCAATAAAGATTGAAAATCCCAGCTGGTTGGCTAGCTTACAGAGCTTTACAAGGTAGGTAGGAGAAATTTCTTTTACGCTCGGGGCTTCCTGGGGCGTTCCCTTGATGAGCCTTTCTCTTCCCCTCGCTGCTAGTATGCTACAGCGAGGGGAATGGAACGTTTTCCCTCTCACCAGCAGCATTCCTGGTTGAAGGAAATACAACGAGTAGAAAGTACTCCAGCCATAAGATAGAGGACTGAGAGAGCAAATATCTTTTGTTGTAGGTTGTAGTCACAAAAGTCGAAGATAACTTTTACACTTTTACATATATATATATATATATATATATATATATATATATAGTGAACCTCAACCATATATATCAGACGTTTCTGAACAGGAATCTAGTTTCAGTGCGTCATGAACGTGTTGCTGGAACTTAAGAATCTTGTTAACTTAACTTTAAAAAGAAGAAATAATCAGTGTGTCCTGATCACATCTTGAAACCCTTAAGATAAAAACGGTCATAAGTGTCTTTCAAAATCCTCTGAGATATCTCTCGAAAACTAAGAAGCATCTGGAATGCTTCCTAAAACTGTGTTTTGACGACAAGAAAAAAAAAATCAGAAGTGTTTCTTAAGAGAGCATTAAGCAGAGCGCATCTCTGGGTCTCTTATAACTGTGTATGTAGTCTGGGTCACATGTGGCGAACGTCTTACAAAGCGAATCTCACGCATCTCTCAACTGTGCTCTCGGCACATGGCGTACACAGGAAAAATTCTGATGAGGATCAAGTGACAGAAAAAGCCATAGAAGAATAGGGAAACATTTTGCCCCACTCATCTCCAACACACATCCCAAAAAAAAAAAAAAAAAGGAATCTAACCCTTTATGAACTGATGATTGGACATTCACAGCAAGAATCCTCAGCGAGTGGACTTCGGGACATCAATTTCCAATTCTGATTACAGGAAAAGAATGACAGATTCAGGCGGTGCGTCAGGAGAGAGAGAGAGAGAGAGAGAGAGAGAGAGAGAGAGAGAGAGAGAGAGAGAGAGAGAGAGAGAGAGAGAGAGAGAGAGAGAGAGAATCCCACACACACACACACACACACACACACACACACACACACACACACACACACACACACACGCACACACACACACGCTGAGAGACTTAAACTTGCGAATTTTTCCATGACTTTCACTGGTAAGTCATGCTGCAGTAGACAGAAGAAATGAGAGAGAGAGAGAGAGAAAAAAAAAAAGGACTGGGGGAAACAACGTCGAGACAAGACAAGCTCAAGCGAATTACTCAAGTAAAAAGCATCATGCGCCAAGTTCACTGTCAGCCATAATTAAACCCGACGCCACAAAACTCCACCCCCACGACATGACTGTCTCTCTGCCGACTACATGAAATTAAATCTCAAATTGTTTTCTCCTCTTGAGTCAGCCAGAAGGAGGAAATGTTTCCTCATATACAGATGCCACGTTCCAGTCCTCAAAATCATATATATAAATATAAATAAATAAATAAATATGCATATATATATATATATATATATATATATATATATATATATATATATATATATATATATATATATATATATATATATATATATATATATTGGTGTGTTTCATGTGCACGTAGTTACACTGAGAGTGTAAAGTTACCTTCATCGAGGCTGCATCATCGTCTGCTGCAGACCAGAACGAGTAGAGTCTCGTCCATCAGTTCCCTGCTCCTGCGTAGAATGCAGCCTTCAAGCTGCTGGTGTCCCGTGAATGGGGTATGTGATGTTACCACGTTTGTTCCATTTGTTCTTGGACGGGGTGGTGAGGGAGGTGAATGCAAGAGGACCGGGTATGTAAGGGATGTGGGGCGGTGAGAGAGAGACAAGTCAGCTGCTCCTGCCACCAAACTCGGGAAGAGAGGAACTCCGAAAGCTGGTGTCCGATTTTTTTTTTTTTTTTTTGAAGAGCCAGTGAAGGGAAGACGCAGAGCTGATAACGGTGGAGGTAAGATGATCAGGGCAGCAGGGGAGTAAAAGAAAATGGGTCGAATGTGAGTTTGAAGAGGAAGAACCTTGGGGAATTAAGAGTGCTATATATGGAACAATGGGAGCTGAAGCGATTAAGAGAGAGAGAGAGAGAGAGAGAGAGAGAGAGAGAGAGAGAGAGAGAGAGAGAGAGAGAGAGAGAGAGAGAGAGAGAGAGAGAGAGGCAAAGGTCCTGAGTATAAAGGGAGAGTGTGTGAATGGATGGGGTCAGTGCCTATTAGGGTAAAGATAGGTATGCTTGAAGGTATGAGAGTCCCATCAGTGTTACATGATTTCGAGTCGTGGAAACTGAATGAAAGGGAGAAGAGGAAGTGTTGGACATAATACAACCGATGATAACGTATGTACGAAGGGTTTATCACATAAGGAATATCTTAAATCAGCAGAGGTTGTACTGGGTGTATCGAATGGTTTGGACATATGGAGAGGATGAGTGAAGAAAGACTGTCGAAGTGGATCAACGTGGCAGAAGCGGAGGAAGTGGAAGGGAAGGTGAAGACCAAGGAGATGGAAGGAAGGAATGTGAGTTGCCGGAGCCTGAACATTTAGGAGGGTGAGAGGTGAGCACGATAAGGAAAGGTGAGGTGCAAGAGGTCGTGGGTATGACAGGGTATGCGGGACCGGTGACGGAGAGACAACGTGAATGTCTGAGCAGTGGGTAAGGGGGAATTGGTAAGCTGATTTGTTTTATTATTTTTATGAGTTGAAGAACCGGGAGAGCCAGCCGCCAGCTGCAACTACGGTGTAAATCGGATGAACGGCAAAGCTAGCGGAGTTTAACAAGAATATGTCGATCGTTCGTTGTTTTGAGAGTAGTACCTTTGTTCTATGCATGACTATATGGTAAAAAATGAGTATTAATAATTTAAAGAAAGAAGAGAGTGCTAATGGGATCTTGCAGATGAAAGAAGGAAGATGAATTTGAATGAGATGAGATGAGAGACAGGAGATAAGAGAGAGAAGAGAGAGAAATTGAAGGGTAGCTGTAGTTTTATAGGGCACATCAAGTGTTAATGATATTCGAAGTATAAAACTGAATGTAAATGAAATAGAATATATATATTTATAGTTGACTATAATTAAATCGAATATAACTATGTACTGAAGGGTTTAATAGATTAAGGAAATTTAATTAATTGCACAGGAGTTGTGTTTGCTGTTTCGATTAAAAGTTTGGAAATTGGAAGGACTATGACCAAACTGCTGTCCGAATGATTCAGTTGCAAAGCTTACGGATTATGTATTGATGGTGAAGTGAAAGACAAGATATATAGGATATGATAATGTAATTGACCGAGCTATAAATACATTTTTATGGTGGTGATGGTTGTGTTATTTTATATGGTGAACTTTCGCGTTTGAGGTGCGCAGACATGATCGAGTGAAGCCCACCGGCCAACACACGTACGTACGGGGACCCACACACGTAATATTGAATCCGGGGGTTTTGCATGGTTCCGGATATGCTTGTTAACCACGCAGCATCAGCCTTGCACATGTCCATTCACTTATTTCTACCTCAATTTACGTCTATGTTCAGGCCCGATACAAAATCTCCCTCCATCTTCCAGGCATCATCTGTCGTAATCTCCTCGTGCCCTGCACCTCCGAACTATCCTGTCTTCACTCACTCTCTCTCATGTCCAACTTTCAAACTACCCTCTCTCTCTCTCTCAACCCTCTTTTTTTCCACAATCTCTCTTCTTCGTCTCTTCTCTAACCCTCTCCAACACATGTCAAAATCATTTCCAGATATCATCTCTTGGCAATTTATATACTATAGTCTAATATATATATATTTTGAATCCACTATACCTTAAACACCCATTTTTTCCAATTTAAATGTTGATACACTCATTATTTGATAGGCTCCAAGAGGTTTTCGCTCCCATCCATATATAATCTTCGATATCAGCGTATCAATTTCGAACCCGGATACTAACACTATTCTCCGTTTTCTCCATTCAAACCACTCCAATGATGCTCATGTACAATACCTCTTATCCATTCTCACCTTCTTCAAACTTACCAACTAGTACACTTTGATTTCTATATATACCATCACTGTATACGAAACTAATTGATCACTTCATACTTTCATCAAAATTCATACTTGTATTTAGATTATATATATATCTCATTTAATGAAATTTTTGTAATATTGGTTTATTCCGAATTTTAAGTCTACATTTGCAACAGTGGAGGTGTTTTGTCTTGAATTCGAACAGGCCCTTCGATTTTTATCTTTTGAACACCCTTTGATAAACAGCAAATAACTTTTACAAGATTAAACAATTTTACTGCACGTTATTTTCTGTGGTGAATGATTAAAAAATGATATAAATATATATAATATAGATATATATATATATATATATGATATATATTAAAAATCTCATATATATTGCCATATTATCAGCATGAATTTCGGTTTTTTAAATGGATCTAATATGATGAATCGATTGAATAGTATAAATTTTTGATGTCCCAAATTTTAGTGCGTGTTAATTTTTGAATTCCGTATTAATTACAACAGATTGGTCGATTACCATTAAGTCTGACAACACACATTATATGTAGAAGAGAATGAATTACTTTATCGACCTGCAGATTAATGGTGAAATATTAATCAGTCACTGCAAAAGAGAAATCTCATTATCGCACAGATAAAAACCATTCGCTTTCCAATTTACGACTTGTGGAAATGATGGAGCATAGAAAACGCAATAAAGAAAACGAAATGTATGACATTAAATTGAAAAAGAAACATGTTGGTCGTCAAAAAAAAAGAGAAAAAGTTATCCAATCTAATCTTTTGAGAAAGATGGTTCGACTTCTAGGTATGATGACGCAAACATCAGGCTTGAAACGCTATCAAGGGTCAGGTCAAAGGTCAAGCCACCTTACTCAAAGGACCAAATCATCCTGCTCAAAACTTCATGGTCAGGATAGTCAAACTCATGAAAACGACAAGAGCTACAAACCATACCACAAGTACAACTTTACACTGCATAAGGGTAAGTAATCATACACTTGATCATCATAAGAAGACAGGAGAACAATTCTATGTTGTATCGGCGAAGAGTTCCCTTAAATTTTCTATTTTAACGAAGGAATCTCTCTCGACATAAAAAAAACTCTCTCTCTCTCTCTCTCTCTCTCTCTCTCTCTCTCTCTCTCTCTCTCTCTCTCTCTCTCTCTCTCTCTCTCTCTAAGCCTCGCAGATTACAAAAAAAGAGATAACAGAAACATCCTATACATTTCTAGGTAATACTATAAAGAAAATAGAAATACGTTTCATTTTTCTTTCACTAACTAGGAAAAAACACTACATATTTCCCTTGTAAAACAATCTTTTTCCCCACTCACATACTAGATAGAAAAAAGAAATATCATCAGCTCTGCTGCAAAATAATATCCTTTTATAAAGTTATATATATTTTTTCCCCCTGTGCTTTTAACTTGGGTAAGTGGTACAAACTTATATACTTAACAACACTAATTTATCTTTTTTTTTTTTTCCGTCGCCCATTGGAATCACTTCATCCCTTGTGACCCAATTGACCTGATTACCGCCGGCAGTTCGTACTAATTACTTTTATACATTTAATTGCTACTGGCGACCCGGAGACCCATCATGTTCTCACTATTAAACCTGGAATTTTTCTTTATATTCATAACCCATGGAGGCTACTGAATGAATGATCACAGAAACGACACCTCCCTCTGTGCTCCACCCATGTAGTGGCAGTGGTGGGAGGGGGGTGGTGATGATGGGAGACTGAACACCATGGGTGTAGTGGATGACTGATGGGGTGGTGGCATATATATAAATCATGGCTTTGGGAAATGGTATAGGACGTGTAGACTAGGTGTCTCCTTTAATGGCTTTGTGAGAGGAATACATATAGAAAGAGAGGGATTTCTACGTGGCATTTACGGATCAGGAGAAAGCGTACGTTAGAGTTAATAGACATGCCATGTGGAAACTGCAGCGAATATATGATGCGGGAGGAGAGCTACTAGAAGTAGTGATAATAGGAAGGGAAGCGAATCACTGGTTCTGGGTGAAGATTTATCTGGCATCAAGGGTGTGTTATGTCACCATGGCCATTTCAATTGATTTTGGATGGGGTGATGAAGGAGATAAATGAGAGGTGTTGGAGAAAGGTGAGAGTCTATAGTATGCTGGGGATGGGGAGGAGGTACCTTGGAGATCAGTCAGTTGATTTTTACAGATGACACGGCTTTGGTGGCGGATTCGAGTTGGAAACCCAAGAAGATGGTGTCAGAGTTTGGGAGAGTGTGTAGAAAGAGGAAGTTCAGAGTTAATGTTAATAAAAGTAAGAAAATGAGGTTTAACAAGAGGAGTGAAACAAGTCAGTTTGAGTGTGTTTGAATGAGATGATCTGGAAGAGGTGGAGTATTTCAGATGTTTGGGGGTGACTTTGACAGCGGATGGAACTGCGGGATCTGAAGTGAGCCACAGAGTTTGAAAGGTAGTAAACGTCCTGGTTGCGTTGAATGATCACTGTCTATGAAGGTAGATACGGGTACTTCTGATGGTATAGTAATCCCGAGGGCGTTGTATGGGTGGGAGGCGTGAGGTAAGGGTAAATGTACTTGAAATTGAATGTTGGAGGACGTGTGGAGTGAGGAGGGTAGATCGTGCAAGGAATGAGAGGGTTACAGAGAAGTGTGGCGGTAAGCAGAATTATGACTTAGGAGGCTGACCAGGATGTGCTGAATTTGTTTGGACACGTGAAGAGGATGAGTGAAGAGGGACTGACTGAAAGGAGGGAGCAAGGGGAAGGGGTAGACTGAGAACGAGATGGGAGATGTATTGAAAGAGGCTTTTGAGTTTTTGGAGCCTAAACATGCAGATAGTGAAAAGCATGCGTGAGATATAGTAAATTGGAGCGATGTGATTTACAGTGGGAGACGTACTGTCAATGGTCTGAATCAGGTGATCAGGGGAAACATTGGGAAGGTCTGTGAGGCATCAAGTGAATTCGACTAAATAAGGCATTTCTTCGTCTGTTCCTTATGCTAACTAGCTACACACACACACACACACACACACACACACACACACACACACACACACACACACACATGGCTCATGCTGCATGTTATATTTCCACTAAAATGAATGAGAGAAATAGATATGGGCAGGTTTTCTGAACCAGCTGATGCCTAAAGCAAGGGTGAAATATTTAGTAACCATTCAAAAAAAATAGATCGAAAATCAACACCAAACTAAAATAAAATGTTTTTTTTTTCTTTTTTGAGGGGGGGGAGGGGGGTGTTGCTGTTAGGGGAAATTTGTACACAGTGCTAGACCGGAGAGAAAATCAGATAACAATGAAAATAATTGTCTCCTTCAGTACAGTCATTCACACATGATCCACTCTGTGTCTTAACGCACAATGAACAAACATAGTATGTTATGGGAGAAATCCAGAGTATTTGCTCCTTTATCTATCAAAGCGTCACGAAACTATATATATATATATATATATATATTTTTTTTTTTTTTTTTTTTTTTTTTTTTTTATACTTTGTCGCTGTCTCCCGCATTTGCGAGGTAGCGCAAGGAAACAGACGAAAGAAATGGCCCAACCCCCCCCCCCCCCATACACATGTACATACACACGTCCACACACGCAAATATACATACCTACACAGCTTTCCATGGTTTACCCCAGATGCTTCACATGCCTTGATTCAATCCACTGACAGCACGTCAACCCCTGTATACCACATCGCTCCAATTCACTCTATTCCTTGCCCTCCTTTCACCCTCCTGCATGTTCAGGCCCCGATCACACAAAATCTTTTTCACTCCATCTTTCCACCTCCAATTTGGTCTCCCTCTTCTCCTCGTTCCCTCCACCTCCGACACGTATATCCTCTTGGTCAATCTTTCCTCACTCATTCTCTCCATGTGCCCAAACCATTTCAAAACCCCCTCTTCTGCTCTCTCAACCACGCTCTTTTTATTTCCACACATCTCTCTTACCCTTACGTTACTTACTCGATCAAACCACCTCACACCACACATTGTCCTCAAACATCTCATTTCCAGCACATCCATCCTCCTGCGCACAACTCTATCCATAGCCCACGCCTCGCAACCATACAGCATTGTTGGAACCACTATTCCTTCAGCTTGTATATTCATACGAATATCAACTCGAGCCTGATGAACGTAAAGGTGAACAACAAGCTGGCTATAATCCATCTCGTCTGGGTGACCTGTAGGATCAAACCCTCTGTCGAAGTTGTTCCAAGTCGAAGGGGAAGATCGCTATCTCTGGTGGACTTCCTACACCCCGCCCTCTTGCCTCACTGTGAGGGTGGTGGAGGGAACGCAAGGGGTGATGCATATGTCGTGATGGTAGTGGTGGTAATTGTGGTGGTAGTGGTGGTGGTAGCGGTGACTCAGGGAGATGTTGGTAGTGGTGGTAGCGGTGACTCAGGGAGATGTTGGTAGTGGTGGTAGTGGTGACTCAGGGAGATGTTGGTAGTGGTGGTAGTGGTGACTCAGGGAGATGTTGGTAGTGGTGGTAGCGGTGACTTAGGGAGATGTTGGTAGTGGTGGTAGTGGTGACTCAGGGAGATGTTGGTAGTGGTGGTAGTGGTGACTCAGGGAGATGTTGGTAGTGGTGGTAGCGGTGACTCAGGGAGATGTTGGTAGTGGTGGTAGTGGTGACTCAGGGAGATGTTGGTAGTGGTGGTAGTGGTGACTCAGGGAGATGTTGGTAGTGGTGGTAGCGGTGACTCAGGGAGATGATGGTAGTGGTGGTAGTGGTGACGCAGGGAGATGATGGTAGTGGTGGTAGTGGTGACTCAGGGAGATGATGGTAGTGGTGGTAGTGGTGACTCAGGGAGATGTTGGTAGTGGTGGTAGCAGTGACTCAGGGAGATGGTGGTAGTGGTGACTCAGGGAGATGGTGGTAGTGGTGGTAGTGGTGACTCAGGGAGATGTTGGTAGTGGTGGTAGTGGTGACTCAGGGAGATGGTGGTAGTGGTGGTAGCGGTGACTCAGGGAGATGATGGTAGTGGTGGTAGCGGTGACTCAGGGAGATGTTGGTAGTGGTGGTAGCGGTGACTCAGGGAGATGTTGGTAGTGGTGGTAGCGGTGACTCAGGGAGATGTTGGTAGTGGTGGTAGTGGTGACTCAGGGAGATGTTGGTAGTGGTGGTAGCGGTGACTCAGGGAGATGTTGGTAGTGGTGGTGGTAGCGGTGACTCAGGGAGATGGTGGTAGTGGTAGTGGTGGCATGCACGTAGGGAGACGTGAGTCTTACACCCTCTCTAGTCTGGCGGCTTCCAGCTGTACTGATTACAGAAATGGAACGGACTAGCGCGAAATGGGATGGGGGGAACGGAACGACATGGGAGGGAGAGATCGGTGGAAAAAAAAAGAGAGTGAAAAGGAAGAAATGGGGGGAAAAACATAAGGCAAGTCTCGATAACACATGAATATTCCCGCCATTTGTGTATTCACAGGAGACGTGACATTAATGGAACAAAATGGCGAGATATGGAACAGAATGGAATCCAGATGGAGGGGGAATGAAGAAAAAAAAAATCAAATAGAAAAAGTAAAAGAAATGGGAGGAGCATGGAAAGAAATGGACTAGAATTACCTGCATCTCGTGCAAAATGGAAATAACCATGCCCCGGAAGCGATTCCATGACCCTCCCTTCCTGGGTTAGAGCCACTGTAAACACAGTTATGTGCACTTCAAGTCCGACTTACAGATATAAAAGATAGTGTGAAGATATCAAAGCAATGATAACCAATTTCAATATCTTTGACATTATCTTCAGAAAACAATGAGTGAATTATAACTACACTAACACGTTATATATATCATATACGCAGTCAATATATCTCTTTCACCATATATGCATTTAGTACGACATCGATGATGATGCTATAGCAGTGAATCATATATTGAAGAGTCATATATTGAAGAAACATATATCCATATTTCCTTCATGTTTTTCATCTAAAACCAATGGAATACTCGAAGGTTGAAGATCAAACCAAATTTTTAAATTGACACAGAAATATGTGTGTGAGAACCACAAATACCCTGTGATTAAGAAATATCTGACATCAGAGACTTCCATATAATTTTGTCCCATGTCATGACATACCGGTCCTATCTCTCTTAATTTTCTTGATGTTTCTTATCTCCATTCTCTCCGTTTAGCTTTATATAATGACAATAAGGATATAATCATGGGTTCATGATTATATCCTTATGAAATCAATGATATATTCCTGCCTTATGAGGGTCATTCCACGTCGCTTCTGTTTCTTTCTTCGTTACATTTCATTCCATAACTTTCCCATTGTTTTCCGCTTCGTTCCATCGCTCTCTCACTCTCTCTCTTGGTCTCCTCACCTTCTCCCGCCAATTTTGTTCCGTTTCATTGCATTCCGGTAGCCATTCCAGCCTGCGGCCTTCCTCCTCCTTCTCTTTGTCTCTACTGTACAAGCACCTCAAAATCCGTTAAGTCAGGATCCTCCCGAACACTCCGGAGGCCCGCAGAAAGAGAGAGAGAGAGAGAGAGAGAGAGAGAGAGAGAGAGAGAGAGAGAGAGAGAGAGAGAGAGAGAGAGAGAGAGAGAGAGAGAGACGCCCATCTTTGAGAATGAACCATCCTGACCCCACAGTCTTAGGATGGGTTATAACCTCCTCCGGCATCTCATTCCCACAATGGTAGCATCCTCGCCTTCCAAAAACCACCCTGGATGACCCCAAGATGGTAGGGGAGGCTCGTACCGAGATATTGCCCCGAGTTCGCCATTGCCAGCGTAGAGGAGGACACGGGAAGGACAAAATAACAGAAGGAGCTGATGGTCTTTGACGAGGTTATCTGCTGGAGGACAGCCACGGTATCCTAAATTCTTAATCTGTAAATATGGAAGTAGGATAGTAAACCTGATGGCTTTCCCCTCCCCAACCACCAGTCCCTCCGGCTTGTCAGCCAGCAGGGAAATAATAAAGCAATGACAAAACACTGTGTATGTTAGAGAGTGATGGGGAGGGGAGAAGGAGGAGGAACTGGCCTCCTTAAACTCTCAGGATGGGCGAGGAGGGGAGAGAGGTCTCAACCCCATCAAACTCGTACCAAGGATGGAATGGGCAGCCCTCTTGCGATACCATTTGCCACCCATTTGGAGAGGGTCAGCTTCTCTCTAACCCCGTACCACCACCCTCTCCAGAGTCCTGCGTGGAGGGCAGGGTTGTGCCTACTTATACTACACTAAGCCCCTCGGCTGGGGGATATGGGAGGTCCTCCTACCTTCTCATTTTGTCCTTGATCCCGACTGCAGGAAATGGGTCATGTAACATGTCCTATGTCTCCTATATCCACCCGCTCTCACAGTTCGAAATGGGGGAAAGCTTTGACCTTCTAATGTCCTGTAATTCTAAGAGAACCTCTCTCTCTCTCTCTCTCTCTCTCTCTCTCTCTCTCTCTCTCTCTCTCTCTCTCTCTCTCTCTCTCTCTCTCTCACACACACACACACACACACACACACACACATACACACTACTGCTTTATTTACCGTGCCATCTTAATGCAAGTAAATCACACAAAATCCAACAGTTCCCAGTAATGGCACCATTTACGCTTCAGAAATTCCCAGGCTTATGTCATATGATTAATGGTATGTTCGGGGAAAGGAGGGAGGGAGAGAGGGAGGGAGAGGGGAAAAAAAAGGGGTATTGCTATTCAAATCAGTAACTACGAGTTCTTAATAAAACATTCGTCCACGATTTTTCTTTTTTCTTCTTTTGAACCGAAGTTCCATCTGTGTGCCAAGACATGAAGTGTTCAAATTAATTAACTTGTTGGAACTCGTCTGTCTGCATTAATGAATTCCACCACCAGGGGCGTCGCGGCAGGAAAGGGTGCATATTGAGTTCGGTTCCTCCTGTAGAAGGGGAATGGAGGAGTCTGGTTACCCAAGTCTCTTCCTTGAGACCGGGCGCGCGGCACACGCTCTGTGTAAATTGGACTTGCTGACTTGAAACCTTTTTTAATCCAACTGGGTATGGTATTTGGGGTTTCCCCCTTTGATCTCCTCCCTTCCCTGCCAGAGCATAGATCAGATGCACTTACTATGGGTGTGAGGAGGAGGAGGAGGAGGAATTTCCTAATACAGGCCAGATGGGTCATGCACCCGCGCCCGGTTCGCCTGACTACCCACGTCCCTGCACACCCACCCACACACAACTAGTGTTCACCTCCTGAATATAGCAACAGCGGGGAGAGGAGTCGGGGGGGATCGATCGAACGTGAACAGTAATTCGCCCTTCGAGATCCGGTGTCGCAAATGGCATTCGACGCGAACCTCATAATCATCTCTCATTTTAAAATTCATACCTAAAGGCATGATCAAATTTACCAACATGTACAATCATCGTGGTGACATACATATATATATATATATATATATATATATATATATATATATATATATATATATATATTTTTTTTTTTTTTTTTATGCTTTGTCGCTGTCTCCCGCGTTTGCGAGGTAGCGCAAGGAAACAGACGAAAGAAATGGCCCAACCCCCCCCCCCCCATACACATGTACATACACACGTCCACACACGCAAATATACATACCTACACAGCTTTCCATGGTTTACCCCAGACGCTTCACATGCCTTGATTCAATCCACTGACAGCACGTCAAACCCTGTATACCACATCGCTCCAATTCACTCTATTCCTTGCCCTCCTTTCACCCTCCTGCATGTTCAGGCCCCGATCACACAAAATCTTTTTCACTCCATCTTTCCACCTCCAATTTGGTCTCCCTCTTCTCCTCGTTCCCTCCACCTCCGACACATATATCCTCTTGGTCAATCTTTCCTCACTCATTCTCTCCATGTGCCCAAACCATTTCAAAACACCCTCTTCTGCTCTCTCAACCACGCTCTTTTTATTTCCACACATCTCTCTTACCCTTACGTTACTTACTCGATCAAACCACCTCACACCACACATTGTCCTCAAACATCTCATTTCCAGCACATCCATCCTCCTGCGCACAACTCTATCCATAGCCCACGCCTCGCAACCATACAACATTGTTGGAACCACTATTCCTTCAAACATACCCATTTTTGCTTTCCGAGATAATGTTCTCGACTTCCACACATTTTTCAAGGCTCCCAAAATTTTCGCCCCCTCCCCCACCCTATGATCCACTTCCGCTTCCATGGTTCCATCCGCTGACAGATCCACTCCCAGATATCTAAAACACTTCACTTCCTCCAGTTTTTCTCCATTCAAACTCACCTCCCAATTGACTATATATATATATAATGTATATATATAATGTATATATATAATGTATATATATATATATATATATATATATATATATATATATATATATATAATCAAACCAATATCCAATATACCACTGAACAATTTTGTTCTAATTACTCTTCAATCGTCAGATCCATCACCACTGCTGCTGCTTCGGCATTAATCATCGTTAATCAGCATCACCTCAGCATTAATCAGCATCAAACATTAGAGGACAAAAAAAAAAAAAAAAAAGAAAGAAAAGGTTGTGGCTGACTACTGCAACACGCCCTTTCTTTTCCACCTTCTTGCAACACTGGGTCCCCCAACACCCACATACCATCGAGCACCTGAGCACCCACATA
>NC_092236.1:14244517-14259517 GCF_036320965.1 Panulirus ornatus | reverse complement strand
TAGCCTTTATGACATCCCTACAAAAGAAGCAAGTATGCCTAAAAGTGGCAAAATACCACTACTTCTCTTCAAACTTTGGCTACTTCTTTAAAGTCTTCACGAGATGGTATACTTGGAGTACAGGAGTCTGTAGTTTATATTCAACGTCAAATATTTCAGACAAAAGAAGATATCAAACAGTTTTGAATACGATTCAAGGGATTGATTTGACAGCATAAATCGATCATTTGATCCTCTTTTACACCATTCAAGGGATTAATTTGACAGCATAAATCGATCATCTGATCATCTTTTACACGATTCAAGGGATTAAGTTGACAGCATAAATCGATCATCTGATCCTCTTTTACACGATTCAAGGGATCAATTTGACAGCACGAATTGATCATCTGATCATCTCAATGTTCCATCTAAACCCAGAGATATATCGTTGGACATAATCCCACAGTCAACACAGAGAAACATTATCATATACGATCCCAAAGTCTCATTTGTGGCGGCAACACCGCAACTTGGACACCGCAACGCAATCAGGAGGAGGGAAATGATGGATTCTTCTGGAGCAAGAGTCTCCCCCCAGGACGAGACAGCCAGTGTTGGCTGGTCAAGCCAGACGATCTCATGGGGAGGGCGGCTCTCTGATAATATATGGTGTCGTGCTTGACACCGACGCGTTCGCACAATAATAAGTCTGGCTTTGTTTCTATGATTACTGCCTCTCTCTGATTACCTGTGTGTGTGTGTGTGTGTGTGTGTGTGTGTGTGTGTGTGGCGGTAAAAGTGTGGGAAGAGACGCCAACATGTCATCATGCTGACCACATCAGTTGTCTTCAAAATACAAACACATGCAAAAAAAGAAATAGTCCAGAGAATATCATCTACCGTGAAATCAACATTTAGCTGAGGCATAAATGCATTATAATCTACCGGTAACCACGTAATGCCTTTACGGCGAAAATCTACGTTATAATTAACTTCAGACAGCTAACCAGCAACCTCCAACAGCCCTGCTGGGGGCCACACACCAGCAGGCGGCCACGCAACATGACCATCTCTATATTCAGAAATGTGGAGTTGTAGAACCACTATAATTCTTTTTTTCCTAACCTTTCGCCATCGTTCTTAATGCAACAGCTGAAGGTTACATAAAGGTTAGCCATTAGCGGCTTGCCCGATGAGGAACACGTGACAGATAGCGTTTCTTAGGGTGAGTGAGCCCTTGAAAGTTACGACCCTTGGTCACGACAGAACGACCCTTAAGCACGACGGTATGACCCTTGATCACTACAGTATGACCCTTAAGCATGACGGTACGACCCTTCATCACGACGGTATGACCCTTAAGTACGACGGTACGACTCGATCAAGACACTAAGGCCCTCAAGTACGATGGTACGACTCATGATGGGCCACGGCACAAACTTTGAGCACGAGAGCATACGACCCCAAGAGCACGACGATGCAACACTTGAGGACATCGGTGCGACCCTGAATCACGACGGTACGACCCCTTTGTATAATGGCTTAGCCTCTCACCTCATCTTTAACGGTTAGGTCAGAGGCCAAGTCATCACACCCTAATGTCCTTCTACCGTGCTCAGGGATCATTGCATTACATTACCACCACGTATCTCGGGTAACCAACCAGTTTCCGCCATATATACGTATATATATATACACACGTATACGTGTATATATCTCACTAATACAGTCATATCATATACTATGAACATACCTAAAACCCCCGGGAGCAACTGTAGTATATTGCTTATGCATGAAGCAAAAGGAAGAAAAAAAAGAAAGAGACATTTTATGCATTCGTAGCTGAATTAAATCCACATAAATCCACCCACTTCTTGCGAACATACTTAGCGACATATCCTTACGAACGTCTACATCCATCTACTGCATCGTTGGTCGTCATATACGATATAACCCTAGGGTAGATCTACGCCCCTTGAGAGTCGAGCAGCTGCGCCCTATAGCCGTAGATGTCATTCTCCAACCCATTAGTGATGAATATAATGTTTTTCCTGCCATTATGATAATCTTCTTACCAAGTGAAAGAGACTGACTCTCTCTCTCTCTCTCTCTCTCTCTCTCTCTCTCTCTCTCTCTCTCTCTCTCTCTCTCTCTCTCTCTCCATTTATCCACCTACCCTGTTTATCATATTTGGATTAAAGGTGAGGCGGGATGACTTTAGAAAGTCGAACGCTCGTGTTTACGACAGACTACGTGGTTGCGAAGAGTACACAGGTGGATGCCAGGTTACATGGATGGATCTAGGTGGGTGTATGAATAAGTGGAGGATATACGAATGGTAGGTCTTTTCGAAGGCATATTATAATATGCTTGTGTAATGCTCCTCTTAAAATTCCAGGTTACATAATGAACCCTAAAAGTTCCCATTTACACGAAGTGGAATAAGAAAATACAGTGTATAAAATGTGGTAAGTTAATGCACCTTTTAAAAGCCTCAGCAAAGTGCACGAATACATTATAACCTGAATTTCAATAAGAGTCATGGAAGTATAGGAAAGAAAGAAATCCCTGGAGTTTGTCTTAGCATAGAATCAGCAGTGTGAAACATGCCGTCTGGCGTCTAAAATTAACCATTCGATATTTTCTCTTTCACATTCTCAACATCTATAATCTACTTTAACCTTTTGGAACTTCATAGCGTATTCTTCAGCCAATGTGTTCTGCGCTTTATGAAGTGCCTTATCTGAACTTAATCGGTCTTCAGCAGCTGAAATGAGATCTGGACTTTACGAAGTGCCTTATACATTACTCCTCAACAGTTTGGAATCGACGTCTTATTTTTTTTGGAGGAAAGGAGACTAGAGAAGACGAGGAAACTACTCAGGGAGTCCCTCTCCTCGAGTATTAAGAATATCAAGTTTGATTTCCTCCTCCAGTGTAAACCTTATCAACATAGTGATAAAGAGAGGACCCAAATATTTGTGTGTGTGCTATCAGCTTCTTTTCCAAGTTCCTTCAGATAAAGAAGCTCTGACAACCTCCTTCACCCGTGTCCAGGGAAGGAAAGAAGAAAAATCTTACCCAAGAATTGCTCCATCGCGAATCCAGCTGAGCACATAAACACAGCCAGCATCTGAAGCACTTCGGGACTTCTCATCACCCCCGCCAGTTCGCCAGTGTAAATGGCTCTTGCAGTCCGCACCCACCACTCTTGTGCCGTAATTTAAACAACCATAAGCTCTGGTGGAGCAGGAAGGTGGTCTGCACATCCTAACCTTCAAGCTCTAACTCAAAATTTGCGTCTCTTTACCAGCAGCTCGAACCACAATAACCATTCATCCGACCCTTTCGTAAATTTCCATAACACCTTCATGAATTCAGTTAAGGATCCATAAATTCTCTTTACAGCACTACACGTTTAGGGCCCAGAGCCTGGCCCCGTATTTAGGAAATAGCTCCATACATCCAGGTAAAATCCCGGCTGCTTCTGGGCTACGGCTGCGGGATGGGCGGCGGAGACGATGCACTCAGAACCCGGGCCCTTGGTATCTTCCGGTGTTATGCGGCTCCCGAGACACACAAACCCCAACCCTTTACTGCAGCCCGCTTGATTTTCGCCGCCTGATGGCGGAACTTATGTTGCAGGTTGACACAGATTTTCGGCTTTATGGAAGACTCGTGTTGTGGGGGATGTGAGTGAATGTAGCTCCGTCTGTCTCCCTCCACTTCCTCTTCCTCCTCCTCCTCTCCTCCTCCCTCCCTCCTCCTGTGACTAAATGGTTTGTCTGGGAGTCGGCTTTCAAGAGTCGGTTGTAATCTTTTTATGGCACGTAGTTCCAACTGGATATTTCATTTCTTCGAGGAATCTTTCCTGGTCTTCCCCACGTATGATTTTCTTACCGTGCGATCTATAACGCTCAAGTTGCCTGTGAAGGCGACTTGTCCCAATCTAATCTCCACGGTTTACTGTAAGAGAACCTGACGACGGTCGACTGTAAGTGGAGGAACACTTGGGCTGGAGGGCAAGAGGAGATGAGAGAGGCCAAATGAAGCTAACATCAAAACTCAGGGGTGAATCACCGATTCGTATGGAATGTCTCAGACAACGCGTTTAAAAATGTCCTCATCACGAACGTGTTTATATACCAACCTATAGGGAACAACCAGGAAGGAGAGAGAGAGAGAGAGAGAGAGAGAGAGAGAGAGAGAGAGAGAGAGAGAGAGAGAGAGAGAGAGAGAGAGAGAGAGAGAGAGGATACTTACTTATTTATGAGTGTACTTACTACGAAATTACGCCTCAAAGGTAGGGTCAGCGCGTAGCACTTACAACAGGAAAATCTAAAGTTACGAAAAATGAGTCGCGTGTGTTATGTATGAGAAGGTGAGTCTGTATGTTTGTGTACTAAAAGCCGGTAGCCTACGTGTGGGCGAGGCAGACAAAACAGACAGCTACCTGGGCCAGAGGAGTGAAACTTGACAGCCGATGAAAAACTGAGGAGAGAGAGAGAGAGAGAGAGAGAGAGAGAGAGAGAGAGAGAGAGAGAGAGAGAGAGAGAGAGAGAGAGAGAAGAGGGAAAGGGAATGGCATGTTCATAACTTTAGCATCTTATGAAGCATCAGAGAAGAGTTCAGCCTAGTTCACTTTACGTGGTCACATCACCTTACACCCAAGATACTCCTTACCGTCGGGATATTCCTCACCCTAAATCTCAATATTCTTCACCATCAGGAAGATCCCACACCACCTCTCAAATACTCCCCACCATCAAAGTCACTCTACCCCCTTCAGCACTCCACACTACCAGAGAGTTGGTGGTCGATCCCCTCCCCACCTACCCTCCAACACGCGTACCTTCCTCCCTACCCACAAGACGCGTCGCTCACGGACTTCCGAATATAAACTCTGTCGCAGACGACCTTCCGCCAGCAGACCGATAGGAATTTCAATCGTTCGTGAGTTTATTACCGCGAGAAAGTTATGGATCGGGCGTCGCGGCGGAGGGGAGCGGCTTGCAGTAAACCAAAATGAAGACAGGGGAACATCGTTCGATCTGGTCACGACGCAGAGCGAGAAAGGAAGGAAAAAAAAACAAAAGAGGAGATGGATCTCATTCGTGAAGAGTGAGGGCGAAGTCGGGCTAAATGTGCCCTTCATGCGATGGCTATTGCGCCACTTGGCCAAGAGAAGACTTCGAGATTGGCTTAAAACTTTTGAGATGGTTGGGTACAACTTACCCCCTTCACCTCCTTCCTCGATGTTCATCCTTATCTTCCTTTTTTTTTTCTTTAGTTTATTCCTCATTTTCCAACAGTCAAGTTTCCTCTGTTGTCTTGACGTATTCCATCGTCTCTTCTTCCCTCCCTACTTAGCGGATCATCCCCAACACCTTCTTGGACAACGAGTAATCTCCCTTACTTTCCATACATCATCTTTCTTTCTGTTCTTCTCCTCTTCGTACATTAGTCAAATTCTTTATCATGCAGTTCCCCTCCAGATCTAGATCTTTATTGGCTTATTATCTCCTTTCTTTATACCTGGTGTCTATTTCCCTCCTTTCCTCTATATTCTACTTATCGTTTACTTACTCTGGTTTCCTTTCCTGACTTCATCATTACCTTTTTTCCTCTCCGATATCTTATCTCCCCCTCTTTATCTTATCACCCTCCTCTCCTTCTTATCACGTCCATACCTCTTCCTCTCTCCCTCCGTCATCCTCCAAACGTAGCCTCCCAGTTCGTCCCACCTCCCGCTCGTCTTAATGGTACATAACCTCTTATGGAGGACTATCAAAGGAGAGGAGTGTGATCACTGGCTGGCTGCCTCTGGTAAAGTCTATCGTCGACAAGCCGCCAGTCCACAGCTGACCCGTCTCCTCCAGCAGCCGCTGACACGACCAAAACGTCGGAAGCGCAAGGAGTAATGGCCTCAAGAATCTTCTGTATCAATAGAAGTTTGGATGTGTGTCTTTTAACGTGTGTGTGTGTGTGTGTGTGTGTGTGTCTGTGTGTGTGAGTGTGTGTGTGTGTGTGTGTGTGTAATATATCAAAAGTCTTTACGTCACTTTAAGAGCAAGTATTAATCATACATCATATGTAAATACTATACACTTACTTCAGCTCTATGCATTTGGAAAGCTAAATATATAAACAAGGACTCGATAGACGAGGAAAACCCCCAAGTAACTATAAACTTTCATCTCCTTCAACCCTTTTAACTCGTTTAGGATTAAGCTAGCCATTTACATTCACAGTAGAACAACCAGCACGATATTCGCAGTTGCATCCCAAACTCTTTACCCTAATCTCAAAGAACTGCCTGGAAACAAGTTCTCGGATTTATACCCAAAACTAACCTCAATAATTTCAACAACAGCAGCAGCAGTACCTGTGGTGGTCTTGGTCGACGTTCTGGCAAGACTGGATGGAGCTCGGAGAGTCGGCAGTGGCAACACTACCTTCAACCGTCCTGGTCGTTGTTCTGGCAAGACTGGGACTCGACAACGGCAATGATGAAGCAGTGACTGAGACAGCCAAACTCTTCCGTCTTATGAAGCAATGGCGGAAACATAGCCCACTCTCCCTTCCAGTGAAGCAATGATGAAGCAGTGATTGAGACAGCCAAACTCTTCCATCTTATGAAGCAATGGCGGTAACACAGCCCACTCTCCCTTCCAGTGAAGCAATGGACTTTTCTTCTTTACTCGCAGAAAGTCGGCGAAACTTTGGACAATCCTCGTAATGGAACACACGGAGATCCGGAGCTCCGATACTGTAAACATTAGCAGCCTCACACAAGTTGAGACGGTGCTCGCAACAATCAGGTGATCGAATCAATTGCCACAAGCAGAATAATTCTAAAATAAGATACACTCACGAGAGATCAGTTCGCTAATGACAAGTGGCACATACTTCATGATCAGGTTGAAAAGTAAATTAACATCCTGAAAGACTCAGAAAATCGAATCCTCCGAGAAACAAGTTTGGTTCGAACAAATATTCTACACGTTGGTCTTATTGATCTGTTCTCTGTCAACATGTTAGCTGAGACGGCACGGGCGGCTGAAGCCCTAATCAAGACCATCCCATTAACGTTATATATATATATATATATATATATATATATATATATATATATATATATATATATATATATATATATATATATATATATATAAATGCCCTAGCTTGAGCCAGGAATCCATTTTATCGACCAAACCCTAAGGGTGGATGAACAGCTGGGTTGACTGCGGGCCGACTGCCGCAACCAGGATTCGAACCTATGCGCTCGACCCTGGGCTGCCCACGAATGCGTCACGGTCAGGAACGCTAACCGCTACTCGATATAACAATAGAGGAAGGAAAAACAGAAAACACTACCAGACATTAAAAAAAAAAAATCACACTAGTTTTTTAAACAAGAAATGTTATCAAAAGTAAAAAAAAAAAATAAAATAATAGACATTAAGTTAGCAGCTGATCCAAAGCAGTTTATGGAAACATTTTAAGTGTCGTGTGACATTTAATCCACAACATGAAAACTGGTACCCGAACAGAATGACACGTACACAACCACAGACACCACTGACCCAACAGTACAAACAGACACGTATAAAGTGCATCATTATCATGATGGTTTTTGAATGCAAAAAAAAAAACCTACAGTACTTCAGGGAAATGACGACATACGCCCCTCGAGCACGGCGCTACGATCCTTAGGTACGATGACTGATGGCCCGTACTTGGAACTGGCACAGTCTTTTGACCAGACAGACTACGTAGTTCCGCTGTTCAGGGTTAGGTATCATGCCATCCCATCGTTTCCCAGAGGGTCGTACCGTGGGGGCTTATGGGGTCGTGCTGTCGTGCTCAAGGGTCGTGCTGCTGTGCTGTCGTGCTCATGAGGCTAATTCTTAATTCTATGGTGTTGAATACGGGTCCTGACAGTGTGAGGGTGGAGAGTGGTTCACCTTTCCAGTGTCACATCCCTGGAAAAAGTATACAACTTGAGACAAGAGTCCGAACCGAGTTCGGACGCGGTTCATTCGCTCGAACACAAGCTAAAAACTTTCGAGCTAATGTAACTGCAAGTCCTGCAGTTTGTGTAAAGTCGTCAGTCCGGACTAAAACTAAGAATAAACAACACTACGCAAGAAGTATATAAACTCGTGGGAGTGAGGATGATCTCGTGTTCCACTGACAAAGAAAGACGAGAGTAAATGACTCAAGGGTGTCGATACCCTGTAGGTGTTTCAAATACGTTTCACTTTATCAAAGGAGCAACAATTAGGGGAAAGCTAATATCTCATGTAACACTTTAATGTTTCTCGTTGGATTTAATGGCCCTCAGCTGCTAAAGGTCATTTGGCCAGAATCCATAACGTAGGTGAAAATACGTACTGAAAGACTCTGCATTATCGTACATCCGGGGGGGGGGGGGGGCAGTACCGTACCTTTCAGTGGCATATGACACACTGGCTGTAGGGCTGTGGGTCCCACGACAATCCACCATACTTACCTGTGGGAAGAGAAAATGTTAGTTAGACACGAAGCAAAGAGAAAAAAACATGAAACACAACAACGATTCAGTGTCAAGAATAGATTTCTAATAACGTAGATTGCTTGCCTTGGAGGGACACGGGGAATGGGAAAGCAAACCATAATTAATATCAATCAATTTCTTAATGTGTTACGCCTCTAGGTTTGGTCTTTTGAGATATAGTTCTCCCTTACTCATCTGTTTACTGTCTACTCTGATATACAAAGCTCTATGTTTCTCATTCCTTCTGGCATCGCTGCACCAAAAGTATCCTCTTGTGTGTTGCTGCTTAACTTTATTAACATTTTCTTGCATTCAGATAACTGTTTATTGTTATGCTCGTTCCTATTACTGTCATTTCACTATATTTTCTATATCTGTTCCCTGGGCAGAAGAAATTCCAAAGGTTGACATGTTTCACTGACAGAGTTCAATACTTTTCTTGGTATATGCCTAACAAAAAATGTACGTGCATATATAGTGTGTGTGTGTGTGTGTGTGTGTGTGTGTGTGTGTGTGTGTGTGTGTACAATCATCATTGTATCAGGACATATGGGTGTTTGTGTGCGTGATGTATAAATACATTTACGTCAGGCAGGATAGGTAAGGTTAGCAGCCGGCACTGCGCCTGTGTATAAGGTTCCAACAAGTTGTGACGCCTAGTATCAGTCACCAACTCTCCCTCCTCCCCTCCCACACACACACACACACACACACACACACACACACACACACCACCCTCACACGCTAACTGAACAGCTGCTACGAGAAATGCGTTTGTCAGAGTGTTTCCCCTTTTTTAAACGAGCGTTTCTTCTGAATGTTTACGGACGCATAATGTGTTTATAGATGTTTGTTACGTGTTTATGTACTTTGGCTAAGTGTTTTTCGGCACGATCTTCCTCGGTGAGCATACTTTTTTAATGCCAAGGTGCGTTACGGAATCTTGAGTGTTATGTGCGGGTGTATGAGTGTATTAAGTGCATAAGCAATGGTTGTTATCATTTGTTAAAACGTGTCTAAATGCGTATATCGTTATATATCACTGTCTTTATACGTGTGAATGCGTAATTATCATTTCTTGGTCTTTTTGTTCAATGTCCGTCTTTCAGTCCAGTGACCAAACCCGAAAAGCATTTTCTACTCTTTTTTTCTGGCTTAATCTACGATGAGAACAGCCTCCCGATCTATTTCTTTATCCACGTACTTAAATACGATTCTGTGATTCTAAATATATAGAGTTCGGGCGAGGAAGGGCTTTGGCGACTGGTTATGTGCACTGTCGAATCCCAAGTCCCTCTCACATACAGATTCCTGCGGCTTACTTCCTGCTAGATAACATTCTTATCAAGGCCTTCTTTATGTGTGTGTGTGTGTGTGTGTGTGTGTGTGTGTGTGTGTGTGTGTGTGTGTTTGTGTGTGTTACTGCGCGAGCTCTCATTATGTGTGCTTATGTGAGCGCCTGAGAATATGTATGTTTACATGTGTACTCGTACACACACACTCTCTCTCTCTCTCTCTCTCTCTCTCTCTCTCTCTCTCTCTCTCTCTCTCTCTCTCTATCTATCTATCTATCTATCTATCTATCTATCTATCTCCTTTTCGTACTACTCCCTCGTTTCGCTTTTTACTTTTTCAACTATACATTTTTTCTACCTGAATCCCATTCACCTTATTTTCAATATATCAAAACTGAATTCGATTCAATCCTTTGATTCCTCTCCCGAACTCCGAAGCTTGTGTCCAACCGTCCACTGCCTCAACTCAACCTGATTCAGTTCTATCCCTTATGCCTCCGTCCCATTTACCTATCCACTTTCCCCATTCCATCATCCTTTTTCCCATCTCAGCTCTTCTTTCCTCTACTCCATCTATCTATCGACTCACCTTACCATTCCATTTTCCCTCTTTTATCCTTTCTTATTTCCTCTATCCTCTCCAATTTGATTCTCTCCCTATTCTTTCATCCTCTCCCTACCATCCTATCTGCTCTATTCTCCCCAGCTTTTTATCCTCTTTTCATCCCTCAGTAATAATTCTCTTCCTCTTTGTTTCCCCTCTCATCTTCGCTTTTTTTTTTAATGTCTCTCCCCTTCCTTTATCCCCTTCGCTATATCCTTGCTTTATCCCTTCCTTCCCTTTTTCCTTCGCCTTATCCCGTCGCTCACTCTCTCCCTCTTTCTCCCTATTCTCTTCCAACTTGTCTCTGCAGTGTTTCTCACCACTTCTCTCCATCCCTCCTCCTTCTTCCTTCCCTGTATCTCCTCCCTCCTCTTTACCCTCCTCCTTCCTCATTCCCTGCATCCCCTCCCTCCTTCCCTCTATCCCTCCTCCTTCCTCCTTCCCTATCCCTCGTCCCTCCTTCCTCCCGCGTATCCTACGCCTCCCACCATGATCTCGTCAGACGTGGTACCCGCAGGGGGAGGAGGGCTATCCCTTCCCCTCACAATGGAAGTTACCCCTTACCGGCACTTCACCCTGCAAGGGGAGGTTGGTTACCCCTTCACCGTCACTTCATCCCACACGGGGAGATTACCCCTTCACCTGTGCTTCACCCCCACATGGGGAGATTACCCTTTCACCTGTGCTTCACTCCACACGGGGAGATTATCCCTTCACCTGTGCTTCACCCCCACACGGGGAGATTACCCCTTCACCTGTGCTTCACTCCACACGGGGAGATTGCCCCTTCACCGCTGCCTATCTATGCTTCTTGCCACCGTCACTTAAAGCATCGCTCCGCCTCTTCACACATCATGACAGCCTAATGTTCTGTCTCATAAATTCATCACATTTTGTTTCGTTCATTTCAAGTGGGATTTTGACTGACTTCCATCCTGCTTCCAAGATGTCTTCGGTGCCTCCCAAACCTGATAATTCTACTTTAATGACTTGCTCTTGACCCGATCTCTTCCTCAGCACAATATCAAATATTCTTTTCCTTTCCTTGTCAGAAGAGTCTGTTTTCTACCCCATTTGCCGAACCTTTCCTCATGGTCTCTCAAGCCTCTGTGATTTTTTTAAAGATAATATCTTACTTCTACCTTTATCATCTGAATGTTTTTCTTTGTATCAACATTTTGCTGGT
Organism: Panulirus ornatus; assembly: GCF_036320965.1. Taxonomy (NCBI): domain Eukaryota; kingdom Metazoa; phylum Arthropoda; class Malacostraca; order Decapoda; family Palinuridae; genus Panulirus; species Panulirus ornatus. The sequence continues at coordinate 14,247,911 of NC_092236.1, read as the reverse complement.
CATATGAAACATAAGAGCATTTTTTTCTCTCTCATTCATCGAACGAACCTTGAAATTCTTATCACTGTAACATACGTATGACATTTTTCTATCATTTCTCTACGATTCTCATCATCAAGGTCTAATCTTGTACCGTGATCTTACAATCTTCGCTGAATAAATACCTACGACACCTATATTCTTCACACATTTCACCACTGAAACCCCGCGGAGTACAGAGCGCCAAAATGAAGTTAAAACGCAGATTATACACTGAAGACCGAGAGAAATTTTTCGCTAATTATATACACTGCACGGCGGTGAATTTATTGCTAATTGTATACTGCAAACTGGCTCATTATCTACTGAATATCTAAGTATTTTATTCCTAATTTTCTACCGCGTATCTAGATTTATTGCTAATTGTCTACAGTATTCTAAAGAGTTTATGCCTATCTAACGAACATCTAAGATTTATCGCTAATAGGCCACTGCATATATAAGTTTATTGTACTAATTATCTATCGTATATCTAAGGGCTGATAAGAAATGATCTACCATATATCTGAGGGCTTAGGTCTAATTGCTTACTACATAACGAAATATTTATCGTTGATCTCAAGTCTATATTCGGAATGCAAGTTTGGATGCACCCAGACCGCCAAATGCTACCCTGGCATTCATGATGCACTCAAAATTCTCTGTCTCTCTAAATCTTACACTCAGAGATTTTATCTCTAAGTTTAACCCTCGAGTTTCAAGCTGACCCAGAGGGTACGTCTCTTATGCCGAGAGAGTGAGTGTCTCTCCCTCCCTCCTTCCCTCCCTCCATACTTAAACTTACAGCATAACAAAAAGTTTGTGCGTAAGAACTGCCGCCAGACTGGGAAGTTTACCTTCACAAACCCTGTTCCAACAGCCCCCCCGAAATTTCGTCCCCAAACCGGCCACGCAGCCTACTCTCCCTCCCTTAAATTTAGAGTACACACACACACACACACACACACACACACACACACGCCAAAAAAAAAAATGAGGAAGTTAGTTTGCAATTCTGCTAAATGGGCAAAAGTTCCGCATTAATATTATCCAGGATGTCGTCCATAGCCGGAAGATCCCGGCAGGCAGTCGTCGCCACTCGTCCTCTGTGACCACACCAGGAAACCCTTAAGGAAGTAAAACACAAAGTTAAACTCTCTTTTCCTCGGTGAGTCCAACTTGCTCCATGAACTCCCTTGGCGTGCTTGCTCTGTGTGTCTGTGTGTGTGTGTGTACGTGTCTGTGTGTGGGTGCGTGTATGTGTATGTGGTTGTATTTCTTTGTGGACGTGTGTATGTGTGTGTGTATATGTGTGGGTGCGTGTATGTGGTTGTATTTCTTTGTGGACATGCGTGTGTGGATGTGTGTATGTGTGTGTGTATATATGTCTGTGGTCGTCTTTCTTAGTGGCTCTGTGTGTGTGTGTGTGTGTGTGTGTGTGTGTGTGTGTGTGTGTGTGTGTGTGTGTGTGTGTGTGTGTGTGTGTGTACACGAAATAACTTATAAGAGCTATACAACCAACCTGCCTCTCAAGAACCGTACGAGACCTCGCCCAGGAATGCGATTTCCAACACAAGAACCCTTCGAGGTTCCAAGAAAAAAATATAGACTTCGATGATTTCTACCCCTTGGAGTACCCTCTTCCAGGACCCTTCCCTGAACCCTCTGCCAGCCTCGCTCTTCAAGTGGGAATTCTTCCCCCGCAGCAACAAAAGGAAAAGGACTTCCCCGGAGGTGGAGCAGCCTGCACGAGGTAAACACACACCAGGGACACACCACACACTACCTACGGGGCAGCACTGGGTACTGAGGTAATGATCACAAGTACAGAATGGAAAACTTATTACCCTTATCATTTTCTTTTCTCTTTCCCCTTTTTACAGCTCACTGGTAGACGGCATTTTACTTATTGCAAGTCCTTAGTTCATTTGTTTTCTCTGTGTTTGTTGTCATTAGAAAAGACAATATGTCTTTTTTTTTTTTTCTCAATAGAGTCGGTAGAGAAGAGGAAGAAGAGGTGGGGCAAGGGAAGCGATGGTTTGAACACGGAAGAGAAAACAAGTATGGACTGGTGTATGGTGTATGTTTTTCTGATGCTTGTGGGTCATTGTCCTTTTGGTGCCTTATTCATATATCCCCATAAGACCTAAGGGTGGGGGAAGGGTGTGTATATATCAGCGTTGCAACTTTGGTTTTTTGACGGAGATGACTGTGCTAAACTATACAATGTTCATGGTGCACACCGATGGATGACTTGGAGACTCCCTGAGTACTTTTAGGCTCCAGGGGAAACCAAGGGTGGTCCATGTTGGTACTGTTGTCCAGATCCCGGATTTGCCTGTAGCTCATATCATGGATGTCTTCACGTCTCTGCCATACTTTTCGGGTAGCTTCTCTCCTGTATGAAACGACTGGTTAAATTATCTTTCGTGCTGTGTTACGGCGTTTTAAACGAAGAAGTATTTCATATTCGTAACGAATCGTAGAGCCTAATTTTGTATCCTCTGTAACGTTAGTTTGAAGGCGAGGAACGTTGGTATATACATGGAAAGGTATCATGGCCTTGACTCTGTGTAGTTCTTGGTTCTCTGGAAGGTGTCTGAATCTATACAGACTGGTCAAGGCCGCTTTTCCACGTGCGGATCTCATCTTGATACGATCTGTCATCATACCCACTGATGTGAGTGCGTTACCCAGGATTCTACAGCTCTTCTTATGAGCTACTGTGATACCCTCCTACGATTATGCCATCAGCTTATATTCTTCCTGGCGCTACGGTAGTCGATTTTTCTGTCTTCATCTTTCAGTTTCTTTCGAATCTGTTTAATCTGGTGGCCTCTGACTGTACCAAACGAGTATATTCTGAAATCGAGGTGTTCGAGACTACATTCAGAGTGGCGTCGTCAGCACAGATGATGTCCGTGCTCGGGGTATGTCAGCAGTGTTGATCATGAACAGTGGTGTAAGCAAGACGCCGCCCTGAGGTACTCCGCTTAATAAAGGAAATTTGGGGAGGGTAACGTGGCGAAGCTGATGATGATTTATGCAGTGAGTTGGTTTAGGAAGTTATATCGCAGTCCTTCTCTGACCTCAGGCTTGACGAATTGTAGTACTCTATATTGCAGTCCGTTTGTCCACACTTGGCCAGAGGCTTGGCTTATGTCTGTTCGTTTTACCATACAGTCCCATTCCTTGTCCTCTGTTGACAGTGGATTTTTTTTCCTGCCATAGTCGCAATTGCCGAGGTGGTGCTTTTGCCCCTTCGGAAGTCGTACTGATCAAAAGTTATGCAGGTCAATGATTTCAAGCTCGCCTCTCTCTCTTAATCGTAGGTTCATGGTTCTTTCAAGCTCCTTCCCTATGACTTATATATATA
>NC_092236.1:14237017-14239517 GCF_036320965.1 Panulirus ornatus | reverse complement strand
AAGAGGATGAGAAATATGAAGAAAAGAGGAGAAAGGCGAAGAAAGATTAAGCGTGGAAACTTAAGGAAGATGGGATAAAAGATAATAAACAGTAAAGGGATTTAAGTACCAAGAGATCTACATCTGTGGAATAAAGAAAATGGTAAAGGATAAACAGAGGAAGAGGAGGGGATAAAGAACATGGGGTGGGTGTAGGAAGGTATGGAGTAGGGCACGAAGGAGGAGGAGGAGGGGAGGTGCTCATGGAGAAGGAAGAGGATGAAGAACACGGATGGGAGGGAGGAAGGCCTTGTGGTTGGGGGAGGGGGGAACCCCACAACAGGGGTAGAAAGACACAGATGATGATGGTGAGGAGGAGGAGGAGAAATGATGGTGAAGGAAGAGGATGAAGAACACGGATAGGAGGGAGGAAGGCCATGTGGTTGGTAGGGGGGGGGGGGGCTACAACAGTGGTAGAAAGACACAGACGATGATGGTGAGGAGGAGGAGGAGGAGAAGAAGGAGAAATGATGGAGAAGGAAGTAGAAGAAAACACGAAGGAGAGGTAGAAAGATACGGAAAAGGAAAACGACAATAGGGGAAAGGGGAGGAAGTTATGGAGGAGGGGGAGGAGGAGGAGGTGATGGAGGAGGAGGAGGAGGAGGAGGACGGGGGGAGGAGCGTAGGTAAGACGTAACCTGAGACAGGATAAGTCGGCCGCCATGACCGCGCTAGACGGGTTGGTGTGTGGGGGGGAGCTGGCTGGAAATTCTTGGTGGTGTGCAGTCCGCCCGAGAATGGTGGGTCTCGTGTGAATATCCCGAGTGTGTGTGTGTGTGTGTGTGTGTGTGTGTGTGTATGTGTGTGTGTGTGTGTGTGTGTGTGTGTGTGTGTGTGTGTGTGTGTGTGTGTGTGTGTGTGTGTGTGTGTGTGTGTGTGTGTGTGTGTGTGTGTGTGTGTGTGTGTGTGTGTGTGTGTGTGTGTGTGTGTGTGTGTGTGTGTGTGTGTGTGCGTGTGTGTGTGTGTGTATGTGCGTGTGTGTGTGTGTGTGTGTGTGTGTGTGTGTGTGTGTGTGTGTGTGTGTGTGTGTGTGTGTGTGTGTGTGTGTGTGTGTGTGTGTGTGTGTGTGTGTGTGTGTGTCGCTGTATGGAGGATGACAGACGTCTTCCTTCTCAGTGTACTGTTGTTCGTCCTTAGTGTGTGTGTGTGTGTGTGTGTGTGTGTGTGTGTGTGTGTGTGTAGGTATGACCGGGTTCCTGGCCGTTGTTACATCTCCGCTGAAACTGAAAAATACAGTTAGCCACCAGTTATTCGGCCTCCGGGTAACAGACTTCTCCAATCATCCGACTTTTCCAATATAAACCGATTCGTTCTATTTTCGGTCGGCTGACCGCTGTAGTTCATGACTCGGCCACCAGGGGAGCTATATTCGTTATTCACGGCTGGTATAGCGATTCCCGTCAATGCCAATGATGGTCATTCTTACAGTAAGTCGTTTGGTGCTATTAGTGACAAAGACTAACCAGATATCCGGGTTTTTTTTTTTCCGGATAACCGGTCATCTCCAAGTCTCACTCGGATCGAAATCATCGCTCTTTACTGTAGTAGTAGTAGTAGTAGTAGTCGTAGTAGTAGTAGTAGTAGTAGTAGTAGTAGTAGTAGTAGTAGTAGTAGCAGCAGCAGCAAAAGTGGTGGTAGTAGTAGTAGTAGTAGTAGCAGCAGCAGCAAAAGTGGTGGTAGTAGTAGTAGTAGCAACAGTAGTGGTAGAAGTAGTAGTGGCGGTAGTAATAGCAGTCGAGGTAGCAGTGATAGCTGTAGTAGTAGTAGTAGTAGTAGTAGTAGTCGTAGTAGTAGTGTAGTAGTAGTAGTAGTAGTAGTAGTAGTAGTAGTAGTAGTAGTAGTCGTAGTAGTAGTAGTAGTAGTAGTAGTAGTAGTAGTAGTAGTAGTAGTAGTAGTAGTAGTAGTAGTCGTAGTAGTAGTAAGAGGACTGCCTCATCTATAGCTAAGGCACCAGAAATAACCTATACGCTGTGATGCAGGTGACAAAACAACGTAACATTTCATACCCCGTTTGTAACTCCTTTGAAAAGGTTAACGAAATCGACGCAACTACGTTCGTTCAGAGGTTATCAATCGTTAATAAGATTCAACTCAGACATTTATTGAAATGCGTTACGGGACACACACACACACACACACACACACACACACACACACACACACACACACACACACACACACATCCAAGCCTAATCAACGGTGTTGCCTCTCTGACGAAGTTCCTACATCTACATAAGGACACGACCCTCGGGTACATACCCACGTAAGGGCACGACCCTTTGATATACACCTACGTAAGGGTACGACCCTTTGGTATACACCTACGTAAGGGTACGACCCTTGGGTATACACCTTACGGAAGGGTACGACCCTCGGGTATAAATCCACGTAAAGGTACGACCCCTTGCGTATACGTCTACGTAAGGGCACGACCCTTGGGTCTATAGTGGTTTGATCCTTT
>NC_092236.1:14207017-14222017 GCF_036320965.1 Panulirus ornatus | reverse complement strand
CAGGGTAGCCAATACGTTCTTCGTAACACCATTCACGCGAGCGGCAGGTTTCTCACCAGCACACACACTCGCACACACACACACACACACACACACGGCCGCTGGAGCTCGTGTCGTGATGCTGGGAGGAGGAGCGACAGTGGCGTTGGTGTGGCGTGTGGGGGGGCGATGCTGTTACTCAACGCCCGGCAACCCGATAGTGATAGCCTGAGCTCAGAGACCCCGGTACCTCCCTACCCACCGCGGGGCTGGCTGGTCACTCTACATATTGAACCAGGGGTGGCGGAGGGGAAATTGAAGAAGGGGGAGAAGGGGTGACGTGAATGAGGGTGGATGAGGGGAAAGAGCAGAATTGGGGGGGGGGGGGGGGTGAAAAGCGAGCGAGGGTGTAAGGAAACATGTCTGACGGAGTAGTTATCTGGGATGGAGATGACTTACGTAGTAGTGGAAGGGAAGGGGAATGGAGAAAGTTCGTGGTTGACAGGAAAGGACAAGGTGGCGGCTTCGGCAGAGGAAAGAAGAAAAGAGGAGACGAGGCGGAGCGAAAGAATGTCACGAAAGAAGAGACAGAGGGACAATTCATGGCAGAAAGCGTACCCAGACGAGACGTGAGATGGTGGACAACCACAAACGATATGGAACATCGTATGAGAGAGAGAGAGAGAGAGAGAGAGAGAGAGAGAGAGAGAGAGAGAGAGAGAGAGAGAGAGAGAGAGAGAGAGAGAGAGAGAGAGAGAGAGAGGATGATAAAATATGCATCTTTAATGGAGGAAAAATATGTTTTAACGGGACACGTACGATGTAAATGAATAATCACACACACACAAACGCAAACACATGCACACATATATACATCGATATACACACGCATACACAAACATTTTTTGTGTACATACACTAGAATGCAAACGCATACACAAATATACGATTACATACACTAACATGCATACATATATACATACACCCATATAGAGACATGTAATCATATAGACACAAACACATAATGATACATGCACACACATCACACATACGTAGACATACACAATTGTATAAATACATACACACACACACACACACACACACACACACACACACACACACACACACACACACACACACACACACACACACACACACACACACACACACACACACACACACACACATATACACACATACACACACACACTACACACAAACACACTCTTAAACATACAGGAGCACACATACACACTCAGGCACTAATACACAGCAACATAACCACACGCATATATGTATAACAATCTACAAAACACATTTGCTCCCAACAAACATGGAACCTGACGTAGTCTGGTGCATTTTGCACGAACTCTGCGTCATGTTGAGCAAAATGGTTTAAAACTACGTACGCTGCAGAATCAGAATGAGATGGAAAATCATTGTGGTGTGAGCAAACACTACTGTTCTCTACAGAATGCAGGATGGGATTCCAAGAAAGTCCAAGATGCATCTATTAAGAGGAAAAGAAATCATGTTTTATGTCATATGGTTAGAACACTGAGGGAAGTCGTTGTTACTTATACTTGTTTTGGGAAGATAGATCGTCGGATGATAGATCTATGAATACGCAATTCTTGTATACTTGTACTTATACACATACTTGTTTAGGTCAGAGCACTCTGCTCATGTCAGTTTCGGTCAGTTTTGCCCTGGGCTCGCCACCACCACCATCATCTCCATCTGCAGCCCTCCTGTCATCACCGAGATAGGTGTCTCACCTTTTCTACCGCGTCTCTGAAGTACGGTACATGCCAGGTGAGTAGACGTACACCTACATCTGCGAGGGTTGTGGGCGAGGAGCGGCAGCAACAACGCTCCATCATCCCGCAAACAGGTGGTGTGTGGTGTGGCAGGCGGGAGAGCAGCGCCAGCCACGGGAATCTAGACTGTTCCCCTCCACTGCCACCATGTTTTGTTGTGTCTGGTCGCGTTGGAGGTGAGAGGCGGTGAGGATTACTGATGGATATCCTGCAAATGGGCGAGCTCAACATTTTCTTCAAATGATTGTTATCTTGAGGATGGAAGGGAACTTAATATTTCGGGGATGAGGCTTTTTATTTTTTCACGCACCGACCCACAAACATTGGCAATGGACTCGGTTATATCTTGGTGATTGTGGGAGACGATGAGACACATTACTGAGGTGCAAAACATATGGTGGGCTTTAATTTTCGATATTAGCAATGGTGAATGTGTTGTAACTCTTTGTTTTTCAACTGGAGCACTTCTAAGTCTTCGTTTAAGCCAGGAATCGAACCGAAAATAATCAACTTCCATTGCGCCACAAAGTCCTTTTATTTGTTCTTTCTTTCGACGCGAGTCTAGACATGCCAAGAGGTCATCTACAATACGCCATCAATACGCCTATGTAGCATACCTTACAGCCTCTGCTCAAACAAGCTCCTCTTGGTTCACTTACACAACCTGCGGGACTAAGCGCTTAAACCAGCAGAATTCTAAATGTGTGAGAATAAGAGTCCTGTGTTTTCAGCCTCGTCTTACAAGACCTATTATGGTTGGTCGAGACGATCACTGAAGTTTACGAAAAGCGAGAACCTCTGCCACAGAGAGACCCGACGAATCCAACAATAGCAAAACCAGACCGATGACAAAATGACTCTTCCTTGTTACCTTTGACTAGAATTTCTGCTCCGTGTAGACGTCTACATCACAAACACAATGGATCGTCACTTCGTACTTTGTTCTGTAATGGTATCTACGTAGGGTATGATCGGTTGGGTAGCCTCTCCTCGCGCTACTGCTCTAGATAGAGGAGAAAATATCCATTACACGAAGGGGGTTTCCCTCAAAACGCCTTGATAACGTCAGAACAACAATCCACCTTTTCCTAAAAGAGGAAGCCTCATAGACAAAATGAAAAGGGGGGAACGCTGCAACCCTATGCCAGACCCAGGCAGCGCTGCCATGATGACCTGCAGCTGAGTTAAACTTTGGGATAACGACACTGTGCTCATACTTTTCTCTCTTCTCTCAGTACTTGTCCCGCCTATTCATCCCTCCTCCTCTGTCTCTTGTCCTTTATCCCGCCTGCCCTTTCCACTTATTTCTTTTTTTATCCTCAATGTCTCCTCTTCATTTTTTTCCTCTCTTTTATCATTTTCATTTTTATCATTATTATTATTATTATTATTATTATTATTATTATTATTATTATTATTATTATTATTATTATTATTATTATTATTATTATTATTATTATTATTATTATTATTATTATTATTATTATTATTATTATTATTATTATTATTATTATTATTATTATTATTATTATTATTATTATTATTATTATTATTATTATTATTATTATTATTATTATTATTATTATTATTATTATTATTATTATTATTATTATTATTATTATTATTATTATTATTATTATTATTATTATTATTATTATTATTATTATTATTATTATTATTATTATTATTATTATTATTATTATTATTATTATTATTATTATTATTATTATTATTATTATTATTATTATTATTATTATTATTATTATTATTATTATTATTATTATTATTATTATTATTATTATTATTATTATTATTATTATTATTATTATTATTATTATTATTATTATTATTATTATTATTATTATTATTATTATTATTATTATTATTATTATTATTATTATTATTATTATTATTATTATTATTATTATTATTATTATTATTATTATTATTATTATTATTATTATTATTATTATTATTATTATTATTATTATTATTATTATTATTATTATTATTATTATTATTATTATTATTATTATTATTATTATTATTATTATTATTATTATTATTATTATTATTATTATTATTATTATTATTATTATTATTATTATTATTATTATTATTATTATTATTATTATTATTATTATTATTATTATTATTATTATTATTATTATTATTATTATTATTATTATTATTATTATTATTATTATTATTATTATTATTATTATTATTATTATTATTATTATTATTATTATTATTATTATTATTATTATTATTATTATTATTATTATTATTATTATTATTATTATTATTATTATTATTATTATTATTATTATTATTATTATTATTATTATTATTATTATTATTATTATTATTATTATTATTATTATTATTATTATTATTATTATTATTATTATTATTATTATTATTATTATTATTATTATTATTATTATTATTATTATTATTATTATTATTATTATTATTATTATTATTATTATTATTATTATTATTATTATTATTATTATTATTATTATTATTATTATTATTATTATTATTATTATTATTATTATTATTATTATTATTATTATTATTATTATTATTATTATTATTATTATTATTATTATTATTATTATTATTATTATTATTATTATTATTATTATTATTATTATTATTATTATTATTATTATTATTATTATTATTATTATTATTATTATTATTATTATTATTATTATTATTATTATTATTATTATTATTATTATTATTATTATTATTATTATTATTATTATTATTATTATTATTATTATTATTATTATTATTATTATTATTATTATTATTATTATTATTATTATTATTATTATTATTATTATTATTATTATTATTATTATTATTATTATTATTATTATTATTATTATTATTATTATTATTATTATTATTATTATTATTATTATTATTATTATTATTATTATTATTATTATTATTATTATTATTATTATTATTATTATTATTATTATTATTATTATTATTATTATTATTATTATTATTATTATTATTATTATTATTATTATTATTATTATTATTATTATTATTATTATTATTATTATTATTATTATTATTATTATTATTATTATTATTATTATTATTATTATTATTATTATTATTATTATTATTATTATTATTATTATTATTATTATTATTATTATTATTATTATTATTATTATTATTATTATTATTATTATTATTATTATTATTATTATTATTATTATTATTATTATTATTATTATTATCATTATCATTATTATCATTATTATTATTATTATTATTATTATCATTATAACTAATAACAGAATGATAATCCTTGGTGTTACTAAGGCCGATCACTTGTTATGATACGAAACACCCCTAACGCCTCTAGCTCCATGTATTATATACCCTCCTTGATTACAACAGATACGGACAGCAGGCGGATCTGACCCTTTGGAGCGTGGAAGGTTCTCCATTTGATTACACCCGGCCGACCCCTTGATTGCGTTTGGCGACACCCTTAGTTGCAATGGCCTCTACCCAGAACTACGATGCTGTAAACAGTTTACGACGAAGAACTAGATTGGGCGTTGTAATGGAACGTGCGTTTCCCAGGGGGCAGTGTGGAATAAGGTATCTGGAATGGAATGAGAATAGGTTGAAATATTGTCTGGAGGAGTTTAAAAAAAGAAACAAAAAAAAAAAAAAGACTGTGCCAAATCACATGGCCAAAGGATGACGTAGTTTTCAATGTATGATTTCAATGTATGTATAATTCAATCTAGAATTATGGGTCTTATGTGGTCTGATGCCATAGACTTCTTTAGACAGTTCAAACTAGAGTTATGGGTCTTATGTGGTCTTGTGCCACTGACTTCTTTCAAACACAGGAAACGACTGGATGGTAACTGATGAGTCACAAGTTTGGACCTTCGAAGCTATGACTAAGGTTGATATGCAGGTGACAGTGTGGCTCCTGAAGACAGACGGACGAATGGACGGACGAAAACGACAGACGAAGGGATGAACGGACTACAACGACGACGATGGACGAACGCAGGACGACGGAAGAGGACGAAAACGGTCCTTAATCATATGCGATCCTACGAAAACTACGTAGAAAAAATAAAAATACATGTACGACAGACCAATGACGGATTTCATATTTTTATATCTCTCACGATAATCCATTCGAACACTTGGTTCCCATAACTTAACTCCTTGATCATACAGTCTGGTGCTATATCTCTTCATGACTATGTATGTATACCGTTGCACGAAAGTGCACTATGTATCTTCATGACGATGTATACCATTGCACGAAAGTGCACTTGGGAACTTATCGTGTTTCATTTTCCCCGTGGTTTTATGCATACACTCGATCACGCGCACCACTGTGACCTCTTGCAGCATGACAAGAGTATGTATGGAGGAATACCTTATATACGACAACAGAATATTACGAAATCGTTAGAATACAACGCCATAAGGAGTATCGTGTATTTTGTATGACGGCCAATCACCAATGTGTCATGTACTCTGTATGACTCTCCACTAGAAAAGTAATATATAACTTCCAGAACTATGTACATTTAGCAATGAACTCGCTGAGAAAATGTACATAATCACAATACTATGTATTCTTCATAGTTGTGCCAGTAGAATATCCGAAGCGATCCGGTGGATATGTATTGGTATGTTCTTTTGCATTATATACAATAATGTGTCTCCGTGAATATCTTACGGATAAGCCTTAATGTATTTCTTTCTTAGGTTTCTGTATTTGCCCTTCCTCTCTCTCTCTCTCTCTCTCTCTCTCTCTCTCTCTCTCTCTCTCTCTCTCTCTCTCTCTCTCTCTCTCTCTGAGAGTGGAGACATTCTTTTTTAGCTCCTTTTTCTCTATCCCTTTTTCTCTTTTTCTCGCACACTTACAATTACTGGTCAATCTTCTATGTTTGAGATGATCGAGGTGAGCCTCAGCAAGCATGTAATCTGTTCTGAATTCCATTAGACATAGGTTCACATTCTCATTATACAGGGTCAGAGAACAATCAATTACCCCCAGTCTTGTGTGATAAGATTTCTTATTCGAACCAAGAGGATTACCCCAGAGCATGACAGATGTGGGGGAGGGACACCTCTGCCATCGCTCGCGAAGAATTTGCGAAATTCTGGTCTTATTCTCTCGAACGTTGGTTTTCCTAAATGTGAAGTAGTTTTCCTTTCCATAAACTCTAATTACTACGCCCATCCTCTTGTGCAGTATGGACTGGTTTTACTGTACATAATTGACATCAATGGGCGTTACGAAGATCATCAGTGTGAAGTGTGTGGGTTGCCGGAACGCATAACCTGATCGGCTGTCGATGCGATCAGAACACACTACTTCAGACGACCAGCCACACCACCGCCATGCCACAACTGCGTGAAGAAATCGAACGTTAAACCGCTCCTAATTTCCTATCTCTTTGCTGCGACACTTATGGACGATCGTAGGGCGCTGGGTGTGCCAAAAAAGGGAGGGAGGGGGTGAGTGTTTAGAGTAGTGGCGACAGAGGAGAGGCGCGTTGTGGTCGAGGGAGAGGAGGGAGAGGTGGTGTGTGGGGGAGGTCAGTCAGTTCGAACACAGAAATCTCTGGCGTAATGAAATAAACACAAGCGGGTGTCACTTGCAGGGTGGCGCGCGGGCGCGGGCGCGGGCGGCGGGGGTCCATCTGATTCATTATGCACACGGATATGTAAACTGCTGTGCCATGTATTCATGCTGCAGCAGATACAGCCTCTGTTGCATGCGAAATTGAAAGTTTGGAGTTTCATTCGGTCACGCAGGTATATATGTATGTGTGTATATATATATATATCATCCCATGTGTGCTGGGGTATGATAGAACTGAACTTTCCATCGCGTTCATAACACATTTCGCAGTTGATTCGACAGTTGGTTTACGAGCTCTTTTTATACTCAGCTGTAAGTCCTTCCCAGGGAAAGAGCTGCAACCCTTATCATATCAGTTTCTCATTCTAACGTTTCGGCTTCTATATCTCCGTCCGTCCGTCCGTCCGTCCGTCCGTCCGTCTGTCTGTCTGTCTGTCTGTCTGTCTGTCTTCACGTTTATATATTCTTTGAGATAAGGTGATCCTCTAGCATGCCTTGATAACCCTTATCGCCGTTATGTCAGCAAAGACATGGAAAATTATATATATCCATGAGGAAGCTGATATAATAACATGAATTATATTTGGCTCGCTCCAGACACGTCTGGATGCAGAGGCGTTAGTGCCTAGATCGTAAACCAGGAGAGAGAGAGAGAGAGAGAGAGAGAGAGAGAGAGAGAGAGAGAGAGAGAGAGAGAGAGAGAGAGAGAGAGAGAGCCAGACGGTAACTTACCATGTATCTAATGCAATATACGTTTTCTTTCCTTTATTCTTTAGTAAACAAAAGAGGTATCACCATGTGAATGATGAAGTATATAATACTCTCCAACTGACGTGAACCTAACCCAACTAAGGCAAACGCATATCAGAACACTTACTAAACCCCGCAGACTGGGGTACAGGGGCAGGAAAGTAAGGTAAGTATATATATATATTTATTTATCTATTTATTTATTTTGCTTTGTCGCTATCTCCCGCGTTAGCGAGGTAGCGCAAGGAAACAGACGAAAGAATGGCCCAACCCACCCACATACACATGTATATATATATATATATATATATATATATATATATATATATATATATATATATATATATATATATATACCCTAGCCTCAGTCAGGTACCTAATCTATGTATCAACCCCTAAGGGAGGATGAACAATTGGGTTCACTCGAGTGCCGCAACCAGGATTCGAACCTTTGAGCTTGACTTAGGGCTGACGATATTTTCATATTAATTCCACTATCATCTGCAGGAGGTGATATGAAACCGTGAATCGTGTTTGATCCAATATCAGATAAACGAATGGGGAACTGAAGGGGTGAAAGTACAATACCTTGGTGGACTGTCCTTTTTAACCGGTGAGGTAATGGAAATAGCATGAATTGCAATAACACGTTGCGACCTTTTAGTCAGAGTTGTGTATCCACCACCCATTGTTCTTAATTACTCCTATATCATGCATTCTATGCGCCCTGACGCCACGGTCACACAACTGTATGTCAAGTCAGCATTCTGTCTATGCTCCAAAGCCTATAGTATCTTATCATAATGGTCAAACGACTAAGAGAGCCAAAATGTTCCCACCTTGAAACCATATTGTCCTGGGTTATGTAGACTGTTCGATTCCATAATGTCAGTCACTGTACTTAGTAAGACTCTCTCCAAGACTTCGACACTGTGTATTGTCATTGATAATGGTCGGTAGACTAAGTTTTTATCCAGGGGTTTATTATGCTTACCCCTTTGAGTTGTGGGGCGATACGTCAATTTCAAACTCTCTTGGATGATGCTCGTGCCAGAGGTGTATAACAACAACTTCAAAGAGGACTAGGAATCTGGTTGTGGGTCAGTGTGTGTATGGACATGCTCCAAATGGCCCTCTGGAAATCCTCTGGGTTACTGCTTAAGAAAAATGCGGTTGGATCGTTTAACTTTAAGGCGTTTCTCTCTTTTTTTTGTTTCTCTTTGGCTCGGTGAACACCAGTTATATTCTGTTTCTATTCTGAAACTCTCATCACTTGGCAATCATCCGTGAATGGACCCTGTCGTCTTGTTCATAGGTGGCCAATGGAGTTTGTGGTCCTCAATGTGCGGTTGGCGTTTGCGTAAAAGTATTTTAGGTTTTCTTATTCCACCAATGGTTCATTCTTCGTCTTCTTTTTCCTGGGTCTTTTATGATATTTTGATTCTATGGTTTGTGTCCGGTCATTTGACAGATGTTCTTTTGTTTGCTGGGTGAGCTGTGGCTTTTTTTTTTTTCAAGTCTGCATTTCGTTTTTGTCTCCTGTATAGAGAGCCAGTTTTATCATTTCTCCTATAGCCCTTATCCCATCTCACTGGCGTATGTCCGTTGCATGTTTGGAGTCTTCTAGTGTTTTACTTTGTCGGAGACACCTCATTACTATATATATATATATAATATATATATATATATATATATATATATATATATATATATATATATATATATATATATATCGTTCTGCTGCAGGAGAGGCCTATCTCGGACGTCCTCCTGCCACACCACCTAAGTTACTTCAACAAATATCCCGGCCTGTCATGAAGGCTTGTCTCCAGCACTCTACATGATACACTGTTTTGGGGAAACTACCGCCACCCACCCGTGGGCGAGTGGAGCGCCACCCATATGTCTTCACCTCAGCTCTGGTACTATTCTTTCTCCCTTGCCTCGTACGAAGTATCACCTCAGACCTCTGGTACTATTCTTTCTCCCTTGGCTCGTACGAAGTATCACCTCAGAGCTCTGTTACTATTCTTTCTTCTCCCTTGGCTCGTACGAAGTAGAAGATAATGTACATAGTACTCTGTAATATGTAAGGATGTAACTTCGTTGTATATCTTCGAGACAGTTTGTGTATATAATACACTAAATACCGGCACATATTACTGTCTGTAATGACCGCATTAATGTCCTTTTCCAATTTTTCTTTTCATTATGAATTACAAAATCACGCGAGAGAAATTTTCTTCTTTCTATCAAAATCAATCTTCTCGAAAACCACGATTATTTTCTCATGTCTGAGTGTCAGCAATAACAGCATCTGCAGGTGTTGGAGTGATCTTGAAAATGTTATTGCTTTTAGTCGTCAGTCACGTACAATGGACACTAGGCATTGATTTCTTACTCATAGGAACCATACTACTTATTCCCCACATTTGTGGCCCCGTCTTCACCTCTCTCTTACCCTGAGAGGAGTGGAGAGCATTCGAACCTCTTAATTTTCTTGCTTTCACACACCTCTTTAACAATCCCTTTCCGTCTATCGTAATGCTGTTGCCTTCTCTCTGTTCTACAGGTATCATTTGGGTCGTTACTCTCGTGCACTGTCTGGACCCGTACAGCTCTTGTCCGTCCGCTGCTTCCCCTACGTTCTTCGTAGCGACTAGCCATACGAGGATTGACCGTTATGACACCTACTCACATCCAAGTAGAGCAAAGCTGTGACATTCTCCCCCGTCGTTTGTCTTGCTTCCTCCTCCAGTTTTCCCTCCTTTTCAGAGTCAGTTCTACATACACCTCAGGAGTTGAATTAAATCCCTCTTCTTTCTCTCTGTCGTATGTCCTGCTCCAGAACGGCTACCATGTCTTCCTGTGGGGGCAAGCGAGAGAAAGGCTGGGTGTCATTCTGGTGTGTAAGGAGTGTGTGTGTGTGTGTGTGTGTGTGTGTGTGTGTGTGTGTGTGTGTGTGTGTGTGTGTGTGCGTGGGCAACCCGAGCGTTTGAGAGACCCCACGTTAAAACGCTAATTACATAATTAGTGGTTATCCTGCGGGCGGTATTTAAAAACCTGCAGCCCAGAGGCCTGCATTACGGGGTATTACAGTAAGGATGTGGAAAGAGCGAATCTTTTGACCTCCAGACACTCGCTTCAGCCGAGGTGGCTCCTTCATGGGAGGAGGCGAGAGCTATCCAGAGGGGTTCCTCTGAGGGACAAGGGAGGTGGCGTCGCAGACAGTCTATAGCAGGTGTTGCCACAGCAAAGCCGATACTAACTTCCCTGGCGATGTGTGTTCCAGGAACATCGCGCACTGTGTCGCGCGGGGGGAACTTGGCATGGTGGGTCGAATGAACTTGACGCAGCGACGCGGAAGAACATAGTCTAGCCAACAGATGCAAGTGGTGTGACGACGGGGACGTGACTGGGTGACGCACAAGTGAGTGTCACGCCCTTAGGGAAAGTATGTAAAGGGGAAACGCTGTTGTACGTGCTGGCATGACATACAGTACATCAATGTGCCGTGTGGTGAACAGCGCGCAGCGAGACGCGCACGCCATCAAGGACCCAGGATGTTGATTATGCTAGCACGGTGCTTTGAACACATAATGGTCATAATACCTCGCTTCTCTCTGCCATAAGAGTGTACGCAGGTGTAAGTACAACGTAGAGAGTCTGAGTTCCGTCAAGGCACAGAGGATCGGAATGCGTATGATGATGGTGGCTTAAAAAAGGGAAGGATGTCTACGGGATTTTAAGGACTTTGGAATGAACGCCTGGTGTTGGCGAACGCTCAGTGATACTTCACCATCAAAACCGCCTTTGATGAGGTGAATCCAGCCATCACAAAACGCATGACTCTTCTCTGTTAGGCGTCACGCTACGCTGCTGCGTACGTCAGGGTGGGTGCAAATGAAGATTTAATTAATTGCTCTTTAATTCATACGTCCAGGATATTGTTGCACATCATGTGATTAATTGGTGTTTATTTTACATGTCGTGGACATTATTGCACCGGTAATCAAGTGACGGTAAATTTACAGCCTCTGAACATTATTACAAGGGAGATTAACTAGGGTCTATTTCATATACAGTGACCCCGAACCCAGGTGCACCTCACCACAGCTGATATGGAGAATGATATGCACTCGTCTATTTCTCTCTAGTTTATTGAGTATGTATTTTTTTTTCTCGTTCATTCCCTGTGGTTTTACATGGCTTGCTTCGTATAAGGTATCATCCTATTTTAGTAGTTGCTCACAAGGCCACAGAGGGAACACTGGGTTCTGCTGAAGATAACAAAAGGGTACTGCCCACATATGCGATGACCTGCCATTTGACCTGGTCCTCTCATGGTATGGTCAAAACGCCAAGGTATCGTACCCATAAGCAGTGGACCGTCGTGCTCAAGGGAATGAGTGTGTGGTATGCTACGCCACAGAATCCACAGTACTAATGGTTCACACACCAGGTTGTCTCGACTCCTTTGTCGAAGTACGATTTCTCGAACGCTTCCTCTGAGTCTTTTCGTAAACGTACAGAACAGAGACAAACTGAAATACAGAAAAAGTCACACACAAACACACACACACACACACAAATGCACATCATCATCAAAAGACGTACACATACGTACATACATAAATAAACAATTAAATGAATATACATATATATATATATATATATATATATATATATATATATATATATATATATATATATATATATATATATATAGGGGATAGGGGATAGGGGAGCAAGAATACTTCCCACGTATTCCCTGCGTGTCGTAGAAGGCGACTAAAAGGGGAGGGAGCGGGGGGCTGGAAATCCTCCCCTCTCGTTTTTTTTTTAATTTTCCAAAAGAAGGAACAGAGAATTGGGCCAGGTGAGGGTAGTCCCTCAAAGGCTCAGTCCTCTGTTCTTAACGCTACCTCGCTAATGCGGGAAATGGCGAATAGTTTGAAAGAAAGAAAATACATATATATATATATATATATATATATATATATATATATATATATATACCATTTATATTTCTCTCTTGTGTCTCCCCTGATGATGTGATTATTACACGAAAGTGCACCTGGGAACTTTTCGTGTTTCATTTTCCCCGTGGACTCATAGGGATATATATATATATATATATATATATATATATATATATATATATATATATATATATATATATATATATATATATATATATATATATATATTAGCATATTAGTATATGAAGATTTACCACACACCATGCCCGTGCTGAGGAAGCAACGCCACAAAAGACACGAGTGAGGCTGGAGGGAGGGAGGGAGGGAGTCTGCGGTAGCCAACATTACACCAGGCATCCCGAGCTGGCGCTGGATCCGCCAGTATTATATGATGATTAACACAGCTAATTGTCTATTCAGCTTCTGATATTATCACATCACCCGCCCTGTGGAGATGAGCCCGGGAGGACCAGGCCTGCTGGGTGGGGAGTGTGGGAGGTTGGGGTGTGGTAGGGGAGAGAGTGGTGGTGGAGGTGATGGTGTGGGGAGAGGAGGCAAATACCGTCTGGTGGTGTGCTAGTGGTGGTGTGGTAGTAGGCGACGTAAGGGGTGTGGGGTACAAAGGCAGGCGTAACCGCAGGGCTGCCGGAGAGAAAATAACGATGTTGTAGGGGGAAATGACGGCATCATGGGAGAGGCGACAGAAGGCTAGAGGGTAGTGACAGGGTGCGTGGGTGATGGAACTGACGGATTGTGGGGAGAAATGAGGAGGAGGTGTGAGAGCCACTGCGATGGGATGGCGGACGTGTTGCACGACTGAGGGAAATGATGGTGACTAGGAGGAGGAGGAGAAGGAGGAGGAGAAGGAGGAGGAGGAGGAGGAGGAGGAGGAGGAGGAGGAGGAGGAGGAGGAGGAGGAGGAGGAGGAGGTGGTGGTGGTGGTGCTGTTGGCGTTGGGGAAATTACAGAGATATGTGGAGGCGCTGGTGGTGTGGGGAATTGTCAGACGCGTTGGGGGGGAAGTGGTAAAAAAAAGTGTGGGGCATCAGTGAAAGTTTGAGTGGTAGCGGGAGACATGAATGGGTGATGTCCGGGGACGGATGGCGTAGTGGGTTCTGGGAGATAAATTGGGCAGTTGAAAGCGCAAAAGTATGAATGTATGAGTTCGAGGGAGGCAAAAATGTAGGAATTATACGAGGGATACAAGACTGTTTGTAAGGGTGAAGTGGCCTGGGGAGTGATAGAGGAGATAAGGGAGTTGGGGATGAGGGATGGCAGTTCTATGCAAGGCTAGAGAACGAAGAGCACGGAAAAAAAAAAACTGTAGGTAAGGACTGATGGTGTTAGGA
Organism: Panulirus ornatus; assembly: GCF_036320965.1. Lineage (NCBI taxonomy): Eukaryota > Metazoa > Arthropoda > Malacostraca > Decapoda > Palinuridae > Panulirus > Panulirus ornatus. The sequence continues at coordinate 14,207,463 of NC_092236.1, read as the reverse complement.
TATTTGCTACAGCCAGGGGTACCCGGCGCTTGACAAAGACCAAAAATAACTTTTGAGAAATAAAAAAAAATAAAGAAGGAAATTACTTCAGCTTAAAAAAAACTTATCTTTTATAAACACACAACCATTGAGTGAACACTACTAAATCGATGTAAATGACACCTTTCTTAACATTCTATTGTGAACTTGGTGTAATCTACAATGGCTTTGAAAACTGCCTTTTGTTGCCCTCGAACGGACTTCCAAGGCCAACGTGCTGTAACTCAAAACCCATCCCACACTCTGAAGTACCGACACTTAAAACTTAGGACCTCTGGGTGGTATGGTTTAGTCGTGAAAGAGCAATAAAGAAACGCATATTCCCAACTTGAAAACATGATGTAGATGGGTAAGGCTGGCGGGCGTTGAGACCAGGGATACATAAGCTGAAAGTAAGGCTGTAGGGT
>NC_092236.1:14072017-14197017 GCF_036320965.1 Panulirus ornatus | reverse complement strand
ACTTATGATATAGAGTGAGTCGTGCGCGTGCGGCTGACATAGCCCGACCCTGACGGTGACAGGAGAGAAATACGAGTGGTGAAACAGAAGGGGAAATCACACCACGAAAAGGGAAATGGAGATTTAAGATATCCATAACAAGAGCTACGTTTGTAATGGGAAAAAATAACAAGACGTGTGGAGGAGGACAGAGGGAGGGGAGAGTAGGTCAAGGAGAACCGAGGGAAGGGGGAGGGGGAGGAGAGAGAGAGAGAGAGAGAGAGAGAGAGAGAGAGAGAGAGAGAGAGAGAGAGAGAGAGAGAGAGAGAGAGGGGTCGGCATGAATTATGGAAGGAGCTTAACCATAGGAGGAGAGACAGAGGGGAAGAGAGAGAGAGAGAGAGAGAGAGAGAGAGAGAGAGAGAGAGAGAGAGAGAGAGAGAGAGAGAGAGAGAGGACTAACTGGGAAGAAGAGAAAAAAAAAGAGATGGATACAGAGAGATGCACGGAGAAGGCGTGACGGGGAATAAGACGGAGGGAGGGACGAATGAAGACACAGAGCTACCTGAGGGTCTGGAATGGTTGGGATAATACAGCTGGATGTAGAGGCACGGACGCATAAGGGGGCAGACTGGAAAGCAACATTGCCAAAAAAAAAATAAATAAAATAAAATGAATAACAGAAGGACTCAGCCTATTGCATATGGAGAAAAACTAGATGAAGAACTGCAGAGAACAGACGAGACATCACGAGATGTGGATACATTTAGCCACGAGAACACTGCAGCTGGGTACCTAAGATGAAGATGCGATGGCAGAAGGGAGAAACAAGTACAGGGATGTGAGACACAATCCACGAAATAACACTGGTGATAAAAGTGAGTCATAAGAGAGAAGGATTAGATGATACAACAGAATGCACACAGCAAAGGATAAAAACTCCACCATGAAAGGTAAGGCAAACCAAGAATATAACACGATGAAAAACGCAGTATTGATGTGGAGGCAAGACCCACCCACCCACCAAAGACAGATACACCACAACGTAGGAAGCGCAATTTGATAAGAGCGTAAGATATCCACCAGACTTTTGCATATCATAAATGGTCACAAAACCCGAAGAGAAATGTATGTGGCTCAGTATTTTATCTCCCATCTACCAGTTTCTTTACGTTTCCAGGATTACCACAGAAGCGTCTCACGGAGGAGAGATGTATTCATCCTGGGAGACGTAAAGGAAATGGGTCTCTCTCTCTCTCTCTCTCTCTCTCTCTCTCTCTCTCTCTCTCTCTCTCTCTCTCTCTCTCCCGGTTCCATGTGTGCAACAAAGAGACAAGAAAGAGTTGCGCACTGAAGTTTTGCAGGAGAGAGGGTAGGGTGGGGTGGGGTGGGTTGGAGTTGGGGTGAAGGGGTGTGGAGAGAGAGAGAGAGAGAGAGAGAGAGAGAGAGAGAGAGAGAGAGAGAGAGAGAGAGAGAGAGAGAGAGAGAGAGAGAGAGGGTGGGGGAGGGGGTTGTGGACGCTTGCAATGATTGTAAGATTTATTCTATATTTTTTTTTCTTACTTTTGAGAGAGAGGGAAGGAGAAAGAATTATTAGAACTATTCTTTACTCAAATCTCCAAAGCTTTATCCCCTCACCGAATGTGATGGATGAGAGAGAGAGAGAGAGAGAGAGAGAGAGAGAGAGAGAGAGAGAGAGAGAGAGAGAGAGAGAGAGTGGAAAAGGAAGACAGATAAGGATCTATTCTTAATGTATTTTTCAATTTACTTTTGAAGGAGAGGGAGGGAATAAGAAGGGCTAGAATTTTCTCAGTACCATTTTCTCCAAAGTTTTTATTCTCTCCTTTATATGTGATGGATAAGAAGGAAGGAAAGGGGGTAAGATGACGACAGGAAAGAATGGAAGAAGAGAGAGAGAGAGAGAGAGAGAGAGAGAGAGAGAGAGAGAGAGAGAGAGAGAGAGAGAGAGAGAGAGAGAGGTGTACAGGCGAATTACCGCAGTGCTCTGTCGAATCATCATCTCTAGTTTTCACACAATGCGAGGGCATGTTAGATCCTGGCGTTTCAGCAAACACCTTGTGGCTGAACAATGAACCGAGGGAATGGAAAACAAGCTCTGGCATACCCTACATACCTATACAACTCAGGAAGATCTTGGAGTCTCGAACATTAATCATTGATCCTTTACAATAAAAAAAAAAAAAAAAATACAATACAACTAATGGTGTAAATCACAAACGCAAATCTAAATTTAGAAAATTTAAACTATGAAAAAAAAAGAGAAATAAAAAATATAATCATGAACAGGAGAGGATATTAAGTCGCGGCTGTAAACAATTCACAACAAGTTGTAATATAAAGTGATGGGAAAATCATGGACGACCATTTTTCCCAGCGACCGTAACACGGGGCGAGGGAGGGAGTGAGGAGGGGCTGGGTTGGCTGGCTGGCTGGGTCCCCTGAGGCGTCGTATCATGATGAACAACAGCTCCTCTGATCGCTGGCTTACTGAGCAAATCGCTTGTCTCGCTAATGAACCATATAATTAGAGAGAAAGAGGGAGTTTTTTTTTTCATCATTTACGCCTGGGTCATTTTTTGTCCTTTTTTTTTTGAGAATGATGTAACTATATGCAGTTCGGGATGAAAGGGCTTTGAACAGACGCACGCAATACAGCTCTCGTTTGATCTCTCCCCAGCGGCCCGCTGTAATAGCCAATAAATTATGCATGCAACATCACAGAGCAAACTGCCTAATTTAACACTGATCACATTTTCAAACGAGAGTATTTTATGACCTACTTTCCTTTATTGCTACATGTGATATGTCTCTGTGAAAGCATATATATATATATATATATATATATATATATATATATATATATATATATATATATATATATATATATATATATATATATACCCAAAAACAAAACAGACACACACACACACACACGCATGGGCCTCCGTGGTGTGATTGCTAACGTTACTGACCATGAGTCAGCACGGGGCAGCCCGGGGTCGGACCCGCCTGGGTTCGAAACCAAGGCGTGGCAATAGGCCCACATCCAACCCAAGAGTTCATCCTCCCTTCGGGGATGGTCAATGAATGGGCACCTGGCTTAGAATGGTGTGTGTGTGTGTGTGTGTGTGTGTGTGTGTGTGTGTGTGTGTGTGTGTGTGTGTGTGTGTGTGTGTGTGTGTGTGTGTGTGTGTGTGTGTGTGTGTGTGCGTGTGTACAGGGGATTAAGAATACTTCCCACGTATTCCCTGCGTGTCGTAGAAGGCGACTAAAAGGGGAGGGAGCGGGGGGCTGGAAATCCTCCCCTCTCGTTTTTTTTTTTTTTTTAATTTTCCAAAAGAAGGAACAGAGAAGGGGGCCAGGTGAGGATATTCCAAAAAAGGCCCAGTCCTCTGTTCTTAACGCTACCTCGCTAACGCGGGAAATGGCGAATAGTTTTAGTTTGAAATATATATATATATATATATATATATATATATATATATATATATATATATATATATATAGTGTGTGTGTGTGTGTGTGTGTGTGTGTGTGTGTGTGTAAAGACAAGTTACATACATACAAGATTAACAGACGGGGCAACACAATTGTAAAACACTCTTGCCGTAACGCACAAATAAAGAATCACACACACACACACACACACACACACACACACACACACAGTTAATGAAAGTGAACTCGACTTAATGTAAAATACTGTATATGTGACTCAGCGAAAGAAGGCCTCTGTATGAATATTCATTTAGTAAATCGAAAGAACTTGTTCACACGCGAGAGAGAGAGAGAAAAAAAACCGCCACGAATGCATCAGCATTTAAGGTCGACAGTGTAAAGAAAAGGAGGTAAAGAAAAAAAAAAAATGTTCCGCTTTTCACACATCGGAAGGATGGGAGCGGAATATAGCCATCAATTAGCAGGAATTACCTCGAGCTGCTAGTGGACAATAGCATGCAAGCCACAGCCTTCTGCAGGCAGCGGTGTATGGCTAAAGTGTCTACGCCAGGCACGACCCGTATGGCACACTGACAACAAGAGATGGACCGCCGTACGTAGCAGCAGGAGCAGTCAGCGTCGATCTGTAATCCTAGGCAGCTGAAGTACAGACATGACCACGATACAGAATCAGTTCAGCGATACGGGATCCAGAGCAGAGAGAGGGAGAACACACGAACACGAGAAGCAGGACTGAGGGAGAGATGAAAACATCAGCACAGCACCGATCGCGGAGCAAGATGCCATGAATTCCCAAAACGTTGAAATTGAAAGCCACGGCTGCCAATATGCCTGCGAGGGGGGCGCGCGACGAGCACCCTCGCTATAAATTATATGAATCTGTGATAAAGCTGCCTCCCCTCCTCACCCCCCGATGTTTTGTGTCCTGCCGGTCCCTGTGATCATCGGGGATTTTGCTGAATAATAGGAGCGCGGCTGACCCACTGCCAGGGCTTGGGGTGTGGGTAGGGCTCGTGTCGTCGGCTGACAGGAGGTTCGACGACGCAGCTAAGGGCCGTCGCCGCCGTTGCGTTGGGATGAAGGGATTACACTCCGGGAACACGAGGAGATGAAGCCATGCCTCGTTCGCGCTTGTTCCAAACGCATGGGCAAGAGAGTGTGTGTGTGTGTGTTCGTCCTTGTGCCAGTGAGAGCGAAGAAGTACGTTCACCTAAGTGGTCGTGTGTGTGTGTGTGTGTGTGTGTGTGTGTGTGTAACTTTAAAAATCTCAAAAACACTCTCACACAGATGACGAAAACGTACACCATCTCACCATATATATATATATATATATCTACCTTTTTTCCTACGCTTCTCATGAGTTCATGTTTCAAGGATGTCTCCTATTCTCCTACGTTTATCCTCTCCTCCCTCCTCCTCCTCTTCTTTTCCCTCCTCCAACACCACCGTCTGCCTCTAACGCTCCTCGCCTGGCTGGGGCAACTTGGGCACCATGATGAATGCGCTAGCCATGGTTGCATGCTCAGCAACTAATATGAATATCCTTGACATCTATCAAGGGGGCGCGTCGCACCCAGCACGAGGAAGGACGAAGTATTGCTGTTCTCCCCCACAAGCCCAACCAACCTCACATATGTGCACCAACTCCCTCCCCAGACGGAAGGGCTCCACACCCCACGCACATGTTAAGATTATCATTGCCTCGTGAAATATGTCTGGCCCTGGATCCAGTTCAGGGTTTCTCAAGTTTAGTTACGAGGAGAAAGATAAGAAGATCAAGAATTCTGATAAATTTAATGCCCAGCCTCCTCTCTCTCTCTCTCTCTCTCTCTCTCTCTCTCTCTCTCTCTCTCTCTCTCTCTCTCTCTCTCTCTCTCACACACACACACACACACACATACATATCTATCTATCTATCTATCTATCTATCTATCTATCTATCTATCTATATATATATATATATATATATATATATATATATATATATACTCACACACGCCTTCATACCCATGACAAGAACAGGCGGCTCTGTAAGCCTGAACGGTTCTTCACATTCTTGGAATAAATTCTCCATTCCTAAAAACACCTCATCTCCCACATTTCCCCGATTCAAAAAAAGGAGAGAGAGAGAGAGAGAGAGAGAGAGAGAGAGAGAGAGAGAGAGAGAGAGAGAGAGAGAGAGAGAGAGAGAGAGAGGAGAAAAAGAGAAAGAAACAGATTGCACGGCTGGCTGGCAAAGACCCATCGCAGGGGAAGCAAAATGTTTACTAAAACATGACAGCTGCCCTAAGTTTCCACAGTAACTTGGGACGTGGTTCTCCAGAGGGTGTGTGCGTCTGGTGGTACACAAGCGCTTCGTGCAACAACGAGTGGACGCGGGGAGGGTGTTCCCTTGGCTGTGCCTCTCGTCTCGGAGTAAATGTTTAATGATAACCGTTTTGGCTGCAGTATTGGACGGGAGATATGACGGTCTTTATGATGGTGTGTGTGTGTGTGTGTGTGTGTGTGTGTGTGTGTGTGTGTGTGTGTGTGTGTGTGTGGGTGTGTGTGTGTAGTTGAACTGCTTTAAGCTGAAACTCAAAAGAGTGGATATGTATATGTCTTACACGAAAAGAAATCTTTATACCACTACATAAATCATGAGCACTGCAGGTACAGGCAGGTGTTACTAGGTGCACTACATAAATCATGAGCACTGCAGGTACAGGCAGGTGTTACTAGGTGCACACTGAAGGTACAGGCAGGTGTTACAAGATGAACATTGCAGGTACAGGCAGGTGTTACATGTTAGCAATCCAGAAGCGATGAATTCATGGATCATTTGGTTGAATCTCTTGAGGACGACCATATGACTCTTGAGGAGCATTGTACGACCCTTGAGCACGACGGTGTGGCCTTGAGCACGACGGTGCGGCCTTGAGCACGATGGTACGGCCCTTGAGCACGACGGTACGACCCTTGAGCACGACGGCACGACCCTTACACGACGGTATTACCCTTGAACACGACGGTACGACCCTTGAGCACGACAGTACGACCCTTGCACGACGGTATGACCCTTCAGCACAACAGTGCGACCTTGAGCACGACGGTACGACTTTGAGCACGACCGTACGACCTTCGAGCACGACGGTACGACCTTGGGCACGACACTTGAGCGCGACGGTATGACTCTTGAGCACGACGGTGCGACCCATGAGCACGACGTTACGACCCTTGAGCACGGCGGTACGACCCATACACGCCGTCACTCTCTGGGATCGTACTATCGCGCTCGTGGCTTTGGCCCATCAAAAACTAGACTTTGAAATTACACTCATTGATTGTGTCAGTGTGAATATCATATCGATAGCAAACACATGTATGAAGGAAAAATGTCATATCAATAGCATACACATGTATATATGAGAGTATCATATCGACAGCATACACATGTATCAAGGAGAATGTCATGCCGACAGCATACATACATATGTATCAACAAAAATACCATATTGATGGCAAGGACATCAAAGAAGCATTCGTGATGGATGTGAATACATTGCACTCCCGATGCCTGCCTACTGAGGTGTCCACAACACGCTAGAAACATTTTTGATGCGGTTCAGCTGCTGGCAATGTAAGTAAGACTTTTACTCTCGGTATTGTGGCTCGTTCAATATCATGCAGATCAATGGACGCTGTCGCAAAACCTCTCTCTCTATCGGTCTCTTGCAGTGAGTACGCAAAACTGTCTTGGACAATCGCATGTTTACCAAATGGCGTCTTAGCTACGTCTCTTCGATGTATATCAACTGACTTATATTTCTCTCTTGTGTCTCCCCTGATGATGTGATTATTACACGAAAGTGCACTTGGGAACTTATCGTGCTTCATTTTCCCCGTGGACTCATAGCAAAATATATATATATATATATATATATATATATATATATATATATATATATATATATATATATATATATATATATATATATATATATATTTATATATATATATATATACCCCCAATCGACATACAAGGGCAAAAATGCAATAAGGAATAGGAAAAAACAAAAAAAAACGTAGCGAAAAACATTTTCTCCCAGGCAGCTAATAATCTAGTTTTCTGCGCGTCAGCTGTCATGGTCAAAGATTGATCCGCTCTCTCCGCCAGCTGGCTGATAGTGGCGATGAATGTTGCTAGGAAAACGTTTTCTGGCACCGGTCGTTAGGATGATCGGGAACGAAAACGTTTCTAGGCCCTGATCGTCAGACGATAACTGTGGCAGTAAAAGATGTCAGGTCCTGGTGGTGTATACACGATCGTGTGAGAAACGACTTTCAGGTCACGTGTGCGTTAGGATAACCATGGAAGAAAAAAAGAAAACGTTTTCGGGCCTTGATTATGGAGGTGATGGCAACCAAAAAAAAAAACGTTATTTCACACTCTTGCCGTAAGAGGAATTTTAACAGAAACGTTTCTTTGAGGATAATCGGGAGAGAAACGTTTTCAGGAACATTCTCTCTCTCTCTCTCTCTCTCTCTCTCTCTCTCTCTCTCTCTCTCTCTCTCTCTCTCTCTCTCGGATGATAAGGATATATGTATATATATACGTTTGTACACTTTCAGACCATCGACCTAGAAACGATTTCCCCTCTCTGCTCAAGCTTTTTTCATCACAACAGCAACGTTTTTAAGATCCCGATCGTTTGTTTCACCGTGACATAAAACGTTTATAGGCCCAAGTCAGGAAGATGAGCTATTTGAAACTTTTACGACTACTGAAGGAACAACATTATCATCCCCCCATTCAGCGCCCTTTACTTCATGTGGTTAAACACCACATCAAAAGTTATTTAAAAAAAAAAAAAGAGAGCCCAAGTCTTGACGTTTTCTTTAAAAAAAAAAATAAAATTGAGGGAGGGGGTGCCCCCTAGAGGCCGAATCAGCACCTTAAAGCTACCGTACCCGGCAACGGCGGCAGAGAGAGAGAGAGAGAGAGAGAGAGAGAGAGAGAGAGAGAGAGAGAGAGAGAGAGAGAGAGAGAGAGAGAGAGAGAGAGAGAGAGAGAGAGAGAGAGAGAGAGAGAGAAGAGAGAGAGAGAGAGAGAGAGAGAGAGAGAGAGAGAGAGAGAGAGAGAGAGAGAGAGAGAGAGAGAGAGAGAGAGAGATAGAGAGAGAGAGAGAGAGAGAGAGAGAGAGAGAGAGAGAGAGAGAGATAGAGAGAGAGAGAGAGAGAGAGAGAGAGAGAGAGAGAGAGAGAGAGAGAGAGAGATCAGAGAGAGAGAGAGAGAGAGAGAGAGAGAGAGAGAGAGAGAGAGAGAGAGAGAGAGAGAGAGAGAGAGAGAGAGAGAGAGTCTCTCATCGAAAAAAAAAGGGAAAGAAAACAGCCTGGCTCAAAGAATACACTTTGTGGCTCAAAGAACTCTGGCTGAGCGATGCTTCCCCGGGAGATAAAGAATAATTAAAGGAAAAAAAAGAAGATCCACTCAAATCATGAGTAAATACCTTAATTACCCCGAGCCAAAAGATTATTAGCGGTTGGAATATAAACACCCCACAAAGGCAGAGGCTAATCAGGAGGGAGTTACGCAGGGGAGTGGAGGAAAAGGCAAAAATTATATATATAAATATACATATATATATATATATATATATATATATATATATATATATATATATATATATATATATATATATATATATATATATATATATATCTTTTTCTTTCTTTCCAACTATTCGCCATTTCCCGCATTAGCAAGGTAGCGTTAAGAACAGAGGACTGGGCCTCTGAGGGAATATCCTCACCTGGCCCCCTTCTCTGTTCCTTCTTTTGGAAAAAAAAAAATATACATATATATATATAACGGGAAACCTTTTCGGAGCGTTTCTTTTGGCTTCGTTTCCGAATAATGGAATGACCTCTGCGGTAAATATATTGTGACAACAGTGACCACGGCCTGGAGGAGGCATTTACGTTATACCGTGAGGTTGTCAACATGCCAAATGACATGGGTGAGGGAGGTGTTGGAAAAGACCTCTGGCTCTGTGTACGTTTAAATCCTGACTGCTTAACTAGATACACCCACACCCACACACACACACATACAAAGAATATCTTTTTTTTTTTTTTTTTTTACATATTCGCCATTTCCCGCGTCAGCGAAGTAGCGTTAAGAAACATTGGACTGACCCTTAGAGGGATTATTCTCACTGGGCCCCCTTCTCTGTTCCTTCTTTTGGAAAAGTAAAAACGGGAGGGGAGGATTACCAGTGTGTGTGTGTGTGTGTGTGTGTGTGTGTGTGTGTGTGTGTGTGTGTGTATGTGTGTGTGTGTCCCATGCCAGCCACCAGCGCCACACATCCTACTCGTTCGTTACCTTGCCTTCCTCGTTGCCTCATTCTAACCACTGGTAATGTCCGTAATGAATGAATGAATGAATCGCGAATGCTTTCAAAAGCTCATCGGGAATGCATTCAGATCCGCCGCGGGAAGTCTGCCGCGCCACACTGTACTGCCAGCCGTGAAAGGAAAAGATAGGGAGTTAATAGACTGGGATTAATCAATCAGTGAAGTGGGACATTACCAAGGAACGAGTCAGTGTCATCACTTGATGTATATGATTAGTGTGAGTCCTCCCTTTTATTCTTATCTTGAATATTTCGTGTTCGATCTTGTTAAAAAAAAGAGTCTTGAGCCTTGATATCGTGCTATCTTTCCAATGTGTCTTGAAAATGATGAGGCAGAAAATGCACCACACACACACACACACACACACACACACACACACACACACACACACACACACACACACACACACACGCACACACTGATTACATTATCAAGCACAACCATTTTGGGGTGAATTCCTTCATGATAATCTGGACTCTCCAAGCCCATATTTAACTCATCTGTTTCTTTTAAGGAACGACATTCAGTAACCTAACCAGCCGTTTGGAGTAAATCGATGAGCTTACTAAAGTTAAGATTATAATGCCAAAAGAAAAATGAATGAGATTTTCCTTGACTCCCATGAAATTTCAATATCGATATCTTGTAGAACTTATCATTATCGCAACAGAACGAATTTGACTCATACATGTATAATAAAAAAAAAAACATTGCATACTGTATCTCTGTTCGTTATTTCCACCATTAAATGACGGACTTGCAAACCTTAACACTTGCAATACATTACCTCTGTTAAGATGGCTGTCTTCAGATGTCACGAAGTATCTTCGCATAAATAACCTACCATTACGTGACGCATCTCTGTACATCAATCAAATCCAGTATTATATGGCGTGTCTTCGGCAATGACACCCTGTGTCATTTGTCGTGTCTTTTCAATTCACACCAAATATTACACGACACATCTTCTAAGTTGCTTAACATCTTCTTTACCAGAGGTGAAGGACTGTGGGCTATATATTTACCAGTCGAGTTATGCAAATTCAGAGAAAAAGATCTTTTATGGTGTAGCTGCTCTTGCTCCCTGAAGACGTAAAGACGAAGCGAGGAAGATTTCAGCCTAGATCTATGACGATGAGTGTCTGCTTCTCAAAAAGGAGAGTGAAAGTCTGACAATATCTGACCGACAAATCACTTTACCAGTTCAATAATGTTGATAGAATCAAATGTGCTGTCGAAATACCAGTTCAATAATGTTGATAGAATCAAATGTGCTGTCGAAATACCATTTCAATAATGTTGATAGAATCAAATGTGCTGTCGAAATACCAGTTCAATAATGTTGATAGAATCAAATGTGCTGTCGAAATACCAGTTCAATAATGTTGATAGAATCAAATGTGCTGTCAAAATCTATGTTCATTCAATTGATGCTCTTTTTCTAGCAAGGGCGCAAGTTTTTATCTTAAAGATTACATTACGCGTTTCTCGGAATACCCTTTTACCTCTGTGTGGCGCATCTCCTGCTGTAGTGAGAGATTATATTCGTATTTCAAAACGTCATTCAGGACACCTCGCGGCAAACTGCGGCAGGTAAAGTTATGCAAATGTGACATATTACGTTCAAGCGCCCGAGGCGGCAGCGAACGTCCCAAAGTTAGAGAAGCTGAGATACAACAGGTCGATAAGACAGTGTCAACATAAAGAAGGCTCCGGGATGCGTGCAAGAGCCATCGTGTTTCCTCGGGGCCAGGGGCGTGTGTACTGACGCCCTCAGCCGACGGGGAGCGGACTAAAAGCATTGCCTCTCCCCTGGATACACCTTCAATGGAGGGAGATGAGCGAAATAATTTAGATGTGTCTAAAGCTCGCTGTAACTCGCTGTAACTCGCTGTAACTTGTTTTAGCGAGCATCAACGACGTCTAACGTTATTAGAACTTATCCTAACTTCCTCTACCTTGTTACACCGTGTTTTATCTTCGGATTATCTCCGCTGCCGCTTTCTACTTTCAGTTCTCTTTTTATCCTCCTTCTCCCGGGAGTTTAAGGACCAAGAGGCAGTTTTCTCCGGGTATATACTGTGACGCTTTACGCTCAAGATATGACCATCTTTTTTCTTATGTCCTTCTCATTGATAATTTCAGTGTAATTCCTCTTTTAATCTTCTGATTTGTGTAAAAATCACATCACGAGGTCTTCCTACGACACACTTGAATGAAACTTGGGTCCACTTTGCCGTGAAGACGAGAGCAATCACTGAAAGACGTTACTGACATGGGCAAAGGTTTAGCATAAGGTAGAGAGGGTCAGCATGGGAGCACCGCTAGTGGATCAAGCTTTGTATAGGTGTTACTGATTCCTAGACGCGCCATCTGATGTGATTCAGTACCTGTATATTCTGAAATGAATAATGTCGCTCTAGGACACCACAAAGTAGAGGAGCAATACTACATTTGGTGAGTATTTGAAAAGAATTGAGAAAGATAGAGATAGGGATAGATAGATAGATAGATAGATAGATAGATAGATAGATACAGATAGATAGATAGAGAGAGAGAGAGAGAGAGAGAGAGAGAGAGAGAGAGAGAGAGAGAGAGAGAGAGAGAGAGAGAGAGAGAGAGAGAGAGAGAGAGAGAGAGAGAGAGAACCTTTATGGATAAGCAAGCCCAGCAGCACCTTCAAGAGGGAGTCGTATTTTGATCACCATTTGAACACCCCAGGGATGTGGGAACGTTCAACACTTGACACTACAAGTGAAACCAGTGAATGGGTCGTTGAAACACCATGCTGCTGGCAATAATGCAGGGACAGTGCGACGGCAACGGTGGACAACGCTGACATGAACGAAAGAAATACATATTGCACGTCCAAACGTCTCTACAAATACGTACTCCATTTTCTATTCTCCTTTTTTTTTTTTAACTTGCAGTCAGTAGGCCAGGTGTTGGAGAGGTGACATACTCCGCTGGGAGGGACGGAACACGACAGAAGGTGAGTGAGATTCATACATCTGTTGTGGGTTGTTGACAAGTGATGCACAGGCAGTGCTGCAATCCAAGGACGATCGGGTTAAGAGAGTTCTACAGGGGATACTACAAGTCAGTTGAAGTCTTCTATGACGTCGTACGTAAATCTACGAATACATTCCCTGGTTTGTGTAAACAAAATGAAAAAAATAATCCTCTTGAAATCTACGTTGTAAATGTCTGGGGATAATTCACTGAGGTACAAACACGCTTCCAAAACGGTCTTTTGGTTTTTGATAAGGTAACCTAATCTAACCTAACCTAATCTAACCTAACAAAAGATAAAAGGTTTCTTGCATTATACTTTCAAGGAAAAAAAAAATTCATACTATTTGCCATTTCCCACGTCAGCGAGGTAGCGTTAAGAACGGAGGACTAAGCCTCTGAGGGAAATCTTCACTTGGCCCCCTTCTTTGTTCCTTCTTCTGGAAAATTCATAACGAGAGGGAGGGATTTCCAGCCCCCCGCTCCACCCCACTCCCTCCCCTTTTAGTCGCCTTCTACGACACGCAGGGCATACGTACGGATAAGTATTCTTTCTCCCCTATCCCCTGGGATATATATATACATACATACATATATGTATATATATATATATATATATATATATATATATATATATATATATATATATATATATATATATTATATATGTGTGTGTGTGTGTGTGTGTGTGTGTGTGTGTGTGTGTGTGTGTGTGTGTCTGAAGCATACATAAACAGAGAGAGAGAGAGAGAGAGAGAGAGAGAGAGAGAGAGAGAGAGAGAGAGAGAGAGAGAGAGAGAGAGAGAGAGAGAGAGAGAGAGAGAGAGAGAGAGAGAGTATTTCTCCCGTTCTGGGGTAAGAAAAAAAAATCTTCACCATATTTGACACTATTTACCTCTGTTGAATTATTATGGGGCACAGCTGCGTTGTGCGTTCATGTTACTGATACGATTTCGAGCTCTGTCAAAGGTGCAGGATTTTTTTTTTTTGTTAACAGAACACCCCCACACCTCCACCACTCCCACCTTATGATACATGTAATCTTCAGTTACGATGCTCACCTCAGAGATGTGGAATTCAAGGCGAGGGGTGATCCTCTTCTGGTGGGATGCTGAAGCGCTTATCAGTATAAACCTGCATATGAGGGAACATCACCTTGTATCAAACAGTGACTGAGAACCTAAACCCAGACTTCAAAACCCCTCCTGGAGGATTATTCCTAAAGCCGAGACAGGAGGGGGAGAAAAGAATAAAGGAGAGGCGTAGAGAAGAAGAAGAAGAAGAAGAAGAAGAAGAAGAAGAAGAAGAAGAAGAAGACGAAGAAGAAGAAGAAGAAGAAGAAGAAGAAGAAGAAGAAGAAGAAGAAGAAGACGAAGAAGAAGAAGAAGAAGAAGTAGAAGACGAAGAAGAAGAAGAAGAAGAAGAAGAAGAAGAAGAAGAAGAAGAAGAAGAAGAAGAAGAAGTAGAAGACGAAGAAGAAGAAGAAGAAGAAGAAGAAGAAGAAGAAGAAGAAGAAGAAGAAGAAGAAGAAGAAGAAGAAGTAGAAGACGAAGAAGAAGAAGAAGAAGAAGAAGAAGAAGAAGAAGAAGAAGAAGAAGACGAAGAAGAAGAAGAAGAAGAAGAAGAAGAAGAAGAAGAAGAAGAAGAAGAAGAGAGAGGAGAGCTTCTCAATAAATAATAATGATAACAATAAAGAATCTATTACTTCCCACTTCGACAGTGGCTCAAATCATCGACACATGCCACACGCAAGAACCAACCATGCATGGACGTAGCCACACCGTCAGGAGGGAAAGCTGGCCAGCACGTTAAGATGTGAACCAAGCGGACGGAGGCAGTAAGAAAGAATGTGTCGTGTCCAGGATATCGCTTTGGCGGCTGCCAGGGCGCGCGCCTATTAAGGAGGGAGGGACTGGAAGGAAAGTTGGCGAAGAGAATCTCAGAACGGAACGTTGACTCGAGGAATCACACACAGGCCACCCGGTGCCTCCGGGTGCATGAGGATGAATATGGACACCTGCCGAATGACACAAAGGCATGAATAAACAGATGGGGAAAGCGCTAGAGAGGCGCGCGCGCGCGCGCGCGCGTGTGTGTGTGTGTGTGTGTGTGTGTGTGTAGAGAGAGAGAGAGAGAGAGAGAGAGAGAGAGAGAGAGAGAGAGAGAGAGAGAGAGAGTACCTGCGAGCACCTACGACAAGATTTTGCCATGATGCAAAACTTGGACGTACAGGGGGAAAAAAAGAAAGGTTTAGTGACAGTGGTACAAAGTAGAGATAGGTGTATACTTTTATGGGCGGTTAATATGATGATAATTCGTATATCCAATTTCTTGGTTGATTTATACACTCATATCGTTATTTCCTCCTCTTTAATCTAAATTTTATATAATATATATATATATATAATATATATTTTATTTTATTATAAATTTTATATATATATTTTAATATAATATTATATATATATATATTTTTTTTTTTTTTTTTTTTTTTGCTTTGTCGCTGTCTCCCGCGTTTGCGAGGTAGCGCAAGGAAACAGACGAAAGAAATGGCCCACCCCCCCCCATACACTGTATATACATACGTCCCACACACGCAAAATACATACCTACACAGCTTTCCATGGTTTACCCCCAGACGCTTCACATGCCTTGATTCAATTTCCCCTACAGCACGTCAACCCCGGTATACCCCATCGCTCCAATTCACTCTATTCCTTGCCCCTTTCAACCCTCCTGCATGTTCAGGGCCCGATCACACAAAATCTTTTTCACTCCTCTTTCCACCTCCAATTTGGTCTCCCTCTTCTCCTCGCTCCCTCCACCTCCGACACATTTTATCCTCTTGGTCCAATCTTTCTCACTCCAAATTTTCTCCTGTGCCCAAACCATTTCAAAACGCCCTCTTCTGCTCTCTCAACCAAAGCTCATTTTATTTCACACATCTCTCTTACCCTTACGTTACTTACTCGATCAAACCACCTCACACCACACATTGTCCCCTACAACATCTTTTCCAGACATCCATCCTCCTGCGCACAACCTATCCCTAGCCCACGCCCGCAACCCTAAAATATATATATTATATATATATATATATAAAAATATATATATATTAATAATATATATATATATTATATATATATATATATATGTCTTTTTCCATACTATTCACCATTTCCCCGGTTTGCGAGGTTACGTTAAGAAACATTAAAACGCCCTTGGGGGGATTTTTCTCACTGGCCCCTTCTCTGTTCTTCTTTTGGAAAAGTAAAACGGAGGTAGGATTACCATGTGTGGTGTGTGTGTGTGTGTGTGTGGTGTGTGGTGGTGTGTGTGGTTGTGTGTGTGGTCCCATGCCAACCACCAGCGCCACACATCCTACTCGTTCGTTACCTTGCCTTCCTCGTTGCCTCATTCTAACCACTGGTAATGTCCGTAATGAATGAATGAATGAATCGCGAATGCTTTCAAAAGCTCATCGGGAATGCATTCAGATCCGCCGCGGGAAGTCTGCCGCGCCACACTGTACTGCCAGCCGTGAAAGGAAAAGATAGGGAGTTAATAGACTGGGATTAATCAATCAGTGAAGTGGGACATTACCAGGAACGAGTCAGTGTCATCACTTGATGTATATGATTAGTGTGAGTCCTCCCTTTTATTCTTATCTTGAATATTTCGTGTTCGATCTTGTTAAAAAAAAGAGTCTTGAGCCTTGATATCGTGCTATCTTTCCAATGTGTCTTGAAAATGATGAGGCAGAAAATGCACCACACACACACACACACACACACACACACACACACACACACACACACACACACACACACACACACACGCACACACTGATTACATTATCAAGCACAACCATTTTGGGGTGAATTCCTTCATGATAATCTGGACTCTCCAAGCCCATATTAACTCATCTGTTTCTTTTAAGGAACGACATTCAGTAACCTAACCAGCCGTTTGGAGTAAATCGATGAGCTTACTAAAGTTAAGATTATAATGCCAAAAGAAAAATGAATGAGATTTTCCTTGACTCCCATGAAATTTCAATATCGATATCTTGTAGAACTTATCATTATCGCAACACAACGAATTTGACTCATACATGTATAATAAAAAAAAGCATTGCATACTGTATCTCTGTTCGTTATTTCCACCATTAAATGACGGACTTGCAAACCTTAACACTTGCAATACATTACCTCTGTTAAGATGGCTGTCTTCAGATGTCACGAAGTATCTTCGCATAAATAACCTACCATTACGTGACGCATCTCTGTACATCAATCAAATCCAGTATTATATGGCGTGTCTTCGGCAATGACACCCTGTGTCATTTGTCGTGTCTTTTCAATTCACACCAAATATTACACGACACATCTTCTAAGTTGCTTAACATCTTCTTTACCAGAGGTGAAGGACTGTGGGCTATATATTTACCAGTCGAGTTATGCAAATTCAGAGAAAAAGATCTTTTATGGTGTAGCTGCTCTTGCTCCCTGAAGACGTAAAGACGAAGCGAGGAAGATTTCAGCCTAGATCTATGACGATGAGTGTCTGCTTCTCAAAAAGGAGAGTGAAAGTCTGACAAATCAAATATCTGACCGACAAATCACTTTACCAGTTCAATAATGTTGATAGAATCAAATGTGCTGTCGAAATACCAGTTCAATAATGTTGATAGAATCAAATGTGCTGTCGAAATACCATTTCAATAATGTTGATAGAATCAAATGTGCTGTCGAAATACCAGTTCAATAATGTTGATAGAATCAAATGTGCTGTCGAAATACCAGTTCAATAATGTTGATAGAATCAAATGTGCTGTCAAAATCTATGTTCATTCAATTGATGCTCTTTTTCTAGCAAGGGCGCAAGTTTTTATCTTAAAGATTACATTACGCGTTTCTCGGAATACCCTTTTACCTCTGTGTGGCGCATCTCCTGCTGTAGTGAGAGATTATATTCGTATTTCAAAACGTCATTCAGGACACCTCGCGGCAAACTGCGGCAGGTAAAGTTATGCAAATGTGACATATTACGTTCAAGCGCCCGAGGCGGCAGCGAACGTCCCAAAGTTAGAGAAGCTGAGATACAACAGGTCGATAAGACAGTGTCAACATAAAGAAGGCTCCGGGATGCGTGCAAGAGCCATCGTGTTTCCTCGGGGCCAGGGGCGTGTGTACTGACGCCCTCAGCCGACGGGGAGCGGACTAAAAGCATTGCCTCTCCCCTGGATACACCTTCAATGGAGGGAGATGAGCGAAATAATTTAGATGTGTCTAAAGCTCGCTGTAACTCGCTGTAACTCGCTGTAACTTGTTTTAGCGAGCATCAACGACGTCTAACGTTATTAGAACTTATCCTAACTTCCTCTACCTTGTTACACCGTGTTTTATCTTCGGATTATCTCCGCTGCCGCTTTCTACTTTCAGTTCTCTTTTTATCCTCCTTCTCCCGGGAGTTTAAGGACCAAGAGGCAGTTTTCTCCGGGTATATACTGTGACGCTTTACGCTCAAGATATGACCATCTTTTTTCTTATGTCCTTCTCATTGATAATTTCAGTGTAATTCCTCTTTTAATCTTCTGATTTGTGTAAAAATCACATCACGAGGTCTTCCTACGACACACTTGAATGAAACTTGGGTCCACTTTGCCGTGAAGACGAGAGCAATCACTGAAAGACGTTACTGACATGGGCAAAGGTTTAGCATAAGGTAGAGAGGGTCAGCATGGGAGCACCGCTAGAGGATCAAGCTTTGTATAGGTGTTACTGATTCCTAGACGCGCCATCTGATGTGATTCAGTACCTGTATATTCTGAAATGAATAATGTCGCTCTAGGACACCACAAAGTAGAGGAGCAATATTACATTTGGTGAGTATTTGAAAAGAATTGAGAAAGATAGAGATAGGGATAGATAGATAGATAGATAGATAGATAGATAGATAGACAGATAGAGAGAGAGAGAGAGAGAGAGAGAGAGAGAGAGAGAGAGAGAGAGAGAGAGAGAGAGAGAGAGAGAGAGAGAGAGAGAGAGAGAGAGAGAGAGAGAGAGAGAGAGAGAACCTTTATGGATAAGCAAGCCCAGCAGCACCTTCAAGAGGGAGTCGTATTTTGATCACCATTTGAACACCCCCGGGATGTGGGAACGTTCAACACTTGACACTACAAGTGAAACCAGTGAATGGGTCGTTGAAACACCATGCTGCTGGCAATAATGCAGGGACAGTGCGACGGCAACGGTGGACAACGCTGACATGAACGAAAGAAATACATATTGCACGTCCAAACGTCTCTACAAATACGTACTCCTTTTCTATTCTCCTTTTTTTTTTTTAACTTGCAGTCAGTAGGTCAGGTGTTGGAGAGGTGACATACTCCGCTGGGAGGGACGGAACACGACAGAAGGTGAGTGAGATTCATACATCTGTTGTGGGTTGTTGACAAGTGATGCACAGGCAGTGCTGCAATCCAAGGACGATCGGGTTAAGAGAGTTCTACAGGGGATACTACAAGTCAGTTGAAGTCTTCTATGACGTCGTACGTAAATCTACGAATACAGTCCCTGGTTTGTGTAAACAAAATGAAAAAAATAATCCTCTTGAAATCTACGTTGTAAATGTCTGGGGATAATTCACTGAGGTACAAACACGCTTCCAAAACGGTCTTTTGGTTTTTGATAAGGTAACCTAACCAAACCTAACCTAACCAAACCTAACCTAACCAAACCTAACCTAATCTAACCTAACAAAAGACAAAAGGTTTCTTGCATTATAGTTTCAAGGAAAAAAAAAAAAATTCATACTATTTGCCATTTCCCACGTCAGCGAGGTAGCGTTAAGAACGGAGGACTGAGCCTCTGAGGGAAATCTTCACTTGGCCCCGTTCTTTGTTCCTTCTTCTGGAAAATTCATAACGAGAGGGAGGGATTTCCAGCCCCCCCGCTCCCCCTCCACTCCCTCCCCTTTTAGTCGCCTTCTACGACACGCAGGGAATACGTACGGATAAGTATTCTTTCTCCCCTATCCCCTGGGATATATATATACATACATACATATATGTATATATATATATATATATATATATATATATATATATATATATATATATATATATATATATATATGTATATATATATATATATATATATATATGTGTGTGTGTGTGTGTGTGTGTGTCTGAAGCATACATAAACAGAGAGAGAGAGAGAGAGTATTTCTCCCGTTCTGGGGTAAGAAAAAAAAATCTTCACCATATTTGACACTATTTGCCTCTGTTGAATTATTATGGGGCACAGCTGCGTTGTGCGTTCATGTTACTGATACGATTTCGAGCTCTGTCAAAGGTGCAGGATTTTTTTTTGTTAACAGAACACCCCCACACCTCCACCACTCCCACCTTATGATACATGTAATCTTCAGTTACGATGCTCACCTCAGAGATGTGGAATTTAAGGCGAGGGGTGATCCTCTTCTGGTGGGATGCTGAAGCGCTTATCAGTATAAACCTGCATATGAGGGAGCATCACCTTGTATCAAACAGTGACTGAGAACCTAAACCCAGACTTCAAAACCACCTCCTGGAGGATTATTCCTAAAGCCGAGACAGGAGGGGGAGAAAAGAATAAAGGAGAGGCGTAGAGAAGAAGAAGAAGAAGAAGAAGAAGAAGAAGAAGAAGAAGAAGAAGAAGAAGAAGAAGAAGAAGACGAAGAAGAAGAAGAAGAAGAAGACGAAGAAGAAGAAGAAGAAGAAGAAGAAGAAGAAGAAGAAGAAGAAGAAGAAGAAGAAGAAGAAGACGAAGAAGAAGAAGAAGAAGAAGAAGAAGAACAAGAAGAAGAAGAAGAGAGAGGAGAGCTTCTCAATAAATAATAATGATAACAATGAAGAATCTATTACTTCCCACTTCGACAGTGGCTCAAATCATCGACACATGCCACACGCAAGAACCAACCATGCATGGACGTAGCCACACCGTCAGGAGGGAAAGCTGGCCAGCACGTTAAGATGTGAACCAAGCGGGAGGAGGCAGTAAGAAAGAATGTGTCGTGTCCAGGATATCGCTTTGGCGGCTGCCAGGGCGCGCGCCTATTAAGGAGGGAGGGACTGGAAGGAAAGTTGGCGAAGAGAATCTCAGAACGGAACGTTGACTCGAGGAATCACACACAGGCCACCCGGTGCCTCCGGGTGCATGAGGATGAATATGGACACCTGCCGAATGACACAAAGGCATGAATAAACAGATGGGGAAAGCGCTAGAGAGGCGCGCGCGCGCGTGTGTGTGTGTGTGCGTGTAGAGAGAGAGAGAGAGAGAGAGAGAGAGAGAGAGAGAGAGAGAGAGAGAGAGAGAGAGAGAGTACCTGCGAGCACCTACGACAAGATTTTGCCATGATGCAAAGCTTGGACGTACAGGGGGAAGAAAAAAGAAAGGTGAGTGACAGCGGTACATGTAGAGATAGGTGTATACTTTCATGGACGGTTAATATGATGACTAATTCGTATATCCAATTTCTTGGTTGATTTATACACTCATATCGTTATTTTCCTCCTCTTTAATCTATTATATATATATATATATATATATATATATATATATATATATATATATATATATATATATATATATATATATATATATATATATATATTTTTTTTTTTTTTTTTTTTGCTTTGTCGCTGTCTCCCGCGTTTGCGAGGTAGCGCAAGGAAACAGACGAAAGAAATGGCCCAACCCACCCCCATACACATGTATATACATACGTCCACACACGCAAATATACATACCTACACAGCTTTCCATGGTTTACCCCCAGACGCTTCACATGCCTTGATTCAATCCACTGACAGCACGTCAACCCCGGTATACCACATCGCTCCAATTCACTCTATTCCTTGCCCTCCTTTCACCCTCCTGCATGTTCAGGCCCCGATCACACAAAATCTTTTTCACTCCATCTTTCCACCTCCAATTTGGTCTCCCTCTTCTCCTCGTTCCCTCCACCTCCGACACATATATCCTCTTGGTCAATCTTTCCTCACTCATTCTCTCCATGTGCCCAAACCATTTCAAAACGCCCTCTTCTGCTCTCTCAACCACGCTCTTTTTATTTCCACACATCTCTCTTACCCTTACGTTACTTACTCGATCAAACCACCTCACACCACACATTGTCCTCAAACATCTCTTTTCCAGCACATCCATCCTCCTGCGCACAACTCTATCCATAGCCCACGCCTCGCAACCATATACATACTATATATATATATATATATATATATATATATATATATATATATATATATATATATATATATATATATATATATATGTCTTTTTCCATACTATTCACCATTTCCCGCGTTAGCGAGGTAACGTTAAGAACAGAGGACCGGGCCTTTGAGAGAATATCCTCACGTGGCCCCCTTCTCTGTTCCTTCTTTTGGTAAATTAAAAAAAAAAAAAACGAGAGGGGAGGATTTCCAGCCACCCGCTCCCTCCCCTTTTAGTCGCCTTCTACGACACGCAGGGAATACGTGGGAATTATTCTTTCTCCCCTATCCCTAGGGATAATATATATATATATATATATATATATATATATATATATATATATATATATATATATATATATATATATATATATATATATATATATATATATATATATATATATATATATATATATATATATATATATATATATATATATATATATATATATATATATATATATATATACATATATATATATATATATATATATATATATATATATATATATATATATATATATATATATATATATATATATATATGTATATATATATATATATATATATATATATATATATATATATATATATATATATATATATATATATATATATATATATATATAAAGTGTGTACATCCATGTAAGGTCAGGTGCCAAGGCAAAAGGATTTAAAAAAATGATTCCATTTTCAGGGAAGTCCAGCACAGTATCTGCTCTGTTTTGGATCAGTGGAGGACTGTGAGCGAAGCCTCTGGCCTCCAACCCTTCCCTGATTGGCTGTGAAATATTTTCCCTGAGCGCACGACCTCGAAGCCATATCGAATTAATCAGAGGTCAACATACACCCCCCTCCATATTTTTCCCCCCCCATTGCCAGCATGGGGTCCTGCAGGGTTATGATGCATCAGAACTGTCAGGTCTTCCTTGCACATAACCAACTGCTCAAGGGCGTGGTGGTAGAGACGCCCTGGTCTGACTTTACAGTGATAGCATAGCCAGTACGATTGTGGCCTCCATGCCAGCCAAGGTTGGCCTGGAAAGCCATGGGGGGAGGAAAAGGGGGAGGTGTTCGTGAGTGATGAAGGGGAGGTGGTAGTGGGTCGCGACTGGCAGTGAGGTCGTGAGAAGGATGTGGGTGCTCTCCTGAGTCGTAAGTGGAACCCGTCGTGAGTGCCAGTGAGTTGGCAGTGAGTAACAGTGAGTGCTAGTGAGTTGGCAGTGAGTAACAGTGAGTGCCAGTGAGTTATGAGGGTAGAGGGACATGTGGTGCTACTGCTGCTCTGTTCTTTGTCACTGATATCAGGAAACGTGGCGAGTGAGGGTGGACTTCACCTGCACACACACACACACACACACACACACACACACACACCAGGCACTTCCTCTTACGAGGGTCTCTGAAACTCTATGTATTCACAGCTCACCCGCACCACCTGTAACGGTACAGAAAATCTTGACACGTAAGCTATTACTAAAATGTGTGTGTGTGTGTGTGTGTGTGTGTGTGTGTGTGTGTGTG
The DNA here is from genome assembly GCF_036320965.1 of Panulirus ornatus. Lineage (NCBI taxonomy): Eukaryota > Metazoa > Arthropoda > Malacostraca > Decapoda > Palinuridae > Panulirus > Panulirus ornatus. Next base: position 14,173,346 of record NC_092236.1, on the reverse strand, counting down.
TGTGTGTGTGTGTGTGTGTGTGTCAGTGTATGTGTGTGTGTGTGTGTGTGTGTGTGTGTGTGTGTGTGTGTGTGTGTGTGTGTGTGTGTGTGTGTGTGTGTGTGTGTCAGTGTATGTGTGTGTGTGTGTGTGTGTGTGTGTGTGTGTGTGTGTGTGTGTGTGTGTGTGTGTGTGTGTGTGTGTGTGTGTGTGTGATTTTGCGCGAATCATTAGCATACTGAAGTCACTCACCATGCGAGCATTAATCACGTAAAGGTGGTGTAATATGGAGGCTGAGTGGAGACGAAAAGTTTAGGTCATTACTCTCTCACATTTAAGAAAGAAACTGATGTTACTGAAAAGTGTACTTACCTTAATGTTCGATTTGGTGATTTAAGGTACATATAGCAACATAATAAGAATGACGTCAGAGCCCGAAAGAATGAAAGGTTTTCTTGAAAGCGAGACAAACATACAGACAGACAGATTGAAAGATAAAGAGGTTTATTGACAAACACACACACACACACACACACACACACACACACACACACACACACACACACACTTCTCCACTAATTCATTACGCCAAAAAGCAAGCACTGCATATATGAAAATATTTTGAACGTCAGGAAATCCCCCCCCTACCCTACCCCACCCCAGCGAACGTCCTGTAAAATGTTGGAATGTGAAACCGTCAGTGTCAGCCAGCGCTTGATACTCTGGACAGCGACCAACATAGCCAGAGCAAAATATTGAAAGTCCCAGAGAGAGAGAGAGAGAGAGAGAGAGAGAGGGAGGAGGCTCAGTGGCCACTCATAGCCCTAGCCACCTGGGCCTTGCGTATAAAGATAGGGTGAGAGAGAGAGAGAGAGAGAGAGAGAGAGAGAGAGAGAGGAGAGAGAGAGAGAGAGAGAGAGCTCAGTGGCCACTCATAGCCCTAGGCCACCTGGGCATTGCGTATAAAGATAGGGAGAGAGAGAGAGAGAGAGAGAGAGAGAGAGAGAGAGAGAGAGAGAGAGAGAGAGAGAGAGAGAGAGAGAGAGAGAGAGAGAGAGAGAGAGAGAGAGAGAGAGAGAGAGAGAGAGAGAGAGAGAGAGAGAGAGAGAGGAAAAAATAGTACGGTAGAGAAAAGTAAAAAGTGTTCTTCTAAAAATATTACTTCGGGTCCATATGTGAGACTGATTCTTTCCATACGACTGTAGTTGTGTGAATGTGTGTTTATATTTGTGTGTGCGTGTATGTATGCTGGTATGTGTGTGTGTGTGTGTGTGTGGGCGTGTGACTGCACCGGGGGTGCATACGTGATGGCGAATGCCCTTTCATGTGTACGTTCTATCTCTCTGTGAGTATGCAGATGAGTGTATACAAGCGACGCACATCTCATGAGAGCCCTCCTCACCGACTTGCTGAGGAGGGTGAAGGGGAGTCCAGGTAAAGCCTGTGAATCTCCCGAGACCTTGGTGGAGTGCCCAACACAGGACCACCATCGCCTCCTCCTCCTCCTCCTCCTCCCTAACACAGCGGAGGAAACCACTCGCTGGTGGAGAGTCTCGCAAATATCATGGATTCGAAGGAGCCACATGCTAAGATTAGTGTATCATATGTAGGAATACATATGTATGTATGCATGTATGTATGTATGTATGTATGATGTTCATGGGTAGAGAGGTAGATGGGTAGAGACGAACACACAGGTAGACAGACGACTTGAATGTAAAGAGGGTGGTAAAGGATGGTTAACTCGCGGGGCCGACAAGGAACACAAGGACGATGAAGATGTCAAAAGCAGATTCGACGAGTGACGACCAAGCACCTAGCTAGCCACCAGTCTCCTAGCCAGCCAGCCAGCCAGTTAGCTAGCTACCCAATCAACCAGCCAATTACCCCAGCAGCCAGCCAGCCAGCCAGCCAGGTACCCAACCAGCCACCACTCACCTAGTCAGCCAACCAACAAGAAAGCCAATCAGCACAACCAACCCCCCAATATAACCAATCAGCCAACCACCCCATCAACCAACCACCAACCAGCCAGTCAGCCAACCACCCCATCAACCAACCAACCAGCCAGTCAGCCAACCAACCCATCAACCAACCAACCAGCCAGTCAGCCAACCAACCCATCAACCAACCAACCAGCCAGTCAGCCAACCAACCCATCAACCAACCAACCAACCAACCAGTCAGCCAACCACCCCATCAACCAACCAACCAACCAACCAGTCAGCCAACCAACCCATCAACCAACCAACCAACCAGTCAGCCAACCACCCCATCAACCAACCAACCAACCAGCCAGTCAGCCAACCAACCCATCAACCAACCAACCAACCAACCAACCAACCAGTCAGCCAACCAACCCATCAACCAACCAACCAGCCAGTCAGCCAACCACCCCATCAACCAACCAGCCAGTCAGCCAACCAACCCATCAACCAACCAACCAACCAGTCAGCCAACCACCCCATCAACCAACCAACCAACCAGTCAGCCAACCAACCCATCAACCAACCAACCAACCAGTCAGCCAACCACCCCATCAACCAACCAACCAACCAACCAGTCAGCCAACCACCCCATCAACCAACCAACCAGTCAGCCAACCAACCCATCAACCAACCAACCAACCAGTCAGCCAACCACCCCATCAACCAACCAACCAACCAGCCAGTCAGCCAACCAACCCATCAACCAACCAACCAACCAACCAACCAACCAGTCAGCCAACCAACCCATCAACCAACCAACCAGCCAGTCAGCCAACCACCCCATCAACCAACCAACCAACCAGCCAGTCAGCCAACCAACCCATCAACCAACCAACCAACCAGTCAGCCAACCACCCCATCAACCAACCAACCAACCAGTCAGCCAACCACCCCATCAACCAACCAACCAACCAGTCAGCCAACCACCCCATCAACCAACCAACCAACCAACCAGTCAGCCAACCACCCCATCAACCAACCAACCAAACAACCAGTCAGCCAACCAACCCATCAACCAACCAACCAACCAGTCAGCCAACCAAATAGATAAAGAAAGAGATAGATATATATTGAGACAGGGTTGCAAAGAACAAATCCGCGTGGGTTTCGAACACTGTAAGCGACGCCTCACTGGATTACAGAGAACAGAATAAAATTCACACTTCACGGGCGCCCCGTTTCATTTTGCGAATTTTGAGTCCGCCCCAACCTCTGCCGGTTTTCAAAAATTGTTACCCATAAAATTCCCTTCGCCATATTTGAAGCATCAGTGACAATACATCAATCAGATCACGCTAATTAATCTGATTAAATAAATACCCTCCGGGTGATAAAAGTGTACAGCCCCTAATTAACTTTATAAATTAGAAGACTATAAAGTGGAGATGAGTCGTAGGGGGACAGAAAAAAAAAAAAAAAGAAATTAGGTGAGCAAATGAGCTTGACATCTTTATCCAGAACCAATTCATAGCCAACAGAAACATTTTTTCCTTTTTTTTCCGAGTGTGGAAATCTAATCTTCAAATGTGTGAACACCACTGGGAAAAATTGTACACATAATGGAAGAGGTTTTTACGTAGGTGGAGGGTAGAGGGTGGAGGGCGGAGGGCGGAGTGTGGAGGGTGGAGGGCGGAGGGTGGAGGGCGGAGGGAGACTTTCCAAGCGGCAGCCTTGACGAGTATGTCAGATGTCCTCAACATATCTTTTTATGTATCTATTTCAATGTCTATCTTTCCATCACTCAGCTCCTCTGCATGTCGTCTGGTTAGCTTCTCTTAACTGTACACATGTCTCCCGTCCCATCTTGAGTATATATATATATATATATATATATATATATATATATATATATATATATATATACATATATATATATATATATATGGCGTAGACTATCATATATCTTCCTCTCCTTCGCTAGCTCTAGAGAGAATGGGGTTCTTAAGCCTCGCATGATGTTTTGAACATCCTAGTCCACAGTGTTATTTGTGAGGTGTTTCTGTACACTTTCCAGCTTGCTGGTGTATCCTTATCTTGATGGTGACAGAGAGGAAGGGAGAGAGAGAGAGAGAGAGAGAGAGAGAGAGAGAGAGAGAGAGAGAGAGAGAGAGAGAGAGAGAGAGAGAGAGAAGAAAAAGGAAGGAGGGAGAAAGTGAGAAAGAAGCACAACGGAAAACAATGTATCACTTACAAAGACAAAACTGACAAAATGATACAACAAAAATAAGATATACAACAAAAATATAAAAGAAATGCACTGGACGATGAACTCGATAGCCCCAGCGTCCGTGAAACTCACTCCAACACCCCCCCCCCCCCCCAACACGCACACACACACACACACACACACACACACACACACACACACACATACACTTAACTTTTCCTCCCATCAAAAGCCCATCAATAATCCAAGCCCAAGCCCGAGCCAACACAGGGGAAACGGAGCTGTCCCGTGTGACTGACACCTTTCATTAATACTGAAGAAAACCTTCACCACGACCTGGGTCCTAGGAAAAAAAAAAAGTTTTCTAGTACACCTTGAAGCCGTGTGTTTATATATATATATATATATATATATATATATATATATATATATATATATATATATATATATATATATATATATATATATATGCTTTGATCACGCATATTTTTTTTGTCAATTGGTTATTGGTTTCGCTGATGAAATAAAAAAAGGATTTTATTCAGCTGTCTTTGTCTTTCTCCATGTGATGAAGTACTTCATAATATGTTCCTCCTATACAAGAAAGGTTCACTGTTTAAGGAGCGATAATAAGAACATAGAAGACTTAAGAGAACCGACGATAACTGTATATATATATAACATTGGAGAAAATGAAGTGAAAGTAAAAAGAAAATGACTAAAGGAATGACGTGTGGAAGTCGACTAAAGGAATGACGTGTGAGAAGTCGACTAAAGGAATGACGTGTGAAAGTCAACAGAGTGAGCTAGAAAAATCTGGAAGGTAATCAAAAACGGAAAGAGTAATAGGGAAAACAGGAAGAGAATAATCAAATTAGATTAAGAATATAAGAATGATGTTGAAAGAGAAGAGTCAATACGAAAAAGAGACTAGATGTATAAAAAGGGTGATGATATAAGACAAAAATATATGGAAAGGAAGAGATTTTGTGGTGGATAAGAAAGAAAAGAAAATCGCAAGTTTAGAAATGGATCGGAAGGTCGGGGGGGTTTGGGGCGGGTCTTGGGGTTGGGAAAGAGGGGCGGGGTCTCAGGGTGGGAGGGTCTAGGGCTGGGTAAGGGGGTCAGGGTGGGAGGAGTACACTGGCTGTGATTGACGCCGCTCATTACTGCTTCTGAGCGACGATGGGGCAGCTCGGCGAGCTGTTCAGCCTGCTTAACCTCTAAGGGTCTCCTATGGGTTCTTTGTTCTTCGGGGGATCCCCTTGGCTCTGTATTTCTGTGCCGTTCAAATAACGCTTATCCTTCTCGACCTGTGTCTCTATGGCTCCGGGGTGTCATTTCTCTCCCCCCCGGGTTTAATCCACGTCTGAAATCATCCTTTTTTTCCTTGACTCCTCTCGGCTGCCTGTGGCTCGGGTTATGTCGGGCGTCCTGACCTGAAATACGAGTCATCTTCGCCGTAATGATACCACTCCCTCCACAGCCATCCCGGTGCCTCCCTGAAACCCTCCCTGCCTCCGGTTATGTGTGTGTGTGTGTGGGTGTGTGTGGGTGGGTGTGTGTGTCTGCGTCTCTCTCTCTCTCTCTCTCTCTCTCTCTCTCTCTCTCTCTCTCTCTCTTGCTTCGTTCCCGCCTCCTCCTGGCTCTCTGGATCAAAGATTGCCTCTACCTTATTCCTCTCATTCCTCTTTGGTTTAAAGAATGCCTCTTCCAGGCTCGTTTCAACCCCTTTCCGCCTCAAAGGACGTCTCTCCCTCTGGTTCTTCTTTGTCCTTCCTGAGTCAAAGGATGCCTTCTCCTTCTTCCCTCTTGGTCCTCTCTGGTATAAAGAATGCCTCTTCCAGGCTTCTCTACATCCTTTCCAGCTCAAAGGATGCCTTTCCTTGGTTCGTTTTAGGCCCCTCTGGTGTAAAGTATGCCTCTTCCAGGCTTTTCTAAATCCCATCCAGTTCAAAGGATGCCTCTTTCTTGGTCCCTTTTATTACCTTCTTGTTTAAACGATGCCTCTTCCAGACTTCTTCAAATCTTTCCCAGTTGAAGGAATGCCATCTTTCTCCTTAGTCCTCTCTGGTCTAGAGGATGCCTCTACCTGGCTTCCTTTAATCCTTTCCAGTTCAAAGGATGTCTCTTTCTTGCTTCCTGTTAGTTCTCTGTATACTGAAGGATGTATCCTCCAAGCTTCTTCTCGAAATCCTTTCCAGTTCGATGGATGCTTCTCCTTGGTTCTCCTTGGTCCTATCTGATTTAAAGGATGCCTCTTCCGGCCCTCCCTGAATCGTTTTCCAATTCAAAGGACGTCAACTTCCATGTTCCCCTTGGACCTTCCTGACTCAAAGGATGCACCTCCCTGATTCCTGGTAGTCCACTGTGTCTCTCTGGATTAAAAAAAAAAAAAAAAAACATCGCCTCTTCGGAGGGATTAGTTTACTTTGGGGCTCGAGTGGCCCACTGGTGCTCAGTTTGCATTAATGTGTGTCCCTCGGCGGCTGCCACGGCTCTCGAGTGCTTACTCTGAGTTAGTTTGGTCTGCAAGGCTAATGACTCCGAACCTCTCAGTTTCGAACCATTTTCCGAGGCTGCGTTCGAGTCTGCAAGGCTTATGACTCTGAACCTCTCAGTTTCGAACCATTTTCCGAGGCTGCGTTTGAGTTGTCTGCCCTCAGTGGCGTGTGTCTAGTTAGTGTGTGAGGTGTGTGTGTGTGTGTGTGTAGTTCGTTCCAGTTCATACCGTAATTGTCAGTTTGCTTGTAAAAGGCTCGCTTGAGTATCTCTGTCGTGGTATACGAGTCATTCACGAATAATACGGCCTAAGGATCATACGCGCTTCCTACACTGAGTTCAGAGTCACATGTATGGACAACACTGGACATAATGGGAATGTCACGTATAGTTGCTGGAGAAAGTGTCACCTAATTTCCTCTCTCTCTCTCTCTCTCTCTCTCTCTCTCTCTCTCTCTCTCTCTCTCTTCATCGCAACCCTGTCGGAAAAAATATATATCACAAGATTACTCTATTTCTTTTCTTATGTAAATTCTTCAATAAACCTTGGAAAAGAATATATGTATATAAGAAAAAAAAAAAGCAATGTGTAACGAACCTTATTAAGGATCAAGAATATTCTTCGCTGAAGCCAGCCAGCTCCGCGCGGCAGCACTCAATGACTAATTCATGGCACTGACCTCCAGGATTACGGAGAACGAATAGTTTCTTTTATTTGATTTCAAAACATTTGAATGAATAAACGTGTCTTTATTTTTCTTCCTTTGAAAGAATCATGAATATGGCAAAGGTCTTGAAATAATGAGAAAGAAAATATCAGTGAAATATCACGTATATGGATAATATATATATATATATATATATATATATATATATATATATATATATATATATATATATATATATATATATATATATATATATGTATATATTTTTTTTTTTTTTTTTTCTTTTTTTTTCCAAAAGAAGGAACAGAGAAGGGGGCCAGGTGAGGATATTCCCTAAAAGGCCCAGTCCTCTGTTCTTAACGCTACCTCGCTAATGCGGGAAATGGCGAATAGTATGAAAGAAAAAAAAAATATATATATATATATATATATATATATATATATATATATATATATATATATATATATATATATATATATATACATATATATGCCTTGTTTAATCAAGTTAAAAACTATGATCATTGTACCGACTGGAGTAATGCCATCTAAGTTATTAACTCTAACTCCAGTACCACGAGAAATATCATTGAATCTTCTATTATCAAATACGCAAAGATTTATAATCTTAATGTTAGTGATGGTCTATACAAATTGGATAACTTTATTGTTGATAAAATTTGTAATCAATTCACCTTCTTGTCCACATAATAATTTCATGATACGTTCGCTGTCTGTCTTGAACAATCACATGTGTACCAAATGGCGTCCTAGCTACGTCTCTTCGTTGTATATCAACTGACTTATATTTCTCTCTTGTGTTTCCCCTGATGATGTGATTATCATACGAAAGTGCACTTGGGAACTTATCGTGTTTCTTTCCCCGTGGACTCATAGGAATATCTTGATCACGCGCAAAATTGTGATCCTAGCCTGCCTTCCTTAATTATCATATTCTCCTCTCTTCTCTTCTCTCTCTCTCTACATACACTCTCTCTCTTACACACACACACACACACACACACACGCGGCAGAGGACCGCTAAGCTGGGCCTCAAGGTCTTGACTCCAGGCTAGATGAAACATCATTGCAGTATAACCTCGCGACCGCCTTGCATAAAGTCCACAAAAGATTCTCCTTTTCTTTGCAACATTCAGAAAAAAAAAATATATTACGAGACTCACATCACGTACGCTTGAAATCGTTGTCCTCGCGTGCATGGTGAGGTCTGCAGCTTGTGCTGGGTGCATGGTGAGGTCTGCAGCTTGTGCTGGGTGCATGGTGAGGTCTGCAGCTTGTGCTGGGTGCATGGTGAGGTCTGCAGCTTGTGCTGGGTGCATGATATGGTCTGCAGCTTGTGCTGGGTGCATGGTGAGGTCTGCAGCTTGTGCTGGGTGCATGATATGGTCTGTAGCTTGTGCTGGGTGCATGGTGAGGTCTGCAGCTTGTGCTGGGTGCATGGTGAGGTCTGCAGCTTGTGCTGGGTGCATGGTGAGGTCTGCAGCTTGTGCTGGGTGCATGGTGAGGTCTGCAGCTTGTGCTGGGTGCATGGTGAGGTCTGCAGCTTGTGCTGGGTGCATGATGAGGTCTGCAGCTTGTGCTGGGTGCATGGTGAGGTCTGCAGCTTGTGCTGGGTGCATGGTGAGGTCTGCAGCTTGTGCTGGGTGCATGATGAGGCCTGCAGCTTGTGCTGGGTGCATGGTGAGGTCTGCAGCTTGTGCTGGGTGCATGGTGAGGTCTGCAGCTTGTGCTGGGTGCATGGTGAGGTCTGCAGCTTGTGCTGGGCGAATGATGAGTCTTGTTCTTTACGCAAGGGGGACTTGTTGGTCCTTGTCACTCGTGCTGGAAGCGTAACAAGACCGACTGCCTCTACTATGTGCGTGGTTGGACTTATTGCTGGTATCAGGGAGCGTAGTGAGTCTCCGCCACTCGTGCTGGCAGCCTGGTGAGCCTCGTCGTTCGTGCTGGCAGCGGAGCAGGAGCCTCGCTAGTCATACCGCCTTGCCTGGTGAGGCTCGCTACCATCGCTGGCCCGCGCATTAAGCTCAACTTCCCGGGGTCTCCTGATGCCTCTACGCCATACGACACTGTACGAGGCAAGAGATCGTCGCAACGGCGTTATGACCACAAGCGTTCAGCTACATAGGTAGAACGTATTACACAAAACACACACACACACACACACACACACACATACACACCTAAACAGACCCCAATACAATCACAGTTACACACGGGCCTGACCCATACCAGTAATGGCACCCTGAGAACACGCTGTCATCCACAGGAGTTCGTGCCAGGCCTGACCAGGCCTTTGCACACACACACACATATCAATAAGGTGAACGACTGGAGTGGGACAGACCACGTAAGGGATTTAAGACGACCCTCACTCGAAGGAAGGTCGTCTTACTAGATCGGTGCGGTCACTGTAATCAGAAGAGAGTGAGGAATGGTATATGAGTGAGTGATAACATTTGCCAACTCATGATTACACTCATCATTACTTTGAATATGGCAATACTTTGAATATGGCAATACTTTGAACATGGCAATACTTTGAATATGGCAATACTTTGAATATGGCAATACTTTGAATATGGCAATACTTTGAATATGGCAATACTTTGAATATGGCAATGCTTTGAATATGGCAATACTTTGAATATGGCAATACTTTGAATATGGCAATACTTTGAATATGGCAATACTTTGACCCATCGGCAAGAGAAAAAAAAAAACTTTGTAAAATAAGCATCCATTACGACAAGAATATGATCTGTAAATAATACATTCAATGATTGAACCCCATAATAATACATTCAATGATTGAACCCCATAATAATACATTCAATGATTGAACCCCATAATAATACATTCAATGATTGAACCCCATAATAATACATTCAATGATTGAACCCCATAATAATACATTCAATGATTGAACCCCATAATAATACATTCAATGATTGAACCCCATAATAATACATTCAATGATTGAACCACATAATAATACATTCAATGATTGAACCCCATAATAATACATTCAATGATTGAACCACATAATAGTACATTCAATGATTGAACCCCATAATAATACATTCAATGATTGAACCACATAATAATACATTCAATGATTGAACCCCATAATAATACATTCAATGATTGAACCCCATAATAATACATTCAATGATTGAACCCCATAATAATACATTCAATGATTGAACCACATAATAATACATTCAATGATTGAACCCCATAATAATACATTCAATGATTGAACCCCATAATAATACATTCAATGATTGAACCCCATAATAATACATTCAATGATTGAACCCCATAATAACTTTCATTACTATGAATCCTTCTTCATAATTCCCATCTTATATTTTTCGTTATTACGCCCCCATTTCGTAAAGTCCTACTGTGCCCCATTTCCGGGAGCTCTATCTCAGCCCAATTACCCTCAAACTTTTGTCTCACTTACCACAAAACTTCTTCATCTCAATTACACCCATAAGCCTTCAGGGCCGAGGAGGGAACATAAATATTGATGAGCCTTTAAGGCAATGGACACACTCGAGGTTAGCAAGACACTTACCTCAACTAGTCATGTTCTGCTTACAAACTCTCTTCGAGGGTCATAATGAGGCCTCGACTTACGCCTAATTATAACGTGTTTCTTGAATATGAAAGAGCTATGCTTGTGCTCCAGCGTGTACAGGTCTATATCTGAGGGTGTGGCATGCATACATATTCTGGAAAAGATCACAGTTCAGCAGGTTATCTAGTAAATTCCTTCTAATCCACGGGGAAATGAAACACAAATTCACAAGTGCAATTTCGAGTTATGATCACATCATCAGGGGAGATACATTACATGAAAGTGCACTTGGGAACCTGTGTTTCATTTATCCGAGGATTAGATGGAATTCACTAGATCATGTGCTGAATTGTGATCTTTTCCAATATATATATATATATATATATATATATATATATATATATATATATATATATATATATCCAGGAGCTCCTATAGCTTTAAGGCTGCGCTGTACTCAGTAGCAGGGAGAGGATCGAATCCTCTGAAGCGAGAAGGTACTATCATACGTCAAAGGACAGTGGCATAGCCTCGCCAAAGATGTCCCTCCACTCGCAGTGTCACTGGCCGAAATGTCAATAACACTGTGTCTTTTTAACGCACTATCACCCCTAAAGAGGAACAGAAATGGTTCATATTACAAATTCACTGTGGGCATCGTAACGGGGTATGTTGAAAGACACCTGCCTGGAGTATTGTATTGGTTGACCCTGATTGTAGAGTTTTGGATTTCTTTGAATTCTGACCCCATACAAACCATTCAAAAATAAGATGAAAAGAATGCTATAAAGAAAAGGATTTGCGATACTGACCCCAAGATACAGATGCATAAAGTTTCGAATAATTCGTCCAACCTCCCTCTAAATGAAGGGAAGGCGCTGTTTCGTTAACTGTTCGAGAGAAAAATATAAGAGAAATAGAGAGAACAAAACATAACAAAGACTATATACAATCTTCCCTGTTATACAGGGAGATATAATAACTCTATGTGACAATGACTATGACTTGACATATTTCAATAGACAGGTTTTCCACTTACTTAAGAATTCGTATATACTTTCCCTTGTCTTTTGTTTTCCCGTTTTATAATCATCTCTACATTTCAATTAAGGTCTGGCCTTGATGTGGACTTCTGTCTGTAATTGGAACCTTCCAACACAAGAAAAGAAAAGAAAAAAAAAAAAAACGCTTGGGAAAAGATGATAATTTCCAAATAATACTGGTGACGTGGGCAGGTCATATTTTTCTTTTTCGAAAGAATTCTTGTCTGACCTTTGACTCAGGGGATATTCTAAAACTTTAAAAAAAGGTCAGAAATCCGTGTGGGTGTATTGAAGCAAGGTACGTACACACCAAGCCACACGTCCAGCGGCCCACAACTGATTGTGTTGCTGATTCCTAGAAAGGAAAATAAACCAGGGAATAAAAGTAAGAAGAATAAAGAGAAGAACCATTGCCCAAACAACCTGTCCTACCTGTAAATGGGTATTATTTCGCCATTTCCCAAGTTAGTGAGGTAGCGTTAAGAACAGAGGACTGAGCCTTTCAGGGAATATCCTTACTTGGCCTCCTTCTCTGTTCCTTCTTTTGGAAAATTAAAAACGAGAGGGGAGGATTTTCTGACCCCCGCTACCTCCCCTTTTAGTCGCCTTCTACGACACGCAGGGAATACGTGGGAAGTATTCTTTCTCCCCTATCCCAGGGATAATATATATATATATATATATATATATATATATATATATATATATATATATATATATATATATATATATAATATATTTCAAGGCTACTGCCGTTGGAAGACACCATATATCATCAGGGAATTATTCCACCCCTAGTTTGGTCTCCCCCCACCTCAATTACCTACGGCAATTACAATTACTCCTCCCTCTCTCTCTCTCTCTCTCTCTCTCTCTCTCTCTCTCTCTCTCTCTCTCTCTCTCTCTCTCTCGCCCTAAACTCTCTCTCTCTCTCTCTCTCTCTCTCTCTCTCTCTCTCTCTCTCTCTCTCTCTCTCTCCCTCTCTCCCCTCCCTGCCTGCAAAATCCAAGCGAAATCCCCAAATTAATTATCTCGTCTCCCATCGCTGTTGCCTGCGTCCTTGACAAATGTAGCGCATCGTGCCGCCGCCCAGCGGTCGCCTCCGGGGCGCATCTGCCGGGAGGCGACGCCACACGAAACCCCCCGTAGAATGGACGCACCTCTCTGGGGGAGGGAGGGGGGGGAGAGATAGATAGATAGACAGATGGATAGATAGATAGACAGATAGATAGATAGATAGATAGATAGATAGATAGAGAGAGAGAGAGAGAGAGAGAGAGAGAGAGAGAGAGAGAGAGAGAGAGACAGGCTGCATGACTGTATACGACAAGATTCTTCTAGGCTAAGGCTAGCGAGAGAGAGAGAGAGAGAGAGAGAGGAGAGAGAGAGAGAGAGAGAGAGAGAGAGAGAGAGAGAGAGAGAGAGAGAGAGAGAGAGAGTGGGGGATGGTGTTCCTCCGGGGGAAGACTCAGGTGTCCACGGTAATTACCTATACGTCAGGAGGAGGCGGGAGTAACGGCAGGTGGGTGGGGGGGCACGAGTCGCAAGGGGGGGGGGGGGGGAGGGAGTGACAAAGAATTGGAAGCCGTAAAGTCTTGCTCGGTTGGCCTGGGTGAATGGAGGAGTCATGGTAAGAAACTGCGGAGAGAGAGAGAGAGAGAGAGAGAGAGAGAGAGAGAGAGAGAGAGAGAGAGAGAGAGAGAGAGAGAGAGAGAGAGAGAGAGAGAGAGAGAGAGAGAGAGAGAGGGAGAGAGAGTGGCTGCATGACGGCATACGACAAGATTCTTCTAGGTGTAAGGCTAGCGAGAGAGAGAGAGAGAGAGAGAGAGAGAGAGAGAGAGAGAGAGAGAGAGAGAGAGAGAGAGAGAGAGAGGGAGAGAGAGTGGCTGCATGACGGCATACGACAAGATTCTTCTAGGTGTAAGGCTAGCGAGAGAGAGAGAGAGAGAGAGAGAGAGAGAGAGAGAGAGAGAGAGAGAGAGAGAGAGAGAGAGAGAGAGAGAGCGAGTCAACATCTGCTAATGCTGGACAAACAGGAGAACACAGCCAACAGGGAGGAAGACTAGAGAATTACTGTTACAACAATGGTCAGACAACCAAGTCCTTGCAGCAAAACCCTCTTGAAAAATTATTAGTATTGAGTGTAGGACAGGGTACTGTACGCTCTGCTGAATATATTGAGTGTAGGACAGGGTACTGGAAGCTTTACTGAATACGAAACAATGCTAGGATAGAATCTCTTTCGAATGTTTTACGTTTATAAATGAGTGAATCTGAAGAGATCACAAAGTCCATAGAAGAACTGAGAAAACGTTCACGAGCGCAGCCATCCAGGACCTGCGTCGTCCTCAAGGAACAAGAGAACACCACAGACAAGATGAAGCACAGACGATATGAAGAAATGGTCAACACCAAAGGGAAGAGTGAGACCGTGACGAAAGCTCAGACTTCTAAAAAACCACATAAAAGATAAAACGAAACGAGATTTCAATCTCTTCAGGTCTGGAATATCACCAGATGGGAAAATCCACGAAAAAAAGGAGGCATTTCCGATTAGATAATGGTCAGCATTGTGGTACATGTACTTTCAAAAAGGCAAGAGTTGATAAGCGTATCCATCCTCTCTCTCTCTCTCTCTCTCTCTCTCTCTCTCTCTCTCTTTTCTTCCCCTCCTCTATTCAACATGACGAGGGAGGGGAGAGGGAGGCGACCCAAAAGCCCCTCGGGGCTGATTCCTTCGCCCTCCACTGTATGATTACCCAGCCTTGCACAAATTGTGTACCTTACGAGGGTTCGAGCCCCAAGGACGGGATGGAAATGTATCTGTCAACGTGACAGAATGTCTATTCTACTGGTACTTAAAATGTGTAATACTCATTTGATTTACTGATTCATTAGCTTTTGGGTAATATTCCTATTTCTCTCTTTTTCTATACATATTCGCCATTTTCCGCATTAGCGAGGTAGCGCCAAGAACAGATGGCTGAGCCTGAGAGGAAGATAATCCTCGCTTGGCCCCGTTCTCTGTTCCTTCTCTGGGAAAAGTAAAACAGGAAGGGAGGATTTCTAGCCCCCTCGCTCCCCACCCCTTTTAGTCGCCATCGACAACACGCAGGGAATACACGGGAGAGAGAGAGGCAGTAAGAAAAAACAGGTAACCTGGGCCAAAGGGCTGACACTTGACAGCCACCTGGTGAGAGAGAGAGAGAGAGAGAGAGAGAGAGAGAGAGAGAGAGAGAGAGAGAGAGAGAGAGAGAGAGAGAGAGAGAGAGAGAGAGAGAGAGGAGAGAGAGAGAGAGAGAGAGGAAAGGAGAGGGGGAAGAGAGGGGGAGGATGGGAGAGATGAGACATCGATTTCGTAAAATTTCGTAGAAATTCTACCATCTTCCAGGACCTTCCTGCTCCTCATTTTCTACATAATGTCACAGGCTACGCGAGCATGCACGTTAAAACAAAAATCATATCACGTAACCAAAACTGGTCTATGTTCTCTTCTTACTCAAACAAATTAACCACGAGACAGTAAGTGTATATTATCTTCATTTCACCGTCGGACTATTCAATTAAAGGGGTTACTGGGAGGGCAGAGGTCGAGCAGGGACCCGTCCTGTAAGGAAGGGGTTCGACCTACTTTAAGAACTTAAGCGTTTGTTTATAGTCTTCCACCCCTCGCCATATTGCCTTCAGTCCTATGTGGTTACACAGCCCCTAACCTGACACACATGACGGAGGCATGGACGATGTTTGGACAGCACCGCAAAGGGATGAAGATATCCACAATGGAAATAAATAGACTATGACACTACGATCTTCTGTATATATATATATATATATATATATATATATATATATATATATATATATATATATATACTGTACATGTAACTGTCCTTCCTCATTTCCTATTCTTCTTGTACATTAGTTTTGTTTTCTCTACCTCCCTCCCACTTTCTCCTCTTCATTTTCTTTTCCTTTTCAGCTCCTTTCTCCCCTTCCTACTCACTTTTTCTATCTCATCCCTTCTCTTCCTCCCTCTCCCTCACGTCATCCATCTTCCTACACCTCCCTTCCTTCCCATCACCACTAGTTTGCCTCCTTCGCTCTTCCCACATCCTCCTCCTCTTATTGACCACATCCCTCTTCCACGTCTCCCCTCTAGTTCCTCTGCTCCCCGTTCCTCACACTCCTTCCTTCACCTCTGAGGCTAATCAGTGTCTTCCGAGCCTTGTAACATGGTTGCCAGGGGTAAAGATGAGGTTGATCCTACTTGTAGTACGTTAGGTATGGCTTAGAAATATGTAATGATAATGACTACGAAAATTATATATATATATATATATATATATATATATATATATATATATATATATATATATATATATATCATCTGCTTTTGTTCACATTACTTCCAGTCAGAAGTTTCCATCCTAAAAAAAATCCTCACCTCCCTGTTGAACTAGCTACGCTGTTCGGTCTTCTTGCCTGATTTGGTGTCTCCTGTTTTTTGTCTTATGACTGTGTTCTGTGTTTTTTTTTTAACCCTCTTTTCCCTTTGGTCTGTCACGTTTTATGAAAACCTACTGAAATACATCTTGTCTTTAAGTTCCTTAGCCTACCTATGTACCTCCTGGCTAGATGGTTCCAAAGCGAACGGAACCATAACTTGTGGTCCCCTTATGTCATGTCCACCAATTCTCCTTCCTTTGATCATGTAAACTGCATTCGGTATTTCTTCCTTCATCTCTATCTCCTTTCTTTCTTTCTCTCTCTGGAATATGATGATTCTCTCATTCAGAAATCATTACTGAGTAACTTCTATCAGCCTCCTGCTTCGCTAGTCTTTCTAATTTTCGTACCATCCACGTTTCTGATAAATCCTGCAGCGTACATTCATCATCCACGTCTCTGGCCCTGGGTGTGTGTGTGTGTGTGTGTGTGTGTGTGTGTGTGTGTGTGTGTGTGTGTGTGTGTGTGTGTGAGCGTATTTTAGCCCATCTCCACACATGAACCTATGTAATTCTTTAGTGTGTTAACTTCTAATATTATTTTTTTTCACCCGAATTGAAAGTGGCATTATGGTATTCAAATGAAATTTGAATAGCCCAGCCTTTGACCTGCAGTTAATTTGCATTGGCGTGCAGGGCTGAGGGCCGACCCTGCAACCCTGTGTACACTAGGCCTCGCCCTGCAAATTCATTAGAGTAGATTTATGTTTTATTCATCTCATATAAATTCACAGATCCTCTTTTTTTTTCCTCCCTCCCCCGATATATATATTACAATACTGTAACAAACGATTGTGCAATTGCTCTTACTCTTTTTTTCCCCCTCTCTCTCTTTTTTATCATGGGAGGGAGGGAGGGAGGGAAGGTAGGGTGAGAGGGAGGGAGGGAAGGTAGGGTGAGAGGGAGGAACGGAAGGTAGGGTGAGAGGGAGGAAGGGAAGGTAGGGAGAGTGAGGGCTACTGACATTGAGCAGGGAGAAAGAGAGATGACCTACAATCTATATCAATCTTATTCGATTCCCTAAATAAAAAAAGGCATTAGGTATATGTAGTACATATAATTGTTTTACTATTTCTACTAATCCAAAAATCTCCCTGTGAATCACGCATATCTGCACGTGCATAGAGTCTGATGAATACTACCATTACGTAATGGTTGACTAAATTCTCCTCCGTTCGGATTACGCAAATTTGTGCTCTGCAGAATTCGTAAAGAAAAAAAAATCCTGGAGAGAGAGAGAGAGAGAGAGAGAGAGAGAGAGAGAGAGAGAGAGAGAGAGAGAGAGAGAGAGTCACTCGGGTCACTGAAAAGTCAAAATTTGTATCTAATTACAATAATTTAAAACACGACATGACTACACGTTCTGGCGAAGCTCAGTCTCAAATATTGGAACGTATGAAACCAGTTTTTCTTTTCTCTCTCTATATTTCATCATAGCCCAAAAGTATTGTCCACAGGTCAGAAAAAATAGGGGGTAAAAAAAAAAGATATTTCGTTTGACGTGGAGCGATGCCAACTGACATATAGGTTTGAGAAGTGGTCAGCCTCTGTGCATTCTTAATTCCCGTTCGTTCACGGGAAAAGATTTCCTTTTTCCTTTTTTTTCCCCCTTCCCTTCCTTCCCCCCCAACCCCTTCTTTCGCTCTATATCGTTCACTGGACAGAACCACTCTTAAAATCACTACTGTATTCGTGGATTCTGTCCGTGGATCCTTCATCGTATTCACTAAGAGTCGAAAGACGATTGGGAAAAAAAACCTACAAGCCTTCCTTCGTTTCAGAAGAGCGCGTTCAGTGAGTGACGTGACCCACCCCAACTCCCTCCTCCATAATCATCGCACACGTGAACGTGACCCTTATTAATCAACTCCCTCGCCCCTTAGTAGTACTAGATCTTTAATCACACGGGATTCAAAGCGAACGCACAGCGCACTGGGTAGAGATCATGTCATCTGTGTAAAAAAATAGGTAGAGAGGAGAGGGAAGAAAAAAAAAAAGAGAAACACATTTCGGGAAGAAAAATCGCGAAAGGCAATCGGACCCTTGGCTTCAACTGTGAAAGCATCAAGTAATCAGAATTTTTTTTTAACAGTTTCCAATTACTTATCAGTCTTGGCAATTTCCACCGTCGAGTTTCGGGGGAGGAGGATTGGAGATTTGTGAGGGATGGAGACCCCCGACCTCCCCTCTCTCCCACTCTACCCCCTCTCTCTTATTCTTTCCCCCACCTACGACATCCGGGTACGTTCTCCTACCCTCGCCAACCAAACTACTCCCAAATCTTAAAAGAAATCCACGGTTGCTTTATATATTCGCCAGGAGAGGTGGCTTTTTTTTTTCTATTTGTTTTTCTCCTTTTTATTTTCTTAAACGAAGGTTCTCTGACTGCTTAGAAGTTGCTCGATCATTTCCACTGAAGTTTGTCTTGTATTGGGAAAGTTCTCTAAAGTCTTGCAGTACACTATCGCTTACGTCCTAAACTTTATCTACCATCTGTAAAGGTCCGATCCTGCTTATAGAGCAACTCCCTCCTGTTAACCGAAAAGACCTCGATTTTATTTCCATAATATATTCCTGAGTTGAAGAGAGAGAAAAAAAAGAGGTTCATCTTACACCTCACAGCCTTTACTTTGCGGCTGAAAAACACTTACATCGGGTTGTTAATACAAAGTTTTCATCGTGTCTTCCAAGGTCTCCTCACCCATTTGCACAGGTCCTCTGGTTCTATAGATATTCCACGTAGCGACTGGAACAGTGTCCAGTTCCCCCCTACCCCTCTCTCTCTCTCTCTCTCTCTCTCTCTCTCTCTCTCTCTCTCTCTCTCTCTCTCTCTCTCTCTCTCTCTCTCTCTCTCTCCCCTGTTTAAGAATGGTGAGTTTTGTGCTCACAGACACCACGGGTATCCACAACATGCAAACCTCGAGATTTACCGTGTCTGCCCGGATCCAGCTCGTGGATCCCCAGACGGGAGGCTGAGTTTCATACCATGTCTTTAGATTTAATAGTTCTCGTTTGTAGTACGCTGTCAAATGAGCATATGAGATTCAGTACAATTCTTAACATTTCTAGACTACAAGGCATCGTGGGTACCTCTGTTTATATACATGCATACATACATACATATACATATACATATATATATATATATATATATATATATATATATATATATATATATATATATATATATATATATGATAAGGTATGGATAAATCTCTACAAGACTGTAGACAGTGCAGATGGAAGGCAAGATAAGGCGAGGGAAGGAAGGCAAGAAGAGGTGGTGCAACTATGAACGCGAAGCTAAAAATAGGGAGGGAGAGTATGGTGCGGTGCGGTCACTGGCAAGAGGAAAATCTGGTTCTTCCTCCTCACAAGAGACGGATGCACACACTTGTCTAATTGAACGAAACGTCAGAGGAGAGCTGACCCATCTTTGTAAATAACGGAACCAACCAGGAGTGCACGGAACAAATGAAGCTAATGAAGTTTGACGACGGTGAAGTTCATCTGGTGAGAAAAGGCACAGGAAGTCTCGCGCACACACACACACACACACACACACACACACACACACACTGCGGGGCGAAAAAAAGAAGAAAAAGAGAAGAGTGAAATCATTTTCTTTTAAGTAACTGGTGGAAACCGATCGTTATAGATCTCCGAAGAGTCAACGATGGATTTCTCATCCCCGAGTTCTGACGCATCTCTCAGAAGCAGAAGCGAGTGGGAGGAGGAGGAGGAGCACGAAGGACCGTGGAGGTATTATGATGAAGGGTAATGGTGAGGGAGGTGGATTGAAAGGGTTTGGGTGAAGGGGGTGAGGGTGTGGAAAGGAGAAAGGAAAGGGTAAGGACAAGTTAGTTGAAAGACCAAGGATGAGAGAGATATAAGGTGACTGAATGAGGGGTCAAGTGTGTATAACTGAAGGTGTACAGGTAGTGTATAAGGTGAAAGGGAGAGAGATTAAGTAATCAGTTGACATTCATGAGTTTAACGAGTTAGGGTGAGGCTGATCATATACGTCTAACGCACGAGGAAGGCTGAGAATTTTTACTTTTCCGGCTGTCTTGTCAATCATGTCTCTTCCGTCATGGTTGAGGGTGTGCTTCCCAAGGGCATTATTTTGAACCATCTACATTCTCGCGTCTTCGCAAGTTCGAGTCGTCTGTAGCATCTGGAGGAGCAGATAGGCGTTTCCCGGTTAGCGAGGTAGCGCCAGGAACAGACGATGCATAGGCCTCATTCGCTCACATCCACTCTCTAGCTGTCACAATTAAAGCACCGAAACCAGAACCCCCTATCCACATCCAAGCCCCACAGACCTTTCCGTATTTTCCCTGACTGCTTCACTTGTCCTGGTTCAGTCCACTGATAGTACGTCCCCCCCTGTATACCACATCGCTCCATTTCATTCTAACCTTTACAAGTTCCACACCCTTTTGCATGTTCAAGGAAAAAAAAAGATAAGTTGAGGAAAGTAATCTGAAAAGTTAAATGTTCGGCACTGAAGTAAGATGAAGATGGTTCGAGCAAGTGTCTGGCTCTGGGATTAAAAAGTAGGGGAAGATGGAGTGAGGGTTAGGATGCCGACGATGAAAGCTTAGCGAGCGGGTGGACAGTGCTGGTAAAGAAGTCATAAAACTGGGAGGTGAGAGTAAAAGACTTGGGTGGAGTTGCAAGTGCGAGTAAAAGTTTCTCAAGCTTAGATGAGAGTGGGAGGACCCGGGGCCACGTTAGGATCAAGAGTGGGGATGAATTATATCTTCAGGTTATCTTAAAAAGTTTGAACAGGAATAACGAGGAGGAAAGAGAGAGAGAGAAGATACTGCGTCTCAAGATGTAGAAATTCATACATAAAAAAAGAGAGGACAGGTGTGAAAGAGAAAAGGAAGTGAGTGAAATCGGACTAGAATTTCCTTGCGTGAGAAAACCAGTTACAATATTCTTCAGTCTTATCATCTGTTATTATGCTTTCCTTCGCTATATTTCTATCAAGTAAAGGATGATAGACACTAGAGACGATTAGGGAAACAGGCCAAGCAATAGACTTGATACGGCGTCCAAGACAGGAGTGTAAACTAATTCTGGAATGTGTTCACAGGCTGAAGATAGATGCCTTTAACTGATCCCTGAAGTCCTTGGTTCATGCTGATGTCTGAGACCCCAATCACGGTACGGATTTCAGCTCAAATGTGGGTTCTTGCATCTCTTATGTCCTTAATTAAGTTTACCTTACTCGAACTTGTGGATAGAAATAGATTTTCTCTGTAGTAAGTTCTGTTAGGGTCTGGTCTTCGAGAGGGATCTTTCGTTAAGGATTCTGTCCGGGTGATCAGCTTGCTTCAGGTCCGGATTTTAGGATGAACCCGACTTATAAAGCCAAGTCTTGAGTAAGGCTCAGTCCTCAAGACTTATAAGGGTTGTGCTATGGTCTGGATTTAGAGTGAGTGTGTTGAGGGAATGTTCGTCTCCCTAGCCTGGTCTTGAGGAGGGTCAAGACCTCAGGGGCCCGTGAGTGTGTGTGTGTGTGTTCGGTGGGCCACAACACTCGGGTCACATTGATTCCTTGCTCACCGTCACAGGTCATTAAGAACCAGGAGGGCTGTCGTAGGAGACATGGAGACACCTGCCAGTATGTTTCCTGCTTCCCCTCTTCCTCCACCTCCTCCTCCTCATCCTCCTTCTCCTCTTCGTCCTCCTCCTCCTCCTTCACCTCCTCGAAAACGAGAGGTTTCCGAGGCTAAGTCGGGAAATGTGGAGGATGCCAACACAAAACTGTTGGAACCACAACGAATGAGACACATCTGATATTTCACCCCTTTGACTTGTGTGGATTGCGACTCGGAGTTATGGTGTTTCCAGCGGCGGGAAATGAAAATTAGATTACGTTATAAATCCCTGATTCTGATCATGAGATACTCCATTATCTCTGACTAATTCATATATGAGGAGCAAACTACAGAATTGTATGAAAGATACAAAAACAACACAGTGGCCAAAGTTATGCATGACGGCGAATGAAAATACCAAAATGCATTGCGAATATCGCAAGTATGGATACATCTTTTTACGATTTTCTCCAATTACCAATCCATATACATTTCGTCCTTACAGACGTGTACATCAAAACCTACGGGATATGAAACTTGCAGAGTGTGGCTCCTTCCAATTGTCTGGGTGTGGTTGCATGTAAATTCTACTGACTTGACTGCATACAAAGTCTATCTAAAGTACTACCTACCTTAGTCGCTGAGCGGATGGCTGTTAGAACATCTCAGACCGAACACTGGCTCTGTTTACACACTTACCTGTGTGGAGAGAATAAACATATGATTAATACAAATACAGAGCCAAAGGAATTCAAACAGCAAGAAAGCATTAGATCCTTTCGAGGCTGTTTGTGATAGTGGGAGAAGATCAGAACCTCCTAGATTTGTGGTTCAAGAGAAAAATAATAAATGATAGGATGACACGGGGAGAAAACAGTGTTGAGGGTGACCACCCTTTCAGTAAATGAGCCGCTTCGTCTTGTAACAGAGCGTCAAATGATGATACTGGCACTAGCATGTAATGACAGCGATGCGAGTCATGACAGAGAATGATGATGATGATGATGATGATGATGATGATGATGATGATGATGGTGATGGTGAACATCATGATGAGGGGAATGATGCTAGTGACAACGTAAAACGACACCTCCGTCATAAATGTGAGGGGAAATCAGGTGAGGGACAACGTTACCGACACCCCAGTGTCAAGTGCTGCTGGCGATGGCAATCCTCCTCCTCCTCCTCCTCCTCTCCTCCTTCCTCTAAATCACAAAGACGATGATGCTGCTTCGGGAGCGGACGATGACGTGACGGTGAGGGATGACGTGGTGAGCGATGACGGTGACGGATGACGTGGTGAGCGATGACGGTGACGGATGACGTGGTAAGGGATGAACGACAAACGGGGATGCGGGGGCGATGGTTAATGCTCCGCGAACGATAACAATGAACCGATTCCACTGAGAGTTGAGTGAAAGGAACGCCAGGGGGAAGACACAGGCTGAGGATGGACTAATCCAGGCTGACTCCTTCCTGGTGACGGAGGGAGCTATTGTTGCTCCATTTGAACTTCCTTCCCTTTTGTGTGCTTCACGGCTTTTGTCTACAAATCTCTAAGTTTATCCCTTGCCTAATTTCTTCTATAATCATTAATCTATTGTTTTTCAGTTTTATCTAGTATTGCTTTCTCTCTTTAATTCATGCATTTCACTTTTGTTCTCTTCCCCCATCCACTATTTCGTGTCAAAGTTTCTGTAGATGGATCATTTTCTCTCTTCATTTAGAAGACATTTTTTTGTCTGTAGGTCTTGCTTGATTTCAGCCCATATCCGTGAACGACACAACGATCTTATTTCCCAGGATCAAATTGGATGACAAATTAAAATTTGGCACGAGCCGAGCATCAGTGCAAAATATTACTAATTTATATGCAAATTAGTTCATATGATATATACAAAGGTACTATGCCGGTTGCCTTCTGATTAAAAATTTTTTTGAGTATAATGAATAATAGTTTTGCGTTTCCTGAATACAAGGGATATTAGTTACATATATATATATATATATATATATATATATATATATATATATATATATATATATATACATATATATATATATATATATATATGTGTGTGTGTGTGTGTGTGTGTGTGTGTGTGTGTGTGTGTGTGTGTGTGTAAGAGAAGCTGTTTAGATCATACATTAAATTACTATTACCTCTGAAGACACAGTGGTCTGTGTACGCAATACTGACGAAGGTTTTATGCTGAGATGAGAAAAAAAGAGGACCATGAAAAAAATATAAAATAGACTATCCCTGATTCTAGAAAGCGATCCCTCGACGAAAAATCTGCATCGAAACTACATTCCATACGATTTTGAGCCATATCATTCAAATTCACAAGCTTAAAACTTTCAAGGACGAAGATATATCGACACCCCGCGCGGAAGATTTAGTGTCGAGGTCGATCATGAAGACCCATGCCAACGAGGGCGATCATCTCTCCTTCACCAGAGTGAATGGGACGTCAAATTGGCCTCTCGACATTCATGCATAGCCTCCCGTAGATGACCCAGAGGTACGGAGACGAACTAGAAATTATGCGCCCCTTCGTCTGACCCTTAGGAAAGGAAAGGGGAAATCATGCGCCCCTTCGTCTGACCCTTAGGAAAGGAAAGGGGAAATCATGCGCCCCTTCGTCTGACCCTTAGGAAAGGAACTGGAAATTATGCGCCCCTTCGTCTGACCCTTAGGAAAGGAAAGGGGAAATCATGCGCCCCTTCGTCTGACCCTTAGGAAAGGAAAGGGGAAATCATGCGCCCCTTCGTCTGACCCTTAGGAAAGGAAAGGGGAAATCATGCGCCCCTTCGTCTGACCCTTAGGAAAGGAAAGGGGAAATCATGCGCCCCTTCGTCTGACCCTTAGGAAAGGAACTGGAAATTATGCGCCCCTTCGTCTGACCCTTAGGAAAGTACTGCACCTCCTTGGACAGATAACCTTCTCTCAATTTAGACCACGTCTGGTGGAGCGAGAAAAATGGAAATCTTTAATCCTCCTGCGTACAGGAACCTTTGCAAAGGAGCCCTGCAGGGACTAGGTTAAGAAGGCTGCTTTCGTAGACGTACACGCAATATCGCCTTTCTGTCAGCGTCCAACACGGAGCGCATTTTGTCAAAAGACTATTCATAGCGGATGTAATCTGGAGACATAACCTCTTCGATTCTCATGTTCTGCTGACGAAGAAGAGCTATTAGATATTGACGGAATCAGGCAAAATCTTCACGGATTCAATCCTGTTCTACCAGAGGCAAAGTCCTTATTAAATATCATAAACTCTTATAACCATAAACTGATGGATCGAATCGTCTTTTGTTGGTGGATATCACCAGCAAGTGTTACTGATGACTGACGCAAATCTCATGAATTTCCCTCCTGTTCAAAGCAAACGCTTGATTTCTCTTTTTTTTCGCAAAGCGGGATAATAGCTGTCATTTTAATATATAATTTATCATTTTTTCGAATGATTGATTAAAAGGCAGGGTAAAATGTTAGGCTAATTGGATTTGTTGGTAAAAAAGAATGAAAAACAAATACATTATGGCAAAACCACTCTCTCTCTCTCTCTCTCTCTCTCTCTCTCTCTCTCTCTCTCTCTCTCTCTCTCTCTATATATATATATATATATATATATATATATATATATATATATATATATATATATATATTTATCTATCTACCTATCTATCAATCTCTCCCTCCACTATTCCTCACTGAATATACTGGAGTACAATAGGAGAAAACAGATCTTACTACCTTTATCATTTCTTTTAAAAACTGTTCTCCAATATAAAGCTCACGTTGGAGTGTAATCCTTTCCACGAACTCCCGTCGCGAAACAGAGAGGGCAGAGCTTTTCCTGTGTTATCATCATTACTTTCAAAGCCTTTTTATCTCCAACCGTTTCAGTTCCTTTTCTTTCCTCTATTAGTCATCTGTTCATAATCTATAATGATGTAGCTTGGCAGAGGATTTCCCAGAAGATAGCTTTCATGTTGAATGATTCACTGAGTTAGAATATCTGACTTATTAATGTTCAGCTGCCATGTTAACATGATCCAAATGTCAGTAAGGCGTGGGATGAAAGGGCAATCGTAAAATGGCTTTCCTCTTTTCTTTTTTGGAGATAGAGAGATTAATGACCTCACATTAAGTCGGTAGGTTATTTGGGCTTTAAGCTTTATCAACGACCTGGATCACTGAACCTGTCAACGTCAAGTTATAAGAAACACTAATCGAAAATCTCAATGACCTTCAAGACATTTTGAAGGACACATATACACACACACACTCTTCATGCCCTAGGTGTCCATCGCACTTCAGGCACTCTATGGTTCTTTCTACCTATGTCAAGTACGGAAGGGGAACCAAGCTGGACTCCTTGCAGGACGCCAGGTATATCTGATTGTCAACATCGCGTGGTGGACCAGCCAACTACGTAGGCTCCAGGTAAATCATGTGACCCGATCAGGACTCTCTCTTCCTCTTACCCTCCCTCCTTCTTCCCCTCCCTCTCTCCATCCCCCTTCCCTTCTTCCCTCCCGCTTCCCCACCCTTTCGAGTGATTAAGTGCAGCTCAAATCAGAACACAGAGAAACATTTTTACCTTGCTCTCGTGCATGATTTTCTCGAGATCGTATAAAGATTTCTAAAAATCAAGTAATGAGAAACAAATGAATTAGGTTGACGGTGAGGGAGGAGGATCAGACAGACATATTGGCAGTGTCTACAAACAACCATGAAACCGTAGTAGATGTCTTCATTTGCAGAAAAATATACGTGTTTGCATAATCAGTTTGAGGCCTTTCATCCGGCAGGTAAGAATTATAGACTGGACCACCAGTGTTGTAACAACCTAACATTATACACAGATTCGAGGTTAACAATTTCCAACCTGAAATGAGCTCACGAGGCACATAAGTATTAGGCGAGGAACGTAAAGCTATTGTACTACAGTTTACATGGTATTATTCTATCGTAAGGCACATCTATATCTCTTGTTAATCTCTTTTTCGGTAAATGGATATTCTAAGTGCTCTTCTAGCAAGCATGAGGGTTTACTCCCTATCGTATGTCACACAAAGTGGATTCCAGATACGATGTATTCGTTGGGTGTTCATGACTGTCTTTGTCTCTGATACGAAGGACTGTTGCGGATTGTGTCTCCCAAGATCCTTCATTAAAGTCAGTCAGTCTCTCTCTCTCTCTCTCTCTCTCTCTCTCTCTCTCTCTCTCTCTCTCTCTCTCTCTCTCTCTCTCTCTCTCTCTCTCCATCTGTCATTAGTGACAAGCTATCGGCTCCTCGTTTTTCTTGCTCAGACTTCTCCTTCATAAAT
Organism: Panulirus ornatus; assembly: GCF_036320965.1. Taxonomy (NCBI): domain Eukaryota; kingdom Metazoa; phylum Arthropoda; class Malacostraca; order Decapoda; family Palinuridae; genus Panulirus; species Panulirus ornatus. The sequence continues at coordinate 14,145,935 of NC_092236.1, read as the reverse complement.
CTATACTCAGAGCTCCTTCCCCCCTCCTACGCGTCTCGAGGTGAGGTCTCGCAGGAAGGGTCTCCCTGCACCAGACAAAGCACGCGTGCTTCCTAGTCATCACCAACGCTGGTGGGAGAGACGCCAAGCAACCCACAGAAATCTCTGGCGTTTCAAGGTCGCTGTGTCTTCCCCTCCTTTGAAGATTGAAAAATGCAGTCGAGTCTCTTCGTATCACTTGTCATTGTGAAGTGACGCATCTACGCAGATAAGCGATCTGGATCAATGAATTTTGCTTTTATTTTAAGGTTCGTTTATCAGAAGGAGAAAGAGATGGACTGCTTATTTCAAGGTTCGTTTATCAGAAGGAGAAAGAGATGGACTGTGCTTATCAATTAATATCAACATCCTTTATCTTCTTGGATGTATGAGAGAGAAATCTATCTGTTCATTTTTAACTTAATTTCACATTATCATCTTAGATGAACACTGATTGAAGGTTTTGGTCGTCTCCTGCAGACCCCCAGGAGCTACAATGCTTTAAGCCTTTGAGTACGACCGTACGATCCTTGAGAACGACGTTACGACCCTTGAGGACGAGAGGGTAACCCTTGAGAACGACGGTACGATCTTTGAACTCGACGGCACGACCCTGAGGAATAACGAGCTGGTCCTTAACACGAACTCGACCTGGTCCTTGACTTAACACCTCACCGGTCTGATATCTTAGGTCGTGTCATCACACTCCTTAAGCATCGTTCCCTCGGGTGACCTGAGTCGTACTTTCGTGTACTATTGTCTCCCTGGCGGTGAACTGTTTTTTTACCTTCGGTTCAGGATACCGATGGGGCGGATCCAAGCAAGGGCGTCCCCCTCCCGACGGCGAGTTGCTAAATAAAAAAAAGCCGCTGTCACACTTAACGGGTGATTAATCAAGGGTTCTATAATCCCCCCCCCCCCCCCCCCCCCCCTTCTCTCTCGTTCGCTGTTGAAGTTTGGAGTTTTGTCGCCTTGGAGTGGCAAGTTCGTTCGCTGATCGGCCAAGTTCGGAGCCAGATCAGTAATGAAGCTCATGAGTAGAAAACCTACAGACGAAAACAAAAAAGAGGAAGAATTAGAAGGCGTTCGAACGACAGGGTTGAAAATAAAAATAAGTACAGGACTTTACTGAAACTAAAGCCAACACTGACTTAAGAAAATGAATGAAAGGATAAAAACTGTTCTCCCTCTTTTTTTTCCCCCACGGTGCTTAAGTTCCCCTTTCTTACATGCAAGACCTAAAGGCCTTGTCGACGAAAATTCCTTTTTTTTCTCTCTATTTTTCTACCCCCCTTCAGTGGTTCTTTTTTCCCCCCTTATCGCATGGGAAAGTTTTGAGGAATCGATATATATATAAAAAAAAAAAAGCCTCTAATCACTTCAGGATACCTCTGAAAATAATTAATGAATGTGCGACGAAGTTTACTTAATGATGTATTATGAAGAATGACCTTTTTATCTCTCAATATTTAAGACCAGAGAGGATCGGCGTCTGCACGGAGGAGGAGGAAGAGTCTCTCTCTCTCTCTCTCTCTCTCTCTCTCTCTCTCTCTCTCTCTCTCTCTCTCTCTCTCTCTCTCGTGTGAGGCCAGGGAGGAGGTTAACGCAATTTATCATGTTAATCTACGGGTTGGAGGATACAGTTATTAATCATTACTTTTACGTTTAATACTTTTGCTTTTCCTTACATTTTTTTCTTCTTTTCCTGGTTTAGACGACAGTTTAACGACAAGTGTTCTCGTGTTATAGATTTCATCACATATATATCCTAATTTCTCATGATAACTGCAGAGTTAGTCTATATAAAACTGATTTAGTGTATATATATATATATATATATATATATATATATATATATATATATATATATATATATATATATATATATATATACACATTTATAATGGCAGTAACCAGTAGAACTAGAGGATATTCATTCAAGCTATGAAAATCAGGTCAGAGGTCAAAGGATGCATTACTGTAATGATCGAGCCATGTATTTAGCCCTGGTACCAGTGCTAAGACGGTCTATACAGCCAAAATGACACGTACACACACACACATACACACACACACACACACACACACACACACACACACACACACACACACACACACACAGTTAATCAGGCTAAGGGACTCAGAGGAAGGACTTTGTAGAGGATGATGTAAAAATATATGTGAGGAGCTGAATGACAATTTCAAAAAGTGTTCTCTCCACTGACAGACACTCTGTGCCTCAAGACCCATGAGAGGGGTATGGGGAGGAGGGCATGCAAAGCACTGAAATTCCCAGACGAAGAAAAAGAAAAGGAAAGCTAAAGAGTCTCGACTCACAAGAGGCTATGGTTCCCAGTAATGTTCTCTCCATATGTGCTGGAGATGTGGTATACACACAGGAGCACATGGATAAGGAAGTAACTATTCAGCAACTTCTTCCCCTCTTATGTATACGTTATGAGAGAAAAGTACGATACGTTTCGCAGGTTTGATCACCACTCTTTAAGAAAAAGCACTAAGGACTTGAAGAGTAAGTACAGAGGAGGGCAACAAGGATGGTACCAGAATGAGGAGAGATGAGTTACGGTGAGACCATGAATGTGTCAAAGATGGAAGAGAATAGAGTAGGAGGTGACTTGATGATAAACTCCAGGCTTTTACATCAGTCTGATAATGTTAATCGTAAAAATATTTTGAAAGAAGCGCAAATAGAATATTCGTAGTTCATAACATAGAATTACGCAAGAAACGTGTTAAAGAGGACGCTAAGATGTGTTTTTTAAAGCAACAAAGTACTGAATGAATGGACGAAACTCATTGAAGAGTTTGTGAACGCTGACTGCATGCAAAAGTTAAAAAGACTTGTATGACGGTAGAGAAAGTTCAAGAGACTGGGGACCCACTAGTTCAGAACTCCCTCCCCGCGTACTGCACAAACAGGCAAATACGTCAAGCGTAAGATGGGGGGATGTGTACGTTTGCATAAACATTCGTATGAAACTTTCCCGCTTGGAATAGCAACGATAAACAACCAACAGAAATCCCATCACACTCATCCTGGCCCAAAACCAGATATGCTCCGTGTGGCAAGTCACAATACTTCGAGAGTACAACTGTAAGCCGATTTTAGAGCAATTCATATATTCGCAGCGAAGCGTAAAAGCAACAGAGCTCTTATCCTATTAATTTCTTTTTTTTTCTTTTGCTTTTAGCCCACAAGTGAACGACTCAACCGCAAGTTTATCATCCATTAATGATGCTCATCCGTCGTCCACTTCTGCCTCTCTCGTGCGCTGAGCTGTACCGCAGTGTGATTGCCTGAAATAAGAAAAAAAAAAAAACCTCGGAGTGTTGTTGACATCGTGGGGCATCACAGCTTGACTCCCCCCTGTGACAGCAGTGAAATACCTGCGGTGGCTCTGAGATTCGTGGGGTGAACGCTGACAGCCGCAGTGAGTGGGGAAGACCAACGACTTGGGTTGGTGTTGTGCCCAAGTTTGCATTGAGTCACTCACTCACTCGGAGTGTCATGCATTGAATAGCTGGTCTGCAGGAAGGGGGTGGTTGGGTTCCAATACCTTGCCGTCTCGTTCCGGGTGAATTTGCTTTTTTAGATTTCTAGAAAAGGCGTCTTTTTTTTTATTTTATTTTCTCTGATAGGAGTGAGAAATTAATCATAATCTTCCCCACTGAATGTCTTTAAAAACATCTTAAAACGAGAGTAATGACAATGCTAACAGTGATGATAATTATAGTAATAATTCAAAGTGGAAGTGCAATTATTCTATTCTCCAAACTGTAACTCAATTTACAATGGTGCGTCTCCCAAACCAAGACCTGGATTACGTCTTACGTATATCTAAGTTGATTATTGTCTAAATGTGGAAGATACTCCTTTGCCATCGAATAACCTTAGAAGTTGTTCCATCGTTAGCCATGCCTTGAACCCAGTTCCATCGTCATCATCATTCCCTGAAATTTCGAGAGTTGAAGATATATATCATCGTTACTACAAAACGCAAAATTCAAACATTCATAACGTGGGCTTTTAACTACTGTCCAGTGCTGACCATGTCATCACCATCTTCATGACACTGTTTATCAATTTCATTCATGCCAGTATATGAAGACGTGCATTTGCCCTTCGAAAACATAAGAAATATTTCTTAACAATAAGAAAAAATAAAGAAAAGAGGGAAAAAATGCTCGACGTATTCCCTCACTGTGAAATACGAAAACAATCCCCTTTTGAGAACTTCACCAAACAGAACAATACATTATACTGTATAATGTACTTTTTCCTCAATAACTTCAGCCTGGTAACATTTCTCTGGCATAATGGTCCTCCTGCCCACTCAGTCGCTTATCCAGTCGGTCTCATATGTTACCCCAGACCAGACAGATGGCTACCAGGAGAGCCCCGCCTCGCGGTCGGATCCATCTTCCTCAAGTCAGGGTGAGAAGACTTGCAGAAACCAGAAGGTCCAGGTGGAGGAGGCGAAGGGGATGGGGAGAGAGAGAGAGAGAGGAGAGAGAGGGGGATGTGAGTTACTGAGAACGAGGCATTCTGAAAGGAAAGGAGAATAACTGGGTGAGTAAAGAAGATGGGAAAATGGATTAGGAACAGAGATACCAAAATCAAAAGCCTCTGGGGATGGGGGAAAGAGAAGGATTGTACGAAGAACAAGAAGAAAGATGAGACGAGAATAGTTAAAGAAATCTTAGTACTTGATAATCTATGATAATCTAAAGTGAAAATAGTTATGTAATCGAGAAGCATATCAGTATTATGAAAGGAAGAATGCAAGATTAAAAGATTGTGGTCATAGAAAGGAAGAGGAATTGAGTAAAGAAAAAAATAGGAAGGAAAAAAAAATGATGAGGATTATAGTACGTAGGTGACCAGAAGCAAAAAGCAGGATGCTATCATTACTAGTCTTGGTAAAGAAAAGATAATATTGTCATATGTGTTGGAAGATATCATCCTCGGTCTTCCAATCTTCCAACAACACGTCATTGTTACTACCGCAAGTAACGTGATACGTTCCTCTGTGGCAATGATACCAGTTATGTAAACCATATTATGTGTCCGTTTTCTTGTTTCTCTCTCTCTCTCTCTCTCTCTCTCTCTCTCTCTCTCTCTCTCTCTCTCTCTCTCTCTCTCTCTCTCTCTCTCTCTCACACACACACACACACACACACACACACACACACACAAGATTCGTTGCTAAAGGTAGTGTTTGATAATACTGCTCCTCCTGGGGTAAGATTCAAGGTACATAGTGATATGAATAATTATAATCCCATACATAAAAAAAGGAAGGGAATCATTCCATTACGATAAAACTCTACTGCCGAATCTAACCATTTTTTTTCCCTCCTTAAAAAAAGAAGAAGAAGAAAAAAAAATACAGTATATTCGAACCCCTCCTGTTAAAAGGAACACCAAACAATTCCTTCCGCGTATATCCTGACCTCCCATTTACTGCCGAGCCTGTGGCCATAGTATTGAATGGAGGTAACCCACATATAGCGGCCAAATGTTTCCGGATGCTGGGAGGCGCTTTGTGAGCACGGCTTTGTGCAGGACACCATTGTGTCGCATCCTCAGAGAGAGAGTCTTTGATGCTTTCTGTACACTTGACGAGCCTGTCCACCCATATGAGTCACACAATTGACAGGAGGCCCTTTATTCAAACGAGAGGCATCGGTGCTGATACGGGCGAGAGCTGCTTGTCCTTACGGCAGACCTGCCAATGACAAACAAGGCCTGTGCAAGAATATGCCATCACTGCGGCAGCTGCTGGACCGGTACTGGAAGGACGGAGAGTGACGGCAACTTGTATGGAAGAGCCAGCAGCGGCATGTTGTGGTTGTACTGTCGGCATAACAGTTCCGGTAGATGGTTATTTCCATTGGTTGAGCGAATGGAACGACCAGTGGTGGCGTTATACACAGACGGGAACTGTTAGTCTGTGTGAGAGCTTCCTCTCGTTTTTCTCCATGCCCGACAGCTCCCAGCACGCATAACATACTTCATTTCTAGGGACCGTCAGAGGCTGGACTTTATCTCTGGGGTTAATAATGCTCGTCCCTGTGTCCAGTGGTCTTGACAGTGACTCCCGTCGTGCCCACCGCCATCATCAAGGCCTGTGGTGGTGATGGAAACATTCATGATGACACAGGGTGTAGCTAAGACGATTGTGTTGTGCACAGTATGATATACAAGAGGTGGGTCAGCCACCTAGATCCCCTTCCTGGGCGCACTGGACCCACATCAGCAGTGAGCTCCAACGACTTCCAGTGCCTCGCTCCCTCCCTCCCTCCCTCCACCTGCAACCTGATTTAATACGACTTTACAGAAGGAAAACTGAGGAGTCAAAATTTACGCGTACAGACAGACCTACGCAACGCCACACGATGTTCAGCATTATATATCAAAAGGGAGGAGGTGTCACTGCCTCCTTGGCTAGTGTTGGGATCCCCTTGTTGCTCACAGCACAAAGGAGTGAAGAAACTCTCGACCTTTAGCTCCTCCGCGATTCCACTGAGATCCACTTTAGTGAGCTGCCAGTCTTCTTGTGGCTGACTGTCGCAATATCAACAAGAGTGATATAAAGTGATCAGTGAAGTCCATCGGTTCCTCGTCGAAGTAGGTCCCTCAAAAAGCCAATATATTTCACTAATCATCGTAGAAAAAATGAAATGTATCACCCACAATAACCAAATAGGGAAGCCTCTGTGATAAAACTTAAAAAGAAAATTAAACATTCACTTACTAAAACCCCCTCGCGAAAGGCGAACGCTTTCAAAATCCTTTAGAAAAGTAGTGTCGCGAGAATTTTTCTATCGTGTGTTCCGCCACTTATCTTGAAATATTTTTCAATATTGAAATGGAAACTCTTCCTCTCCATCACACACCTGTGCCAGCAAGTTTCAAGTTAAGGAACCAATTTGGAGCTCGCCCTCCCACTCGGTTATCAGAACTCTGACGCTCAAATTTGCTGGCGCTCCACTCGTCCGACTACGTCAGCGGACTTAGACAACTTTTAAATAACTTCATTTTTTCCCTCTCTCTCTCTCTCTCTCTCTCTCTCTCTCTCTCTCTCTCTCTCTCTCTCTCTCTCTCTCTCACCGTCTCCATCATTACGGGAGATGTGCACCATCGGGGCCTCTGGATGATACCTGGGAATCATATATTTCGCTTTGCGGAAAATGTATGAATGTTGTTATCACTCCACTGCGATCCATTGATGTATATATTTACAACGGTGTTTCGATTCATCTCTGCATCGTCGAAAGGGTTCGAAAGAAGAAGAAGAAAAAGAAAAAGAAGAAAAAGAAGAAGAGGAAGAAGAAGAAGAAGAAGAAGAAGAAGAAGAAGAAGAAGAAGAAGAAGTATCAGAAGAGTCTATTCCTCTGGAGGAACGGAGGGTATTGGAACGCCGTCTGACACATTTCAACAAAATTTGTACAGCAGGAAGTATGTATATTTATATACATATACATATTTTCCCTTGCCACTTTTCTGAAGCGGATGTTGATCGTCGTCGATATGTATGTATAAATAAATAAGTTCTGACGAGGAAGTCTTCCATGAAACTCCTACGGCTCGTATGACTTTAGAACTCTATACCTACCTGCTGTACTCTCTTTCCCTCCGTTCTGACAGTGTATCAGTTGCCAGATCTCTCTCTCTCTCTCTCTCTCTCTCTCTCTCTCTCTCTCTCTCTCTCTCTCTCTCTCTCTGACACACATCTACGTCTTTAACCGTCCTTTACATCTTGTCTATGAGCGTCACTGGCACTGCTGTACCACAGGGCATGACTGAAACATGCCTTCAGAGCCACACAGTTACATAAACCAAAAGAATTCGTAGGACAGACGGATGGTACAACACACGACACACACGCACACATATTGGAATCAGCACTCGGCACTACCTGTGTGCATGATGCAAACGTTGCAAACAGTTTAATGACAAAACTTCACACTAGTTAGCAAGTTCGTCTGTATACAAAAAAAAAAAAAATAACCAAAAGGATTCTATGAAAAAAAAATATTCTCTCTAATTAACGTCAGTTGAAAAGAGTGATTAACTTTAACTTAAAGTGCAATCTACATTCCAACCAGTTACTGTGGCCGCTGATGTCGTTGGAGTTGACGACTATAATAAAGCAATTAACCCCACAAGATTGCTATATGGGTCCCCTAATACCAACACCCAGGTTAGTGTTATGACCAGTGTGATGCATTGCAAAATTAATTTTCATAATCAGAAGAAATGTCAGGAACTGCATTTTTTTTTACGATATTCGAAGAAAAGGTTTTTGTGATATGTAATCTATCTATTCATGTCTATCTTTCTATTTGTCTAATCTATCTATCTATCTATCTATATCTATATCTATATATATATATATATATATATATATATATATATATATATATAGTTGCCTTATAACGTTTTCATGCTATAGCATTCGAATGAACATGTACGATATAAGAATTATCTCTACACAGTTATAAAACAGATCATGAATTAATCTTGGAGATGATGATTTCCCTTGCAGCACAATAATCCTATCATCCTATCTATCACCCATTCAACAGTATACAGGTCAATCTTTGTTAACGTAATCATCCTCCTCTACATACTGCGCTCGTTAATCATTATAATCCTCTCCTAATCCGCACCACTTTTGCTATTACCACCGAATCAACGTCTCATTTATCACGGCTAACCAAATCACCGTTATAAACAGTGAGGCACATATTCATTCCTCACACCGAGTCTTGCCCACCGTTCAATCATTCCATGTAATTACCACGCCTACGCGAGCTTATGGTGATTATCATCATCATTTACGATAATCCTCACCGTAAAAAAAATAATTCAGATTCTAACCCTCGATGTAGGATTATGGATCATAGTCTTCGACACTGACCCAGAGCGGAAATCGTAGGTCTCCAGATCACTAAACGAACCACGGAAGATGACAAGTAGACCCACTCCAGTTTTGCCCAATGTAATGGTACGTTTCTCATAATGGATAGTCACTTCCGAATATCTATCTACTACTGCGATCGGAGATAAAATCCTCAATAAAGATCTCTTATCCGTATGATGATCTCTTATCCGTATGGTGATCTTTTATCCGTAAGGTGATCTTTCATCCGTAAGGTGATCTCTTATCCGTATGGTGATCTCTTATCCGTAAGGTGATCTTTTATCCGTATGGTGATCTTTTATCCGTAAAGGTGATCTCATATCCGTAGGATGATCTCGGAACTCACTGATATATTAAGTTGAGTTGAAGGACATAAGACATGAACTAAGGCATTACAGACATCACTGTTGCTGATACGTTAACAACACAGATGTGGGGAAGTAGATATGAGCATTGATTGTAGACTGGAAACCTCTTAAACGTCAAGGGATAACACACACACACACACACACACACACACACACACACACACCACAAGGAAAACAAAGAATATTCTAAGTGGTGTAAGAGTCAAATCCTTTTTATGATCCGCGATACTCGGAAAGCCAATTAAATGGCCACAAAAAATCAGAAGAGTACTTACGATAATCTTTATTAAGAGTGTTTGTAGGACACACACACACACACACACACACACACACACACACACACACACACACACATACCAGGTGTTTATCCTTCCCTCGGCCCAGGCTGGTCGATAAACGGGCACTGGCTTGGACTGGGCGTGTGTATATGTGTACATACATGAGAGTGAAGACATATATACAAGGTTAAGAGACGAGGCAACACGAGTGTAAAACTCTCTCCCCGGAAGACATATATAGTAATCACACACACACACACACACACACACACACACACACAAGCACAGACACACACTTTGTTTGAACATAGGTCAAGAAATAATACAAAAACACTCATGATATGATATAAAAGAGGAAAGGTCCTTTAAGTCTTCCAAATACATTCGTATATATTCATCTAAATCAGATGATTTGTCCTTCAGAAACATCGCAAAGAAAATTATGTTTATGGTAAACCCAGTAAACAAATGATATGTATGATCTAATCCTAATGATATGTATGATCTAATCATAATGATATGTATGAACTAATCATAATATGTATGATCTAATCATAATATTATGTATAAAGAAAATAATGCTTATGGTAAACCCAGTAAACAAATGATATGTATGATCTAATCCTAATGATATGTATGATCTAATCATAACGATATGTATGAACTAATCATAATATATATGATCTAATCGTAATATTATGTATAATCTAATCATAAGCCTACATGAAGTCACGATATGCTGTTAAAGCTCCATCGTTGTACAATAACAATGCCCATGTGAATCTACACTTATCTATCAGTCCTAAAAAACCGAATAAGATACCTGCATCTACATCAAAATGGAGGTCTATCACTCCACCATAAGGAACGCTAAATGATTCAATAGACATCTATCAACACTCATGAATGTCCTCATATCCACATCAACACACCACGAGGCACCGCCAACGGATCTATACACATTCATCAACACCGAGGTCGTGAGGACGTCACTTATCCCAAAGGGAACCACGAACTCTACAAGATGGAAGCCCTAGTGTGTATGTGTGTGTGTGTGTGTGTGTGTGTGTGTGTGTGTGTGTGTGTGTGAGCATCCTTGACACATATTCACGTCACACTCTGTATCTCACCACTACCACTGGGTGGCACCTATCGCCGGACCTGCCTCTGACAAAAAAGTTCCACTTTACACCCAGTCTGCATACAGTTTAGCGCATTTTCCCCCTCCCGAACACCAGGAGCTGCAGCGAGGGCGAGAATATACAACTTGTGTACTTCTTGCTACAAAAGAGAGGGTTTATCACCCGGACGCTCTAATGTTGTTATCTTGTCAAAGAGAATAGAGTGAAAACGACGGTTTCCATTGGTCGTTATGACCGACACCCCAGACGGGTTCTGAGACATCCCAGACATGTTCTAAAACATCCCAGATGGGTTCTGAGACATCCCAGACAGGTTCTGAGACATCCCAGACAGGTTCTGAGACATCCCAGACATGTTCTAAAACATCCCAAACAGGTTCTGAGACATCACAGACAGGTTCTAAAACATCCCAGACAGGTTCTGAGACTTCCCAGACGGGTTCTAAGACATCCCAGACATGTTCTAAAACATCCCAAACAGGTTCTGAGACATCCCAGACAGGTTATAAGACATCCCAGACATGTTCTAAAACATCCCAAACAGGTTCTGAGACATCCCAGACAGGTTCTGAGACATCCCAGACAGGTTCTGAGACATCCCAGACAGGTTCTGAGACATCCCAGACGGGTTCTAAGACATCCCACACAGGTTCTAAGACATCCCAGATGGTTTTGTCGGTACGAGAGGAATTCAGGGACGGTAAGCATTCTCTCTGTAACTAGGAAGTGAAGTTTTACTAAGCTCCAGGTTTCTCCTAACTTATGAGACTTAGTTGCGTTGGAGAGACATCGAATTTCGAGAGACTATGACAGATATGGTGGAGAGATCCTAGCATACAATGGGTGTTAAAACATGTTACTACATTCATTTCCTTGATACAGAAAAAAAAATATCTAAAAGATAACATCCTCCTTGTTATACCAGGTTCATCTACATTTAAATAGTGCTGTAAACGATGACATGATTATTGTATAGGATATAAGAGCCGAAGAGGAGTTGCGTGTCGTTTAACAAAAGCGATCCATCCGTTGCTAAATGGAATACAGTCACATGGTAACTGATGCAAGTTTCGTAGTTGAAAAAATTATTCTAATTCATCTATAATGTCCATAAACATTATAATAAATCTGTAGACATTTTCTTCGGAAAACTAATGAAAAAAAGAAAACTACTTAGGTGACTTTCATGATATATTACAGACGAAAGAATGGCATGCGAAGGCGACAGTGTATTGGGGAATCGAATTCTTTAGGGAAGAGGTATGACTCAAGACAGTAAGATAATATCAGATGAGCAGACAAACAGAGCCTGTAAAATGGAAACACTCATAGATACCGGACTACAGGTACAGCTAGAGATGAGGAGATACGATTTCACCCCAGCCACAAGGACTAGGATCAACGTCACATCAAATGTTCAGTATTTAAACCTTTAGGGACGAAGAAGTGGATTCTCAAGTCGGATCTCAGTGCCGAAGCCTTTGTTCAGACCATCGAGTTCAGCGTCCCGCCCGATCGCTGTTTACCAGAAGAGACTTGAGGCAGGGAAGAGAGAGAGAGAGAGAGAGAGAGAGAGAGAGAGAGAGAGAGAGAGAGAGCAATGCCGGTATGTACCGCAACGTTGTCGGAATTCTCTCTCTCTCTCTCTCTCTCTCTCTCTCTCTCTCTCTCTCTCTCTCTCTCTCTCTCTCTCTCTCTCTAACTTTGTGGCCGAGATTATGCGAGGCGCCCGGACAGTAAAGTCGTTCCTGACGCACATTCCTACCGGAGCTTCAAGACGAAAACCACGGTGGTTGGCAGGTGAGGGTGAGGTGGGGGTGAGGTGGGGTGTATGTGACTACGATGGACACGACGTGTGTCGCTAGGATGACGGGGGATAAATGCCTCACTCACGCTTGAGATGAGGCTACGTGAATGGGTCCAATTTTCTTTTTTTTTTCATCCTATTTTGATTTTTCTTGTGTTTGATGTTTGTTTGTTTTTTTCTTTTTTTTATCTGTTTCTGCTCAAACTAGGGAGGAGGGTTTCTGCGACGAGAGTTCACGTGCTAAAGCATCTGGTACAGCTAGAAATGTGTCGACTGTCAAAGTTATTGTTGCATACAGTTTGTAGATCACTGATCGTTCCACAGTAGCAGACACATGAACATGGAAATATATAGAGGGACACTGTGGTATAAACAGCCACGAACTTATTCAAATGCTTCATAACTTCGTCTCAGAATCTTGGAATGTAAGCAACGATGATCTGTCGAACAGAAAATGAAATCCTGATTCCCTTTGCTTGTGAATGGAGGAATACATTGATGTAAAGACTTCGCTAGAAGGTAGACCGCCTTTCGAAAATACGATAATCCCACCTGAAAGAAAAGTGTCGAAACGGGAAAACAAGATAGATAGATAGAGATAGATAGATAGATAGATAGATAGAGAGAGAGAGAGAGAGAGAGAGAGAGAGAGAGAGAGAGAGAGAGAGAGAGAGAGAGAGAGAGAGAGAGACGCGATAACCGAGCTCAAAATCGGATGATCGAAATGATTACAAAAACGGCGATAACGCCTCCGACAACGTCGTTGGAGCCTTTCAAACCCGACGCCTCAAGATCTCAGCGAGATTGGCCGCCTACAGTCGTCTCTCCGTCGGTACAACACCAGCTGGTTCAGCCAAGGCCATCATGGCCCCCCCGTGCCATCTACACGCCACACTCCAGCAACGTGGGCCGGTGGCTTGCCCTTACAGACCAGGTCACTACTGATTATTTGACCTCTTGTCCATTAGCAGATTACTCACGCGAGGGGCTGGCTAGGAGGAGGATGAGGTATGGCCAGGAGAGGGACGAAAAATCTGGAAATGGGTAAGCGTCCTGGAAATCCATTAGACAGATAATAGGGGAACGAGAGGTTGACAAGTGGTATGAAGGATCTCCTGGCCAAATGAGGCAGACATAAATGGAGAGAAATAAAGTTAAGCGATTTCACAGAAAATCGTAGAAGGTAATGACTGTGAGTAGCTATATAGAAACCCCTTTGGGCTGTACTAATTCCAGAACCAGGCAGTTCAGACACTGTAGAGAGAAAGGATCGGACGATAAGACATTTTTGCGAGAAAGAGGAATTACAGGAATAAGCTCATCATAATGCTCGTATAACTGCTAGTATTCATCGCTAACTGCTAGTTTTCATCGCTAGCTGCTAGTATTCATCGCTAACTGCTAGTTTTCATCGCTAACTGCTAGTATTCATCGCTAATTGCTAGTATTCATCGCTAACTGCTAGTATTCATCGCTAACAAATCGCTCTCTGTCAAGAAACTGCCGCCCTCCAGCAAGTTAACTCATACCGTTCGTCATGTGCATGAAGCAGTAATACAGTGAACGTTAAGTTAACACCGCCACTGTTTTTGCTCGAACAGCGAGACATGAAAGGAAGATAAACATGCAAGTTGTCTGGCCTGAGAATGTACTCTTCTTTGATTCGTCAAGACTGCCCATTAATCAGGTTGTTAATGAAAGGGATGACATACTCGTAATAGGCTGCTCATGATGACATGTGTGTGTGTGTGTGTGTGTGTGTGTGTGTGTGTGTGTGTGTGTTTAATGCACAGGTGTAACCAGACTGTCTGCGTGAGGTTAAACCGCGAGTGAGAATTCATCTTATATACACATATATATTAAGAGCCATCTTGAAAACGGAGGACTTAAAATACATATGCAACAGCAACACGATACAAATCTCATTTGCCAGTATTCTACTGGGAGCTCAGGTAATGCTGAACCATTACAACGTCGCGATCCTACAAAAGACAAAAGACATGTACATAAGAGAATTCAACCCCTCTATAAATCATCCAAATACAGAACAAGCTCGAACACTACAATTACTCTCGACTACACACACCCCCACACATGACTCCATTCTCTACCTCCACGTGACTTATCTTGCTATAGAGACTTGAGGCAATTCCCCCAACCAGTTGATCCATCGAGTTTGATCCCACTAACAGACCACACTATCACCCATGAACTTTGAAGGGAACGTAGACCACCCGATCAAGATATCACCTTCGTTACCGTTCTCACTGATAATACTGCAGGAAGTCAACTATTCTTGTTTTCTCTCCTCTATCTACTGTGTTGTATCAGTTTCAATGCAATCTGACAGGAGATGGGAAGCGTTTGTGTGTCCCAAACATCTCCTGTATAGAGGGCCTTTTATCAAACTTAACCTGATGGAGCAAAACGTGCGGTGAGAATCTTTGTGTATATATATATATATATATATATATATATATATATATATATATATATATATATATATATATATATATATATATTATCCCTGGGGATAGGGGATTAAGAATACTTCCCACGTATTCCCTGCGTGTCGTAGAAGGCGACTAAAAGGGGAGGGAGCGGGGGGCTGGAAATCCTCCCTTCTCGTTTTTTTTTAATTTTCCAAACGAAGGAACAGAGGGGGCCAGGTGAGGATATTCCAAAAAATGGCCCAGTCCTCTGTTCTTAACGCTACCTCGCTAACGCGGGAAATGGCGAAGTTTAAAAGAAAAAAGAAAAGATATATATATATATATATATATATATATATATATATATATATATATATATATATATATATATATATGTATTATCCCTAGGGATAGGGGAGAAAGAATACTTCCCATGTATTCCCTGCGTGTCGTAGAAGGCGACTAAAAGGGGAGGGAGCGGGGGGGCTCGAAATCCTCCCCTCTCGTTGTTTTTTTTGATTTTCCAAAACAAGAAACAGAGAAGGGGGCCAGGTGAGGATATTCCTTCAAAGGCCCAGTCCTCTGTTCTTAACGCTACCTCGCTAACGCAGGAAATGGCGAATAATATGAAAGAAAATGAAAGATATATATATATATATATATATATATATATATATATATATATATATATTCCTATGAGTCCACGAGGTAAATGAAACACGATAAGTTCCCTAGTGCACTTTCGTGTAATAATCACATCATCACGGGAGACACAAGAGAGAAATATAAGTCAGTTGATATACATCCAAACGGCGTCCTAGCTTCGTCTCTTGCGACTACGCAATATACTTAGTCATACATATGCCTTTTCATATCCATACTGAAATATAAGAATAATGTTATCATCACACCATCAAACGCGGGTTTAGTTCTAGTTATTGAGAGCGATCTTCATTAAAGAAACAATAATACTGGATTTGTGCGATGCTTTAGTAAATTAACTGAATCACTTGCTGAACATGTCGCTATAAACGTTCAAGAGTTAGTTTAACGTAAGGTTAACAGGAATTCAACATCTAAAAATAAAAATGGTATTCCATCACATAATTCCTCCGACATTTGTTCGTAATCAGCATAACGACATCGCTGTGAACAAAACTAAATGAACTCCATAACATAATCAAAGTCTTGACTGTAGAGAATAAGCCTTGAAAACATAAATAATAACACGTCCGATAATGCTGAAAAATGGCACCAAATTTTGTAAATGGTTAGGGTAACGCGATCACCGTTTTTTTTTTTCTTTTTTTTTTTTAAGCTTTAAAGCAAATTGCTTTTCCCCCATAAAACTGAGAGAGGGAGCAGTTACCCCCGGGGGGAGGAGGGGGGCGAAGAGGTGTACTGCCAAGGCCCAGCGTGAGGCGTCAGGGAAGATGGATGCCCGGGATGTGGGGGAAGGCAAGTTCCCGAGAGGCTTCAGGCAGAGTGGGGGCCAGGCACAGAGAGGTGAGGTAGAGTGGGGCCAGGCAGAGAGGGATTAGGTAGAGTGGGGCCAGGCAGAGAGGGATTAGGTAGAGTGGGGCCAGGCAGAGAGGGGTTAGGTAGAGTGGGGGCAGGCAGAGAGGGGTTAGGTAGAGTGGGGCCAGGCAGAGAGGGATTAGGTAGAGTGGGGCCAAGAAGAGAGAGGTTTAGGTAGAGTGGGAACAGGCAGAGAGAGAGAGGTTAGGTAGAGTGGGGCCAGGCAGAGAGGGGTTAGGTAGAGTGGGGCCAGGCAGAGAGGGGTTAGGTAGAGTGGGGGCAGGCAGAGAGGGATTAGGTAAGAGTGGGGCCAGGCAGAGAGAGGTTTAGGTAGAGTGGGAACAGGCAAAGAGGGGTTAAGTAGAGTGAGGCCTGGCAGAGAGAGGTTTAGGTAGAGTGGGACCAGGCAGAGAGGGTTTAGGTAGAGTGGGGCCCGGCAAAGAGAGGGGTTAGGTAGAGTGGGGCCAGGCAGAGAGAGGGGTTAGGTAGAGTGGGGCCAGGCAGAGAGGGGTTAGGTAGAATGGGAACTGGCAGAGTGAGGTTGGGTAGAGTGGGGCCAGGCAGAGAGAGGGGTTAGGTAGAGTGGGGCCAGGCAGAGAGGGGTTAGGTAGAATGGGAACTGGCAGAGTGGGGTTGGGTAGACTGACGGACATCAGGCAGAGTTAGAACAGTTTGTTCTAACCAGACCAGCTTTGCATAGAAACAACAAGAAGGAGGAGGAGCAGGAGGAGGAGGAGAAAAATATATTTCTCCAGTAGAGAAAATATATATATATCACAACACAAAGGCCGCGGAACAAACTCGATAAAGGCGAGACTTAACCAGGACAAAGTTGACCCAAGAAGAATACTTAGCTAAATCGGCGTCCATTTTCTAAACCAGCTTCATATACTTTAGAAACAGTTTGTTTTACATCTTAATATCATCGTGAATTACATAAAATTTATGCCTTGTCGCACAGACAAACACATGAACACAGACACGATTTTGTCTTCCATTTTGACCATAAACATCTTCATCCATACGATACTGTTTCTTCAGCCTGACCCACACATCCTGAGCCATGTCCAGAAGCAGCAGCAGCAGCATGAAAGTGCGTGTCTTGCGACGCAGTCAAGATGGCCATCAGAGAGACAAGCACATTACCCACCGCCACAATATACGTGTCGTGTGATGCAACATGAGCGAACTGGGCATAGTTTTGTCACAGGTGAGACAAGCGCTGTGTGTGTGTGTGTGTGTGTGTGTGTGTGTGTGTGTGTGTGTGTGTGTGTGTGTGTGTGTGTGTGTCTCCCCTCTTTCTACCCACGTCCTCCCACGGAGGAGACGCGTACGTCATTCTCCCCAGGAGACGTGGTGCATCAGGCCGGAGGAGACTCCGTGGTCATATTTTCCATCACGCAGGAGACGCTTAACGTGATCGTCCATGCCTGGCGGGAGCGGTAGCCTCAACTACACCTTTGTCCTCAGAGGCAAACTTTAGCTTGAGCAGGAAGTTTAGCCTCAATGAAGAAATTTAGGTACAAAGTAGAGACGGGTTGGCCGAATACCTCGTCCATGGAAGCTATCCCAAACTCTGGAGGGCTCAACATTGCCTCTCCCTGTACGGCGTAACCGATGGCTTCCTCCTCCTCCTCCTCCTCCTCCTCCTCTCGACGTTTTCGGGACAAGGCCCACCTCCTTGTGTCCAATACCTTCGTGTATTTCCTGTTTTATGTCGTCCTCTCTGTCTTCCCCATCATCGTCAATCCTCCATTCCTGTCGTCCGTAATTCCAGGCCACTGGGACGAAAAAATCGTCTAAGTTCCTCCTCTTAGCGACTAAGACTTAGCTTAACCTCGACCTCCTTAGTGGATTTCCTGGAAAAGCATCCGGAGCAACTTTACCAGTTCCTCCAATTATGCGTCGCCTTCTGATCTAACACAACCTCTAGGTCACCTGTCCACTGCTTCCATTTCTTTTTTGGGTGTCTTTATCCCACTGGTGTGGATCAAGGGCGACGACCCATCTTGCTTTCTCTGATCCGCTTACTCGGACGAGAGAAGCCTCAATCGAAGCATTCCCAACTCTCCTCGTGTTTCCTCCATTCGTTACATACACATTCAGCATTCTTTTGTGAGTACGCTACCGTTGCCAACAACAACCAAGAGAGACTAGGGAAGAAAGTGAGGAAGATAGAAGGAGAGGGAAGGAAGGAAGGAAGGAAAGAGCAAGGATGGAGCAAGACAGACAGTGTCGCATGTCAGAGAAAGTTGATCGAGTCACCGATTACTGTGAGATCAGGGGTTCAGACCCATCACTATGAATGCAGGTGGTGGAATATGTGTGCGATACACCTAAGGCAACGCGGTGATATTATCAAATCATATTCCTATTTGCTTTTACCATCAAATTCTTCCCAATAAGATATATATATATATATATTATATATATATATATATATATATATATATATATATATATATATATATATATATATATATATATATATATATATTATCCCTGGGGACAGGGGAGAAAGAATACTTCCCATGTATTCCCTGCATGTTGTAGAAGGCGACTAAAAGGGGAGGGAGCGGGTGGCTGGAAATCTTCCCCTCTCGTTTTTTTTTTAATTTTCCAAAAGAAGGAACAGAGAAGGGGGCCAGGTGAGGATATTCCCTCAAAGGCCCAGTCCTCTGTTCCTAACGCTACCTTGCTAATGCAGGAAATGGCGAATAGTATGAAAGAAAGAAAGAAAGATATATATATATATATATATATATATATATATATATATATATATATATATATATATATATATATATATATATATATATATATATATAAATATGTATGTATATAAGCTTCTTAACTTATAAAAAATGAGGGAGCGTCTTCCTAAGCCTTCGTCTCTTTTTCAAGACCTCTTCCACCACGAAGAGATCTTGAAAAATTGACGAAAGGTTGAGATGTTCTTTCACATTTTCGTCTGACTTATGAAAATTTTATCTACTTCACGGTATATATATATATATATATATATATATATATATATATATATATATATATATATATATGTATATATATATGTATATATATATATATATATATATGTATATATATATATATATATATATATATATATATATATATATATATATATATATATATATATATCTTTCTTTTCTTTCATACTATTCGCCATTTCACGCATTAGCGAGGTAGCGTTAAGAACAGAGGACTGGGCCTTAGAGGGAAATCTTCACCTGGCCCCCTTCTCTGTTCCTTCTTTGAGGAAAAAAAAGAAAAAACGAGAACGGAGGATATATATATATATATATATATATATATATATATATATATATATATATATATATATATATATATATATATATATATATATATATATATGAGCTGCCCCATCACGCCAGAATTTCAGAATATCCTAATCTTTTCCTATCCATAGCTGAAGCTAACCACTCCTTGCCAAGATATGAAAGGCGTTGGTCTAATAGCCATACGATGACGCATCCACTCTTATGGCTTCCTTGGAGAGACACCCTTTACTCAGTGTCTAATTACACCACTATCTTCCTCCCGGAGGGCACTCAAGCACCTGCCGTTGTAGGTCATCCTCCTTCGTAATGTCAAAAATAGAGGAAAAAAAAAATGAACATCGACCACATCAGGATCAAACTTCAGCAGGGTCGAGTCTCACACGAGAAATCACTCAAACATCCACCCCTCCCTGTGTAGTTCATGCCGTGGTAATGCTCCCAGAGACACACAAGATCCCGTATACTATTTCCTCTCTCTCTCTCTCTCTCTCTCTCTCTCTCTCTCTCTCTCTCTCTCTCTCTCTCTCTCTCTCTCTCTCTCTCTCTCTCTCTCTCATCTACCTATCTATCTGTCAATCTATCTATCTATCTATCTCCTTCTGGGGTCATCCCCTCTCAGATTTAAAGAAGAAAAAAAAAGAGGTCGAACCCTCTAAGATCAAACTTCAGCAATACTGCAGCCAATGGCGGACAGACTGCAAGAGAAATTCAGCCTCCGATCTCGAAATACCTTTCTCAGAAAGAGGCACCGCGACCCGCACGGTTATTAAACATCACATTTCCCCAACTGCTCTTGGGGCGATATCGGAGAAAATCATTAAGATTACATTTTTTTTTTTTTCTTTTTTTTGCCCCAATTCACACGCCACCTCTGCACTTAAAGAGCGATCATGCATCCCAATTTCTGACGCTTCACCGACGATAATTCGAGGGAGACTAATTCAAAATGAAATATATATATATATATATATATATATATATATATATATATATATATATATATATATATATATATATATATATATATATATATATATATATTTATATACCTATCATCAATAGCCATCCCTCCCTCGTCATTCGCACCCGAACTCCACCCACGCACGACCAGGGCGAGGGCCGATCTCAGAATCTCCTTTCCACCGACTTGGTGTCCCTTCCATCAGGTCCTCCAAGTGCGCGGCGCCCCGCAAGACGAGATCTTCAGGGTCCGCGACACCCACTTGGGCACGTAGACCTTGATGGATGGCGAGTAAAACGTCGGGTGGCAAGGCGGGCGGTGTGTGGCGAGAGGGCGATGGGCTGAGGGCGGGATATTGCCCAGGGTTAAAGATTGAAAGGAGGAGGAGGAGGAAGAGATGGAGGAGGAGGGAGGAGGAGGGAGAAGAGGATGGGTTAGAGGTGTGTGTGTGTGAGTGTGCTGAGAAAAGGTGGAGCGAAGAGAGAGAGAGAGAGAGAGAGAGAGAGAGAGAGAGAGAGAGAGAGAGAGAGAGAGAGAGAGAGAGAGAGAGAGAGAGAGAGAGAGAGAGAGAGAGAGAGAGAGGGCTAATAAGTGGTATAGAAGGAAGGAAAAAAAGAGAGGGATTATATTAAGAGAAAGGATAATGGCACAGGAGGAGGAGGAGGGCAGAGTGTATGTGTGCATGGAACATGGAGAGAGAGAGAGAGAGAGAGAGAGAGATGTGGTGAAAAGAGCCAAAAATATTGATGAAAAAGGAAGAGATGCAAGCAAATAAAAGTTCGAGAGTGGATAAGGTCGAGAATAGAAAATATATCAATGATGCAAAATACACTAAACTCTCATCTCCTTCCAGTTCGCATAAACACACACACAATATAGGGATTCAGAAGGATTATAACTAGAGGAAAGAAGGCACAATGAATAAAAAGCCATAAGGAGAGTGGGAAGAGCAGTCTTCTCGGGGTGTTCTTGAGACAAAACAGCAAAAGGAAATCCCAATAATTCTAAGACCAAATACTGTTGACAGTAGAGGATACGAAACAGGAACACATTCAGGGTATGATGGAGAGAAAGGGAAGGTACTGACATGCAGTGGAACAGAGCACTAGGAACACTGGAACAGACGTTTAAAATATGCAGAGGCCTGAGGATCGGTGCATGTTGACAAAAGCGGATATTTCTAGATAAAACCAGAGACATGGTAGCCGACATATCAAAACCGAAGGAATTAACAGACAAGCGAGATGTACCAAAATTAAGAACGTCAGTGATGCAAGAGGTATATGATAGACGTAAATGGTCAGACTCAATCCATATTTCAGTCAAAGAGGAAAGGATGGAGAAGATGGAGAAGAAGAAGAAGAAGAAGAAGAAGAAGAAGAAGAAGAAGAAGAAGAAGAAGAAGAAGGAAGAGGAGGAGGAGGAGGAGCAATGATTAAAATTACACACTGCAAATTGTGGATGCAGACAGCATACAGAAGATTCGAAATTCGTATGACAGTAAAGTTCAAGAGACGGTGCTCCACCAGTGTAGAAATCCCTCCCTCTCCTTGTGGCATAGATGGGTGATTCAGAATTGTGATACTCCGCCAACTTTCGAACAATTATACACACTCACCTAACCACGACCACACCTAACCTCGTCGCGTTCTTCTTAAACTCTCAAGCAATCACACACACACACACACACACAACACACGTTCATCGCATCTCTTCACCACGTGTACACAAAACACAGACTGGAAATATGGAGTAAAAACCTCCAGAAAAGAAAAAAAAAAAAAGATATATTCCAAAGTCACAAGTATTCTCAATTCCAAAGAATCAAATCACATCTTATTACACAAGTAGGTGCGAAAGGCTCTATTGGCAAGCTGCCGGATTATATATTGGTTCTTCAAGCAACAATAGTCAGAAATAGATTTTCAATATTGGGTTACGTTGAGCGAGGAGGCGAGATGCGAACACCCATCAATAAAACAACGCTCGCAATATTTTTTTTTTTTGCCTTTAAACGCTACATTTACAGTTTAAGGTTATATCCACAAGACCCAGAGTCTTGTGACACGTTTAAAGATGATGATACATTTTACTGATGCACTTTAGTGTGAAAGGAGTTTTTAACTTTATTGTTTTGTTTGTATGTGTGTGTGTGTGGAGGGGGGGGGGGGAGTTACTGGTCCCAAAAGTGGATCTTAATCGTTACTAAGAGTTTAACTTATGAATTGCGGAAACACCATTAGAAAAAGATAAAAAAAGAAAAAAAACCAAGGAATCCTGAGAGCTTTCGTGTATTACCACATCTTCAGAGGATAAATTACAGAGTGTGAAAGTATGTACAGTAAAGGTTATATGTACATCACAGGAGGAAAGTAGTAAAGGGGTCATAAAACCTTGTAATTTGTGAGAGACGAGGTTGGCATGAGGGTATGTACGACTCATCCTCTGCTTGACCTAGCCTGACCTCTCATGGATGACCTCACACATATAAAACCGGGAACAAGGTTGACCTACATAATACAATATAAACTCACGAACACTTCATAAAACATTTAACAGTTTTCTCAACAATAAATGGATTCCATTTGTCCATCGCCCAGGATTCTCATGTTTCCTTTTTCTAGTAGTGTGTCTGCATTTATAAAGTCACGTTTGATGTTATATATATACATATATATATATATATATATATATATATATATATATATATATATATATATATATATATATATATAAATTTCTAATATATACTTTAATTAATTAAACTGTCATCCAGTAATGAAAAAATGATGATATCAAAGTCAACTAAAACTATAAAAGTATTGCTATTTTGTGTAAACATCAGCATCGGTGTATTAACTGATATCAAATCAACAGTTTATCTTTTTTCTTGTTCCATTTTATTACTACATTTACCAACTTCAAAAAGGAAAGTTTCCAACTTTTCTGAAAAAAGAAGTATTTATAGATATCGTAATCCATACAAATATCCGTTTTGATGAACGGGAAGATGAGTTTTGACTTCATAAAGTCTAGTTTGAGTCTTCAGAGAGTTTTGACTCGTCGCCATCTTGAAGTGCAGGGAAATCGTTGGGTTAAAATCATTTAACCACCTTGACCTAACCTAGCCTAGCCTAACCCGGAGGCTCCGTCCCCGAGCCCCTTGGTTCTAGCCTAAGTGCAAGATAACTCACAGATGGACGTTACGTGGTAAAATATTGACCAAGACGCAGGATAAATCCAACGACGAAATTGTCGGCATTATAACATTCAATCTAGCTATGCCGACAGTACCGTTTGACCCATCTCTGACAAGACATATCGGCTTGTTTATCGATAAGAAAAAAAAAAATAATTCCAATTCGAAACACGAATAATCTTAAAAGGAAAAATAATATCTAAACATCTGATTACCTTTAGCAAAAGACGCTGTAAACAACTAAAGGGAAAGTCAGAGAGAAAAGAAGATGCGTTAGTAAACAATGAGGAAGATTTTCGTCCATCCCTCTTGTGGAAGCGTATCACTTACCCATTAGAGGGCTACATACTCAAAGTCATCATACATACTCAAAATTATCATGATTCCCCTCCCTCCATATCCCCACCTCCCTCCCTCCTCTATCCCTCATCCCTCTCCCAAAAAGAAAAAAAAAAAAAAGTTTATTATGGCCAGTATTCGCGGGAAGGGGAGGAGTGGAGTGGAGTGGGGAGGGATGGGGGGCGGTTGTGGTAGAGTCCTGGGCTCATCATACTCGAGGACTTAAGAGGCAATGTGGCAATACTGACAGCCAGGTTCATCTAGAGGGTGTTCCGTGTGTGTGAGAGAGAGAGAGAGAGAGAGAGAGAGAGAGAGAGAGAGAGAGAGAGAGAGAGAGAGAGAGAGAGAGAGAGAGAGAGAATTAGTCTTTCTGGATCAGCATGTTTTTTTTCGGTTGTCTCAAAACGTACTTTTACAGCTGTCACGAACTACCCATCACACTATACAACAGTCAGGTTACTGTAAGACGACCCTAAATGAATGTTTCTACGTGTGTAAGACTTGTTATCGCATGACCACAATGGTCTTAAGAATGGACTAACATTATTCTCCTCCTTTATCGTATGTTGGACGGAATCACACGTGGAACTTGTATGTAATCCACAGATTCACTTACTTCTGTAATTCCGAACCTCTGACGTTCCACAAATTGTCAAGTTCATTGGATCGGTGTTGGAGATCAACCAATACGTGTCCTATATCCTGTTCATCATTTAGTCCCGCTGAAAATAACGTCGCTCCATCACCACGCGTTCATCGGTGATGTACAATTAAAATCATTTCCCGACGGAAGCTACGTCACCCCATCCGTCAGGAATTACAGTATTAGTGAGAGATACTCACACGCGCAACGCCCCGAGATTCGCTTCGAAGCGTCTCTTTTGACTCCATCATTTTATATATTGTCCAGAGAAAGCGTAATGGGAATGGACAGGGTAGTCTAACTCACGTGGGCTTCTCCCACACACTGACTCAAGCTGAGGGCTTCTCTCACGCACTGACTCAAGCTGAGGGCTTCTACCACACACTGGCTCAAGCTGAGGGCTTCTCTCACGCACTGACTCAAGCTGAGGGCTTCTCCCACAAACTGACTCAAGCTGAGGGCTTCTACCACACACTGACTCAAGCTGAGGGCTTCCCCCACACACTGACTCAAGCTGAGGGCTTCTACCACACACTGACTCAAGCTGAGGGCTTCTACCAAACACTGACTCAAGCTGAGGGCTTCTACCACACACTAACTCAAGCTGAGGGCTTCTCTCACGCACTGACTCAAGCTGAGGGCTTCTCCCACAAACTGACTCAAGCTGAGGGCTTCTACCACAAACTGACTCAAGCTGAGGGCTTCCCCCACACACTGACTCAAGCTGAGGGCTTCTCCCACACACTGTCTCAAGCTGAGGGCTTCTCCCACACACTGTCTCAAGCTGAGGGCTTCTCCTACACACTGTCTCAAGCTGAGGGCTTCTACCACACACTGACTCAAGGTGAGGGCTTCTCCCACACACTGACTCAAGCTGAGGGCTTCTACCACACACTGACTCAAGCTGAGGGCTTCTCCTACACACTGTCTCAAGCTGAGGGTTACTGCCACTCACCGACTCAAGCTGAGGGCTTCTCCCACACACTGTCTCAAGCTGAGGGCTTCTACCACACACTGACTCAAGCTGAGGGCTTCTACCACACACTGACTCAAGCTGAGGGCTTCTACCACAAACTGACTCAAGCTGAGGGCTTCTACCACACACTGACTCAAGCTGAGGGCTTCTCCCACAAACTGACTCAAGCTGAGGGCTTCCCCCACACACTGACTCAAACTGAGGGCTTCTCTCCTAAACTGACTCAAACTGAGGCCTACAACCACTCACTGACTCAAGTTGAGGGATATTACCATTCACTGACTCAAACTTACGGCTACACCCACTCACTCAAGTTGTTCCGGAGGGCAAACTGAGCCTTCTATTCATTCACCATTATCTATCAATTTGTAACATATCCATCCGGAAGATACAAGAATATACTTCAAAGTTCCCATAAATTATGGACCCTAGTTGGATTTGCCTCGAAATCTTCTCTTGAAATCATCTTGTTCTCTCTCTCTCTCTCTCTCTCTCTCTCTCTCTCTCTCTCTCTCTCTCCCTCTCTCTCTCTCTCTCTCTCTCTCTCTCAGTATATATATATATATATATATATATATATATATATATATATATATATATATATATATATATATATATATATTCAGAAATCTATAACCACGCGATCTCTGGGGGATGTAAACAAAGGGTTCATTAGTCGTGTATAAAAACACAGTTTGTCGACTCAAATATCTTTTTTTTCCTTATTGATATTTCGAAATCACGACGACTGTACCATTCTCATTTCTTCTTCGTCTCATTTTCGTAACATGGATATTACTTCCTTCAATTCTTTTTCCTTCCTCTTTCCTTCTTTCTTTCTTTCTTCCTCTTTAGAGAATGTACTGCTTCTCCTCCCTCATTCTTTCTTGTTCTTTAAAGGCGACTTTTTTTTAGTCTGGGTCGTCAAAAGCCAGGAGCCTCGCTCTCTGTGTAACATCGGCTGGAGTTAATTATCCCCGGCAGGAGCAACGCATGGAGCCGCGTCATCTTAAAAAGATATAATTTGACAGTAAACACTCACTGGCAGCGATAATTTTTTTCGCGGACCTTTAAATTTAGGCGATAATTGAGGACCGGGATTATACTCATTTATTTTCTTTTTTTCTCTCATTGAGAACTGTATGAGCTGTATTTTTCATGCTACTACACGGGCTGAGAGTTCATTTCCAGAAGCAGCCATCCAACAACTGATAATTTCATCGCTGGAGACACTGTGGATTTCCCACTGTGAGTATGTAAATATGGAAATTAGACGTAAAAAAAAAGGGTATATCACACTCTATCTCATTCCTGCTTGTCACTTCTGTGTTTTCACCCAGTTTATCGTCCGTTCTCTATTCCTACTTCACTTCACTCCCGTTTCTGCGATCTTTATACCCATCCCAACATCACCCATTCCCTCGTCCTACTCATAATTCACTCCATCTCTCTCTCATTCTTCCCAACTTCGTATCTTCCCCTTGCAGTAGTTCCCACCCATCTCTAAAATCCTCTTCACCCCCATTTACGTCGTCCTCTCTCTCTCTCTCTCTCTCTCTCTCTCTCTCTCTCTCTCTCTCTCTCTCTCTCTCTCTCTCCCCAATATTCCCCCTCTCCCCTCCAAACCACTCACCTCCCATTCTAGCCTATCCACCTCTCCTACCTTCCCCCCTTTTCAGCTGTTGGTGGTGATATTCCAGAACCAAATATTGCACGCTATGTATCGTGATGTTGCAGAGGATGTGGGGTGGAGGTGGGAGTGAGGGGTGAAGCGCGTAATTGCAGACTCAGTCGATCTCATGACCTTGCAGCACGAGGCCATACTCGAAGCCCCCAGGAGGAATTCATGGATCTTCTTAGGCTCCTGAAAGCCTGGAAACTCACATCTTCATCTTCATCTCCTTCTTCTTCTTCTCCTCAACGCTTTTGAGACTCTGGAAGCCTGGACCCTTCAGGTGCTCTTAACAAGTACTCTTCTTACTCCTCAAACCTGATGAAGCTTTTGAGACATTTGAATCTAATGAAATTAATGAAACTCTTAAAATGAAAAGAAAAAACGCCTTTGAAATAACTGGATATTTCTAAAACCCAGATCTTCTTAACTTTCCAAACTACTGATGCTAATAAAATGCTAAAACTCTTATTACTTCCGGATATTCAAAACGCTTTTTGGAATTCTCAAGGCTCAGGAAACTCCTGAAGCCGTGGCAATTCGTGAAATCATTCGGGTTTCTGAAATCATAAGGCTCCGGACAGTCCTGAAACTAGAGAAGAAATTAAGATCTGGAAGCTCTATAAACTCCAAGAAACTCCTTAAAGCTATATGAGACTTCTCAAGCAGCAAGCCTTCAGCTCTTAAGAACCCATGAAGGAATTGAAAACTAATGAAGATCAATTCTACTTATTAATATCTTGTATCTATGTTCACGTATGGCACGAATTCTGACTTAATAGTCTTAGCTACTGATGGCTAGCAAACCCAACAGTATATACATATATATATATATATATATATATATATATATATATATATATATATATATATATATATATATATATATATATATATATATATATACTTTTGGCAGACAGTATGAATTATGTACATGTGTATATATGTATATGTCTGTGTGTGTATATATATGTGTTCATTGAGATGTATAGGTATGTATATTTGCATGTGTGGACGTGTATGTATATACATGTGTATGGGGGTGGGTTGGGCCATTTCTTTCGTCTGTTTCCTTGCGCTACCTCGCAAACGCGGGAGACAGCGACAAAGGTAAATGCAAGAGTTTTGGAAAGAGGGGCAAGTATGAGGTCTGTTGGGGATGAGAGAGCTTGGGAGGTGAGTCAGTTGTTGTTCGCTGATGATACAGCGCTGGTGGCTGATTCATGTGAGAAACTGCAGAAGCTGGTGACTGAGTTTGGTAAAGTGTGTGGAAGAAGAAAGTTAAGAGTAAATGTGAATAAGAGCAAGGTTATTAGGTACAGTAGGGTTGAGGGTCAAGCCAATTGGGAGGTGAGTTTGAATGGAGAAAAACTGGAGGAAGTGAAGTGTTTTAGATATCTGGGAGTGGATCTGGCAGCGGATGGAACCATGGAAGCGGAAGTGGATCATAGGGTGGGGGAGGGGGCGAAAATTCTGAGGGCCTTGAAGAATGTGTGGAAGTCGAGAACATTATCTCGGAAAGCAAAAATGGGTATGTTTGAAGGAATAGTGGTTCCAACAATGTTGTATGGTTGCGAGGCGTGGGCTATGGATAGAGTTGTGCGCAGGAGGATGGATGTGCTGGAAATGAGATGTTTGAGGACAATGTGTGGTGTGAGGTGGTTTGATCGGGTGAGTAACGTAAGGGTAAGAGAGATGTGTGGAAATAAAAAGAGCGTGGTTGAGAGAGCAGAAGAGGGTGTTTTGAAGTGGTTTGGGCACATGGAGAGAATGAGTGAGGAAAGATTGACCAAGAGGATATATGTGTCGGAGGTGGAGGGAACGAGGAGAAGAGGGAGACCAAATTGGAGGTGGAAAGATGGAGTGAAAAAGATTTTGTGTGATCGGGGCCTGAACATGCAGGAGGGTGAAAGGAGGGCAAGGAATAGAGTGAATTGGAGCGATGTGGTATACCGGGGTTGACGTGCTGTCAGTGGATTGAATCAAGGCATGTGAAGCGTCTGGGGTAAACCATGGAAAGCTGTGTAGGTATGTATATTTGCGTGTGTGGACGTATGTATATACATGTGTATGGGGGGGGGCCATTTCTTTCGTCTGTTTCCTTGCGCTACCTCGCAAACGCAGGAGACAGCGACAAAGTATAATAAAAATAAATAATAATAATATAATATTCCTATGAGTCCACGGGGAAAATGCTAAAGTCTGAAATTTCAGTAACTTTTAAGACTCCTGTGTTTTGGCTGCTGTTATGAATACGTATAATACATAACAGTATACAGCAGAGTGCAGATCCTTAGTGATATTCAAGGCTATGATAAGATAATTGGATTCTGTGTTTATTTTGCCTAAGTAAGTATGTAATGCATCAACAAAACTCGCTTGGGGGCTGTATACATTTGCTTTTCAAATCATTCATTAAACAAATATGTTTAATTGGCAAACAAAAAAAAAAAGAGAGAGCATTATTCGTTTGATGTTATATCATAACATATAAAAGGACTTTCGAACATAAGGAATATATATATATATATATATATATATATATATATATATATATATACATTGTCTCTTCGATGTATATCAACTGACTGTTATATTTCTCTCTTGTGTCTCCCCCGATGATGTGATTATTACACGAAAGTGCACTTGGGAACTCTTCGTGTTACATTTTCCCGTGGACTCACAGAAATATATATATATATATATATATATATATATATATATATATATATATATATATATATATATATATATATATATGTATATATATATATATATATATATATATATATATATATATATATATATATATATATATATATGCTGAATCTTTTTTTATATTTTCCTTAAAATCCTGAAAATCGTGATAATTACTCGTTTGTCAACAGAAATCGTTTATGTTGATGAAAACTATTGGCAAAATGAGAGCCTTTGTCTATTTCCTCTGCTCGAGTGTTGACTAATTGAGCTATTTCCGTATGTATTTTACATCTATGTGTAACTTTACACATCCCTATATGTATATATATATATATATATATATATATATATATATATATATATATATATATATATATATATATATATATGATAGATTTATCTAACACCATTTAGATCAACAGATCTGTCTGACAATCTAAATTTGTCCGTCCAAATATAGAGCAGTAATCAACTCCTGATTTTTTTTTGCTCTATTTCCGAGGTGTTAAAACACACACTTGAGGCTTCTAATGACTCCCCCATGTGTAATCAACGTAAGTATCCTTCCAGTAAACATTACTTGCTCTCTCTCTCTCTCTCTCTCTCTCTCTCTCTCTCTCTCTCTCTCTCTCTCTCTCTCTCTCCCTTCCTTTCATCCAAACGGACCATGTGTCCCATATCAGCTAATATGAGGTCATCCCATACTTGGGATCTAAGGGAAGGGAGGGAGGGGAATAATTAGTCCATACTTCCTGTTCTAGACGCGCATATGGCTGCAGGATGAAGCACCCTCAGGTGAGAAAGCAGCACTGGGTTGTTCGTCTCAAGCAGAGAGGATAAGACGCTCCGTTATCCCCAAAGGCGACTTCAAACATCGAAATGAAATGTAATTTACAATGATTCTTTTTTTTTGACATTATTTTCTTCTATGGAGTTACATTATTATTTAATTCTTTTTTTGTCCTTTACTCTGCCTGATTCTTTTTTTTTTTTTTTGACTATTTTTTCTACGGAGTTACATTATTATTTTTTTTCTCTTTTTTTCTGTCCTTTACTCTGCCCTCTCAAGTGATCATAATGTCTCCTTTTCTTAATTCTCTGTAATGGTTGTGAGAGACAGGGTATAGAAAACAGGCAGAGAACCACAACGAAAGGTCTCACAGAAGAGAATATCTTATAACTGGTTATTTTTAATAGTTTTTCCCCAATATTCCTATTTTCCCATCACTTGCCTCTTTTTTTTTTCTCCCTGAAGAAATATTGTCACACTCGTTTCAAACCGTAAAACGTATGCATATGAACTTCTGCATAAGTGTATACGAGGTATACATGTTGATATTTTACATGGAAGAGGTTATTAGTCGTATACCGTCCTCTCTATCCATTTTCTGCACATTTCATATTACATTTTCTCTAGCCTTTTGAAAGCTATTGAAAAATCAAAGAAAACGTTCAACAGTGTATTCAAAGGCCAATGGTCACGTTCATTTCCGACTGCTGCACTTGCACCCTTATCCTTTTTCTGCCCTTGATTCTCTTTCTTTCCTTTTTTTTCCTGAGGTTATTTTTTTCCCACTCCCTTCCGTATCAGAGGGTGTGAACAGCATCACGTTAAAAGTGGGAGGGGAGGTACGAGGGTTTCATGATTGTCTATATTCTTTCCTCCCCTTCTCTCTCTCTCTCTCTCTCTCTCTCTCTCTCTCTCCCTTTTTTCATTCCCCTGAATCTTTTCTGTCCCTTTATTCCCACGTCCTTGTACAGGGCTGGTGATGAAACGTAGGTGGGTAGCGGAAGGTAATCTGTCGTTGAGGGTGATATATATATATATATATATATATATATATATATATATATATATATATATATATATATATATATATATATATATATATATATAAATATATATATATATATATATATATATATATATATATATATATTTTTTTTTTTTTTTCATATATATATATGTATATATATATATATATATATATATATATATATATATATATATATATATATATATATATATATATACACATATGTATTTAAAAGGATCACAATTTTGCTCGTGATCAAGTATATTCCTATGAGTCCACGGGGGAAATGAAACACTTTAAATTCCCAAGTGCACTTTCGGATAATAATTACATCATCAGGGGAGAAACAAGAAAGAAATATAAGTCAGCTGATATACAACGAAGAGACGTAGCTAGGACGCCATTTGGTAAACAAATGATTGGTCAAGCACTTGTCGTTGTATATCAACTGACTTACATTTCTTTCTTGTATCTTCCCTGATGATGTGATCATTATACGAAAGTGCACTTGGGAACTTATCGTGTTTCACTTTGCCCGTGGACTCAGGAATATATATATATATATATATATATATATATATATATATATATATATATATATATATATATATATATATATATATATGGTGCCAGAAAAGAGCGAGAAATATCTAGTTTGATAAATACAATATTATAAATAAACAGAAAAAACACAAATATTGCGGTTCTTCACAATTTGTCAACTTTCATTTAATGAACGAAAACATTCCACCATTTTATTGCCTTTATAACGATACGTTGTGCACACTAAAAGAAAATTTATTTCACGCGTCAATAGTCCACATCTCTCTCTCTCTCTCTCTCTCTCTCTCTCTCTCTCTCTCTCTCTCTCTGCTAATAAAACGCATTCCACGCTGTGGTTACATGTGACCAGGACGAGAATAAGTCAAATATTTCCATGGGTTCGACAAATTGTCACATCTACACATTGGAGTTCGGTCGCGGGGGTGGTGTTGGGGGCTGCCGTGGGGGGAAGGGGGGGGGGGGGGAGTCCACGATATGTTGCATATACTTATACTTTTATTGTATAAGTAGACTGGAAGTTTGATGGAGTCTGCCTTACTACCCCTTTCCTTCGGTGGACTTTTAACACTTGGCCCGTAAGTGAGGACTGATTGCTCTCATGATATTTCCTGTTTAACAGGTCGATATTTGGTGGGGCCCCCCTAGCGAGGCCGGAGTCCAACATCGATTAGAGAATGTTTAAATAGTTGAGACTCCTAAGGAGGATGAGGTCTTGGTTGGGGGCTACAACTGGCTGGACGACCCTATCCAGTCCATTGGGCTAGGAGAACCCAGCTGAACGGACTTCTCCAGTTCGTTGTCTACCTCTGTGGCTGAGCTCAAATGGCTAGAAATACGTAATAGATATAGGATTCCATATTGTTAGCTGAAACTGCTTCGGTATTTGAATCTGTGGTATTTGAATCGCGGGAAAGAGGTTGCACTTCAGCCTCCCATTCTTGCACATATAGCTAAAGTAAGGCGATCCACGTTAGTTTAAGCTGTTGCAATGTGACACTGGACCATACACATAATACATGGGCACACACGTTGGTTTACGTGACTAAGTCATGACTAACCAAGTTGGCTTATATGGTCATGACGCGCTAACCAGGAAAGACAGGACCTAAAAAGAATTAACACGGGTTCATAGAGGTTTCCAGGTGTTTCTTTACAGTAGTAACCGCATCACGTTGATTTAAGGACTAGAAAACGACGAATCACGCTCCCAACCAAGAAGTTCGACCGGTGATTGGATAAGAATAACTACGATGGTTAGAAGGGGAAGGGTCTGTAAAACAAGGGGGGCTCTTTAGTTTGAAGTAGAGAGCCTGTTAACACCTGGTGAGCAGAGGGTAAAAGCTGTGGCAGACAGAAGCATGAGTCGCCTTTCTTCTGACACTCCTCGTTCTCATTACTTTAAAGCTCCCTCAACGTGTGTTTCCCTTCGTCTCTAATCCTCCTCCTCTCTCTCTCTCTCTCTCTCTCTCTCTCTCTCTCTCTCTCTCTCTCTCTCTCTCTCTCTCTCCCAGATTGTGTGCGCGCCTCCACCGTGGCTCCCCCTCCTACACATTAGCTCCAAGCTTCACCGCCTCCACCG
The DNA here is from genome assembly GCF_036320965.1 of Panulirus ornatus. Taxonomy (NCBI): domain Eukaryota; kingdom Metazoa; phylum Arthropoda; class Malacostraca; order Decapoda; family Palinuridae; genus Panulirus; species Panulirus ornatus. The sequence continues at coordinate 14,111,651 of NC_092236.1, read as the reverse complement.
CCTCAACAACCTCCACTTTTCCCTTTGGGCTACTTGGTTAAAGCTTTCAACACTCCGTCCATCTTTTTTTTTCCACGCACTTCTGTCACCCTCCTTTCCCTACTCTCCCATTCCTTGTGCTACTGTCACTCTCCTCCCTTCCTTTCCCTTGTTCTCTAGTTTTATAGATTTCTCTACATTGTCCCCCTCTGACACTCCTACTCTAGCTCTCTATCCCACTTCTTGTACTCGATTTACGCGAATTTCCGTCCTCTTTTTCTGTCTTCTTTTATCCCTTATCTTGTGCTATCCCCTCCTTCCTCTTTGTGCATATGCTTCAACAGATTTAACCATCGCGTCATCACCCTATCTATCACTTCCCTCACTCCTAAACACCTCAGTTGGCATCTCCCCTCGCGTTTCCACACCTCTTTATGCTCATTTGGGTTTCCAATGCCCCTTGCACCTACGCTCATTTTCCTTAACACCTTTGCACCCCTGCAAGCCTGTGCGACAAGCTGCTCTCGGGAACGTGAGATTAATTTCACTATCTGTTTCCTCGGGTCACCAAGAACCCCAGACCGCCGCCAGCCATCTTTGCATCTATCACTAAAAGAAAAAGATATTCATGCCACCGAATTTGACGGTACTGCACGACACTGCGTCGCTGCAGTGTCTCCCACACTTACACTCCTCCTCCTCCTCCTCCTCCAGCCTCATCAAGAGACTCTCTTAAACATCAAGAGCACATCACCCTTCACTCTACCTTCTATCTGACACATGTCATAATGTACTCTGACACCTTACATCTTCCCACACTCCACACTGCTCTCCAACGCTTGTCTCCCTACGTCCGTGACTCTATAGTCACTCCATGCAACCCTGACACCCTCCCTACAACCACACACTCATGCAACATTCACTACACATCCCCATCCACGTAACATCTTCCACTTACACAACACCCATCACAACACAGCGGCCGTAACACCACAACTGCCGTCACACCACAACGGACGTCACATCGAACTCTAAAACCCGTCACCTCACATCACTACACCCAGAAAACCGCCACTCAACACCTCTGCAACCCAGCGTCCCACTTGACTGGCGTACCAACAGAAACGTGAATCCATATTTCGCTGTCACTCGCACTTCGAGAAACTCAGTCTGTGCACACCTTGCAACATATATTCCTAGTAGACGTGGAAAAGCTCCCGTAATGTATGCCTCCTTAAGATACTAAACCTTCATGGCAGAGACACACAAGAAAGATGGGTTAAAACACCATGGATCTTCCTGGCCTAAACATATAACTCATGGATTCAGGACTGACAATCTATGTGTTATCATCTCGAACAGCCTTACAAACGTAGCTATCTTCGATAACAAATAGAAACATAGCGACCGAGCGACTCCAGTGATAACCAAATGTTCGCTCTGAGGCTTGATGATATGATCATACAATGGAATCAACATACACAATAACTACCATCTCTAACTGCTGAACAATCATATGTGGTCTTCTAAGTCTCAGGAAGCATACGAGGATTTCCTCTACACAAAGTTCGTCATCCCAACAACGAGAGCTGAGGGAATCTTACAGTGTGTGTGTGTGTGTGTGTGTGTGTGTGTGTGTGTGTGTGTGTGTGTGTGTGTGTGTGTGTGTGGGCAGAATAAAATCGAGATGGGCAAGTATTTTATTGGTCAATGAAGGCGGAGCTGATGATGTCAGTAATTCTTGCTACATAAACTTCTAGAACCACAAATGTACCACGTGAAATTTGCCTTACAAATTGATCATTCGAATGCTGGTGAATATTCTGGATTGAGAATGGCATTCCAGTTAAGAAAATTGAACTAGAAATGTACACAACGGGACATCACATCCCCCACCACAACTCTGAAGTCAGAAGACTAGATATTAGGAGACAGATGAGGATGGTCAACTGTTAATTCTAACTATTTCACCAATAGCTTTAACGAATCAATTAGTCAAGATGTTAGTTTTAACTCGTTCGTTTGTAACGATTATTTTCAACTGATTAATCTCAACAGCTTTAATCACTCATCCATCCCTTGTGATTCAAACTAATCATTTTTCAAACAGCAGTCTTTTAACCAGACCTTTTTTTTTTTTTTTAGTGATCGTCTTAAATAATCACCTTGAAGTGACACTCCAGATCAATAATATTCTACTGACAGTCCTAAATGATGACCATGGAGTTATAACTCCAAGTTATGACTCATTCATTCGCCACTCCAAAAAAAAGTTATAGGGATTTTTTTTTTCCACTCGAGTTAAAAAGTCTTTTGATTCGATCAGTATTATTCAAACGCTTCATGTGTTATAGATACGATGATCGTAAGTGTTTAGAGACTATAATGCTTCATGATTGGTATATGAAGATCCTCTTAGTATCGTAGAAAGTTCGGAAATATGTGTATATCACAAGCTTCAGGGTTCATCATAAGGTAAATCCCCCTTATGAATGATGAAGATATGCATCGATTGTCGTGAGTGGGGGATATACTAATCCTTCCCTCTTGTATCATCTTACGAAAGTAGGAACGAGAGGAGAGAGCGACACTAAGAGATGCTTCATCTGTCTCATTCCTCTGGTCCTGAAGCTACCTCGTTCATACGGTAAAGAGCGAACACGTATGAAAGAAGGACAATATATTCGCTGTGAATTCTTCTGTCATGACCTTTTCACTACACATAGCCTTCAACCATGAGAATGAAAGCTGTGAATAATGCAACATGGACTTCACTGAAGAAAAAAAATAACAGTAATACATACATTCCATGTTCTTCAAACAAAACAATTTGGATCACGTCTGGACCTGTTCTTTTTAAAACACTGACCCCATTGACAGTATCAGGGAACTTTTTTTTTTTGTACAAAGTTCAAACCACTTGGGCTGTACATTTACTCTATATAACATCAAGAAAAATGCAAAATGTAAATCCAATTCCTTGGTAATTCGAGTTTATGAAATCAAAAAAAGGAATCATAATAGTTTTCCTTCGTTAGTGTTATACAAAGTAGCATATTAAGACATACGTTGAATCCGCTAAAGAAGAATCATAAATACTACGTAATGCGTTTATGTGGAATCTCCAACGTGATGTAAATAAAGGAATAGGTAAATGTATCAGTCAATGACCACTTCTAAAATCTGGAGTTACTGAGACCTGGAAATTCCATTTCCAACGTATATAAACTAAGATTTACGATTCATTCAGTTTGGAGTAGACATTAGAATTGTCCCAGCTGTCATTAATATATATATATATATATATATATATATATATATATATATATATATATATATATATATATATATATATATATATATATATATATATATATATATATATATATATATATATATATATATATATATTTTTTTTTTTTTTTTTTTTTTATACTTTGTCGCTGTCTCCCGCGTTTGCGAGGTTAGCGCAAGGAAACAGACGAAAGAAATGGCCCAAACCCCCCCCCCCCCCCATACACATGTACATACACACGTCCACACACGCAAATATACATACCTACACAGCTTTCCATGGTTTACCCCAGACGCTTCACATGCCTTGCTTCAATCCACTGACAGCACGTCAACCCCTGTATACCACATGACTCCAATTCACTCTATTTCTTGCCCTCCTTTCACCCTCCTGCATGTTCAGGCCCCGATCACACAAAATCTTTTTCACTCCATCTTTCCACCTCCAATTTGGTCTCCCTCTTCTCCTCGTTCCCTCCACCTCCGACACATATATCCTCTTGGTCAATCTCTCCTCACTCATTCTCTCCATGTGCCCAAACCATTTCAAAACACCCTCTTCTGCTCTCTCAACCACGCTCTTTTTATTTCCACACATCTCTCTTACCCTTACGTTACTTACTCGATCAAACCACCTCACACCACACATTGTCCTCAAACATCTCATTTCCAGCACATCCATCCTCCTGCGCACATCTCTATCCATAGCCCACGCCTCGCAACCATACAACATTGTTGGAACCACTATTCCCTCAAACATACCCATTTTTGCTTTCCGAGATAGTGTTCTCGACTTCCACACATTTTTCAAGGCTCCCAAAATTTTCGCCCCCTCCCCCACCCTATGATCCACTTCCGCTTCCATAGTTCCATCCGCTGACAGATCCACTCCCAGATATCTAAAACACTTCACTTCCTCCAGTTTTTCTCCATTCAAACTCACCTCCCAATTGACTTGACCCTCACCCCTACTGTACCTAATAACCTTGCTCTTATTCACATTTACTCTCAACTTTCTTCTTCCACACACTTTACCAAACTCAGTCACCAGCTTCTGCAGTTTCTCACATGAATCAGCCACCAGCGCTGTATCATCAGCGAACAACAACTGACTCACTTCCCAAGCTCTCTCATCCCCAACAGACTTCATACTTGCCCCTCTTTCCAGTATATACCGTATATCATACAGAAATTATTTCGTAACGAATGTTATTGCGAAAACAGAAAAATTGTGACGTGTTCAGAGACGCAAACCTTCGCAGTTTCTATTGGCTGTTTCCTTATGACGTGTTCAATGACGTAAAAAGCTTTGCCACATCTATTGGCTGTTTCCTCTATGACGTGGTCAGTGACAAAGTCATTAGCGTCCATTGGTTGTTTCTCACTGCCGTTAACGATAATAATGTTAAAACTGATTATTGTAAGATAATACCAACAGTGAACGTTATCATTCTTAATGTATAATGTTAAATTCAACCAAACCTTTAACAGAATAACACTGAACAGGAGGCCACCATCTGTGCCAGAATGTTAGTATGTCAGAGTTAACCTAATTTAACACAATGTCAGTCATGGGTTACTTTCGCTTAGATTTGTTTACAGTTACCTTAAGGAATTCATCAGTCTCAAGAAAACTGTGTCATCTATTGATGTTGGTAACTACCTGGATAGAAATGGTGGAAGCGAAGGAAAGAAAAATGTTGGAAGTGGCATAAACTTGGGTCAGAGCTCCTTAAATTTATAAGAACAAAATGAGACGTTACTTAAAATTGCAATTTCTACTTTCAGACTGGAAATGACAGACATAGCTTCAGAAAATGATAGAGAAAAAAAAATATCATTTCTTTAATAATTCGCTCCCTTGAATACACTAGTGTGCCACAGTTCTTAATGTCTTTCTGTCATTTTAGTTCAAACAAAAAATGAAAAAAAAAATTGGTTTTTGTCTGGTAGTGTTGTAAGTGTGTACCTTCCCCCCCAACAAGAGAGCGTAAAGCCTGCAAGCTACGGCCACCAAGTTTTCCGAAGAAAGCCAAATAGAGAGAGAGAGAGAGAGAGAGAGAGAGAGAGAGAGAGAGAGAGAGAGAGAGAGAGAGAGAGAGAGAGAGAGAGAGAGAGAGAGAAAAGATATCTTTATTGCGGCAAAGAAAGTGTTTTCTTGTTCTCCTGGAATCGGTCAGGTACCGAAAAAGAATAAAGAAATGAAAGAAAAGAAAACAAATTAGAATAAAATAAATGAGAACATTATGCAAAGAGAAATTCTAAAGATATCCATAACTGAGAAACTAAAAATATACGAGACCAAAAGACGAAATAGAAGACGCGGGTTAACTCTCATTGGATAGAATGTCTCGACGATTCCAACGAAAATATATTTTCCCCCTCATTTTACAAATGGAGAGAGAGAGAGAGAGAGAGAGAGAGAGAGAGAGAGAGAGAGAGAGAGAGAGAGAGAGAGAGAGAGAGAGAGAGAGAGAGAGAGAGACGGTGATCTCAAGTCCTTCTCCTGGGAAAGCAATTCGTCCAAGTGATGTTGGTAAAAAAAAAAAAAGCCACTAAATCTTATGAAAAATATCGAATAAAAAAAAAAGAGCAGCGACAGGAGGAGAGCTAAGGCGCGAGTATAAACGTCTCGGTCGGTGCTTTAAATTGTCAGCTATAGCCCTCCTGACGACGACTCAACCACGTATCATTTTACATGCTGGCGACCACAAGAACGTCCGCCAGTGCCCTGGGGTGTGTAGGACGGCACAACCCACCCGGGTGTATCCTAGGAACGTCCACCAGTGCCCTAGGGTGTGTAGGATGGCACAACCCACCCGGGTGTATCCTAGGAACGCCCACCAGTACCCTGGGGTGTGTAGGACGGCACAACCCACCCGGGTGTATCCTAGGAACGTCCACCAGTGCCCTGGGGTGTGTAGGATGGCACAACCCACCCGGGTGTATCCTAGGAACGTCCACCAGTGCCCTGGGGTGTGTAGGATGGCATAACCAACCCGGGTGTATCCTAAACTGGCGTTATAAGGTAGGAGGCGTTGTGGCCATGGGCACACGAGGGAGGTGAGGGAGCAGGGTGAAGATGATCAGGGGTGAAAGGGAGAGAAGAAACCAACTTGTCCTGCTGAAGGAACAGGTTCTCCTTCAACGTAGATGGGTTAGAAACGTTTAACCAAAAAAAAAAAAAAAAAAAAAAAAGAAAAAAATGGATGCTTAGAAATATAGATACACAAAGCTCATATCCATTGATAAAAGGAAAAATACAAAGTTAATAAGAGTGTTTTGGTATGGGATGAAAATATTATCTAGGTACATTAAATATTATCTAGAGATTATCTAGAAGTGCTTACGAGTTGATTATAACTTTTCGAGGAGAAACGAAGCTCTATCTACACCAAGCACGGCTAAGAAATGTTGCTGTGTTATATTTGTAACCAAAAGTGATGTCACACAGAATATTGTAACCTCCAATTTCCTGTTTCGAGCCACGTAAAAAGCTCTATGTTGACAAGTGATCCATAGACGAGGAGAATCATTCATTTGTATATAAACTAAAACATAAAATGATATGACGGCTTATGAATATATTTGAATGTATTTTCCAAATTGGCAAAATGGTTGGTGGAATAAATATATGTATCCCTGGGGATAGGGGAGAAAGAATACTTCCCACGTATTCCCTGCGTGTCGTAGAAGGCGACTAAAAGGGAAGGGAGCGGGGGGGCTGGAAATACTCCCTTCTCTTTTTTTTTTCTTTCCCCCAAAAGAAGGAATAGAGAAGGGGGCCAGGTGAGGATATTCCCTCAATGGTCCAGTCCTCTGTTCTTAACGCTAACTCGCTAACGCGGGAAATGACGAATAGTATGAAAGAAAGAAAAATTTTCCAAACTGACATAATAACAGTCCTGGATATTGTTGGTTTGTTTACGTGGGAGTGTGTTAAGAGAGGCTCTCTCTCTCTCCCCTTACCATCTCCACCATACATACACACAGTGAGAGCATCCATTGCCTTAGGAGTATCTTGTATACCTGAAGAAGGTGTCTCAGTTTTCCGCTTCGGTTATGACTTACCGTTGAAGGGCCTTAATGACTCTAACAGTCCAACAGGCCTAAAGCCCCAATAACTAACCAACCAATCAACATTTCTAACACATACCTTCCTACCAGCTTTTCCCCCCACTGCTCTGTCTACCAGCTCTTCACCAACGGGTCTCTCTACCAGCTCTTCCCCTACCTGTTTGCCTACCAACTCTTGCCCACCTATCTGTCCACCAGCTCCTCCTAACTTAGTACCAGCTCTTCCCCTAGACCTGTCTATCCACCTGCTCTTCCCCACCCGTCTGTCTACCAGCTCCCAAAGCCTGTTCGTCTTTCGTACTATTTTTCACCGCCTGTCCATCCACTTGATCTTGACTGCTGCAAAAGTAATCGGTGCCGTGTTTCTGGTTGGCTGGACGGCAGGTATCTCGTGCATAATGTATGCCGAGAATTGATCTTGTCGGAAGATGAATTCATTCTACATTTGTGAAGGGAAAAGAAATACAATGGAGAGTAGAAAGTTATAAGGCTGGCTGTAGTTGGACTATTTCACTGGAGCAAGTTACAACTGCTCTCATCGAAAAAGTTTCTCTCCAACGAGTATGTCTCATAAAGTCTTAAACTACAACGTCATCGATCCATTCTTTTTTTCTTTTTCTTTTTTTCTACGCTCGTAAGATTAAGTGATAGAAAACAGATTAGTCTTTCCTCTCTTTAGTTTCGTTTCAATCGATCTCTTATGCAATGGCGAAGATAAGCTAAAAACTACGTTGTTTAGTTTCTCTGCCTGTATAATTCTACACACGGGATGTGGTAACATTTCTGTACTGGTTAATATTTCCTATCGTCTTGAAAATGTCAAGAGAATACCTTATTCCGTGGGTACATTTACGATCATAGATACTATAAATACTTTAGGGGGATAGAATCGCCACCATACCATCGCTACTATGATGGCTGTAATAAAGATAATAAGAAATAGCCGTAATCAATTCCCACTTTACTAAAACAAGTTGACTTCATGACTGTAACTGGTTCTCGTCTCATTTCAAAACTCCTTCCAACAGCTTTTCCAAAATCCTCAGCGGTGTACAGGTGCAGGCAGGTGTTAGCAAATACTTTGATCGACTTTCTCACCAGAAGCCAGATAAGAGTTATGGAAGTATGTCAATCGCTGGCCACCCCCAGTCAGTCTTCTCCACTCGTTCCCATCTTCTCACAGAACCCTCCATTTTCTACAACTTCCTCCGGTGTCTTCCCTCGTCGTCGTCGTCTTCTTCCGAGCGATCTCTTGATGCCCTTAATCCATCTCATCCTGCTGGGCGTTCTTCCCTCAGCAGATACTTAAGAGAGCAGCATTGCTTGACTTTAATTCATAGGCACGTTGATGGCTGCAGATCCACTTTAAAAGTTAAAAGATGAAAAGATAGTAAGAGAAAGAGAAAAATATGGACACTGGAACGTTCCCCCCCCCAAAAAAATAAGGAATATTAGAAACGAAATATACCTCTAGTGGTAGCTATTCCAGCGACATGGAATAGTCATGATCTTCGTTGAGTTCAAAATACCTACAATCCAGCTAATGAGGAGAGCTTAAAGGTTATTATTCATCAATGTCTAATGTTGTCGAGACTTGATGGGTTCTCGAGTTGCCAGAATCACCACGAAGAGGATGGCCTTCTTAATATTCGACTGGCCAAACTCTTTCATTCCTATGCCGACTCTCGAGATCGGATATTTCCGACAGTTGCTGGTCAGCTCAACCACTGCATCAGTTCCTTTGCCTCTTAGTCACATCTTCACACCAATACATAGCTGTGAGAATGGACCTTACACCAGTACACTCGAAAGTCCCAAAGTCTTTAGCCGACTCCACATCTCTACCAAATATAGAACCAGATGTGTCAAAGTTACGTAAGGCAATACGTAGGTGGCTTTAGTGGAAACCTCCCCCTCCCCAAAATAACAGAGACCCAGGAGTAAATATTTTGGCACCATTGCGGAGTTACATAATAGGTACGTCGCAGCTGCCTCGCTCGCCCCTTGCAACCCTTCTCCATTAACATAACAGACACGAGTGTGTGTGTGTGTGTGTGGGGAGGGGGGATGGGGGGGGGACGACCAGAATTACCAGATGAGTTGGGGAGAAAATTCATCACTGGATCGAAGCCCTCCCCCCCCCTCCCCTCCCCTCCCGCCAAAAAAAAAAAAAAAAAAATCATCGGAAAACGTTTCTGTAGAGGAGAGTTTCCAATACAGTTCTGTAATTCAGCGTAAAACTGGTGCGTTTGCAGTGTGTAATACGTTTCATTTAAATACCAGCGTTGTTCATTAATGTATGCAATTACATCAATGCGGACGTGTCATATGTGTGTGTATATATTCAAAAACACATAATGGTATGACATTAGATATATATATATGAACAATGTAAAAGTTATAAATTCCATTACGTAAATTATACGAAAATGACTTCAGGTTTGCTAAATATTGGTATTAATTTCTATATATCATTTAATACGATAACCTTTGACATGCTTCTCTACGTAATTATTGTTATCATAATTTGTATTTGTTATATTTGTTGTACCACTTCATGTTCTGTAAGTTTTGATTATTGATAATTTTCTTATCTACATCAATTTATGATTACTGCTATTATCATCAATAGTACTATCATCATCATCATCATCATCATTATTATCATCATTATCATTACCATCATGAATTCGATTATTATTATCAATATCATCTTGTTATCATTACAATCATTATCATTATTACTGTACTTACTATTACCATTATCACTACTATTAATATATCGACAATTATTGTCATTATCGTTTATATAATAGTATGGTTATAATCAATACTATTATGACTGTTATCCCTCGGGGTTGAGGACACAGTACAACCCACGTACAACCCACGTACAACTCACGTACAACCCACGTATGTCCAAGATGTTGTAAGAGTGGCAGGAGCAAAGAGGAGGTTTTAACCTCGTTCATCATTCCCATCATTATCATGATTACTCACTGTCGATAATCACACTATCAATACAATCATTTTGAACATTATCATCACTTCACTTTCAATGGAGGATATCAAATCCTACAACAGCTAACGGTGCCTCACGCACCTATGGCTCTTAGACATGAACTCCCCCACTCCTCACCTGACCGAGGAGGTGGGTACACCACGACCAAGAAGAACCCAGATCTGCACTGCAGATTATTACTGGTACTTCCAAGGATGGAGATTAAGACAGCCTGAGAACTCGAACTTGGGATCGCAATGATTGAGGAAACCTACTTTTCACTGTATCTTTCTCTCTCATCACGGAGCTTAAGGTACCCGTACGCCAAGTTACAGTAACCAGACACCACGCTACAGTACCCATACAATAACTCACAATCCCCCAGACACCAAAACAGACCTCGCAGTGAAGTTCGACGAGGTGGTAGGTACCACCATGACCATCTCCTACACGAAGGGAGACACACTCCTCGTCGGTTGGCCTCCCCAGCGAAAGGTCACATAAAAGAGAAAATTCCCTTCCTCCGATACGCCGTTCCTTCGCTAGTCTGATAACTTACACCGACGTCCTCGAGGGCATCCCTCTCCCGACTGATCTCAAATTCTGGACTGTGCACGCGAACTCACATCATCATCATCACCAGCTTCAGTCGCTGGAGAGAGAGAGAGAGAGAGAGAGAGAGAGAGAGAGAGAGAGAGAGAGAGAGAGAGAGAGAGAGAGAGAGAGCACTGGCTCGGTGAACGACGGCCAGGTGCTTCCATGAGCACGTAGGACCCTCAGAAACCTGGCCATTACTTCTGCACCTCAGCACACTCGAAGATATCTGAATGAAAGTCATATCAACAGGCCAGTGGGTCCTTTTTTGAGGATGTTAGTGTGAGGGAGAGAGAGATTAGAAACCAAAGAGCTTTCTGTCGATAGAGAAGAAATAAAAGAAAACGCAAGGTAAACTTAGAAACAATATTTGTAAACTCCCTTTTCTATGGAAACGCAAATAAATTTATTCATGGACTTCAAAGTATTCGTCTTTCCCGGCTCTTGACGGATTAATGATTCTACTTTCATCTCTCCTGCGATCGGTAAATCACTCCTCGTGTAAACCATTCTGCTGAAGAGAAAGTACTCCGCCCTCCTTTGAAGTACAACGCATAACTTACGTGTTCGAGTCAGTGATACTTGTTTCACCAGTCTGAACGAGTCTTCGTGAAGTCCTTGGACTGAGATTGTGAGGATCTATGATAAGTGTGATCCTATGATCCTTCAAGACAGGATATCTGGTTATCGTTGTTAAGGAAACGCAAGATAATCATCGCTGTTTATGGAGGATCGTTAACAAGAGATTCAACACCACAAAAACTTTTCTCTGAAAGGTTCTCTATCTCTCTCTCTCTCTGTTTGCAGGTCTGTCAATCATTACGGATAATGGTACCTTCTTCAAATGTCTCGCTGTCAATAGAGATTACCACCTTTCTCTAAACTGTCAATTAGTCCGATGAGATGATTTTCTCTTCTTCAAAAAGCCTCCGAGTCTGTATAGATTACCTCCTAAGGATCCATAGCAAATGGCTTCAGAGTTCGACATGTTACACACATCCAGCGACTGATTAAAACACGGACAAAGAGCTGGCGCCCAAACTACTCAACCCACTCCCTGCCATACCTTTTTCAACCTTGTTTTTTTGATGCTATTGATCGTATCAATCTACTTTCATTGTAACTGTTTTATCTACTCTTTTCTTTTCGTGATCATGACTGCTGTAGTTGTTGCTGGTGCTCTTGCTACTTTTGTTTTATGTATTTATTTTTTTTTTTTTTTTATTGCTGCTGCTACTGCTGCTTCAGTTCGTGCTGTAATAACTGGCATTGGTGTTCTTACAGTACTCGTGAAGACCTTTTTTATCACTGTCGAACTCGAACAAAAGAAAGAATACTTCCCACGTATTCCCTGCGTGTCGTAGAAGGCGACTAAAAGGGGAGGGAGCGGGGGGCTGGAAATCCTCCCCTCTCGTTTTTTTTTTTTTTTAATTTTCCAAAAGAAGGAACACAGAAGGGGGCCAGGTGAGGATATTCCATCAGAGGCCCAGTCCTCTGTTCTTAACGCTACCTCGCTAACGCGGGAAATGGCGAATAGTTTGAAAGAAAGAAAGAATATATATATATATATATATATCCACAAGAACGCAGAAATCTGCTTTTTAATCTCTTATGTATTGAACACATACTCATCTCGTCACTCTTCCTCAAGCTCATCACTCGCGCATTAATCTCCCCACCTCTCCATCTTTCTCCAGGTGAGGGTGGGTGGGTGTCTCCTTCACCACACGCTGCCCCGGCGAGGGCTACCGCACTTTACTCCCTCACAGAACAAAGTCGGCTTTAGGGCAGCGGCGGGCGGCAGACCAAACATCTGGATCGTTGCGAGTCTTCACACATGTACCACATTCCCACAACTAAAACTGAAAGGTTTTCGATACTATACAGCAGACATTTAGAGGTTTTCGATAGCGTATAACAGAGATTTAGGCTTCCACAGTGTTAAAATACTATTAGAAATTCTTGCTATTCTGCACGCAGTTGTAAGAAATATTCCAAACGTTTATAACTTATGTTTTATAGGCTCTCGCGGGAACGTACCCATACTGTAGAAGGTGTCCGGGAATATTTGGCAAATATTGGGGAATATTCCCCAGAATGGGACGTAAGTACAGCGCCCACTAGCGTACTGCAGACACTGATTGCAATGGCAGTATTCTATACTACGGGGTGGATAGAGAGAGAGAGAGAGAGAGAGAGAGAGAGAGAGAGAGAGAGAGAGAGAGAGAGAGAGAGAGAGAGAGAGAGAGAGAGAGAGAGAGAGAGAGTACAGTCGGGACTAACCTTGTTACATGAGTACAGTCTATAACAAATGTTACAAGAGTACAGTCTGTATCAAGTGTTACATGAGTCTGCAGCTGTGTTACATGAGTACAGTCTATACCAAACGTTACAAGAGTACAGTCTGCATCAAGTGTTACATGAGTCTGCAGCTGTGTTACATGAGTACAGTCTATACCAAACGTTACAAGAGTACAGTCTGCATCAAGTGTTACATGAGTCTGCAGCTGTGTTACAAGATTACAGTCCGCAGTATTCAGTGTAACAAGAGCACAACCTGTTGTACTGAGGATGTGACAAGAGTACAAAACAGGCTGTAATGAGTGTGTTACAGGAGTACAGCCGGCAATGAGTGAGTTACAGGAGTACAGTCTGTAGTGACGGGAGTAGTACAGTCGTCAACTCCATCACGTCATCGACTTGTCATGAACAACAACAAAAAAAAAAAAACATTCTAATGTATCATCACTCATCGACTCTGTCTCCAAGTTCCTCACCCAGACTCTGTTCATCAGAGCCAGACACCCGCATTCCCTCCACACACACACACACACACACACACACACACACACACACTAAAGTCAACACGATGCGACAAAATCCTTGAGGAAAACGGTGTGTTGAGAAATGTTTTGAGATGTTAGCCAACCATCCTGAATTAAGGACCGTCTGTGGAGAAGGACTCTTTTCCCGGGAACATAAAAAGTCAGGTATATTCTACCCTAATGGTGAAAGTCAGGTATATTCTACCCTAATGGTGAAAGTCAGGTATATTCTACCCTAATGGTGAAAGTCAGGTATATTCTACCCTAATGGTGAAAGTCAGGTATATTCTACCCTAATGGTGAAAGTCAGGTATATTCTACCCTAATGGTGAAAGTCAGGTATATTCTACCCTAATGGTGAAAGTCAGGTATATTCTACCCTAATGGTGAAAGTCAGGTATATTCTACCCTAATGGTGAAAGTCAGGTATATTCTACCCTAATGGTGAAAGTCAGGTATATTCTACCCTAATGGTGAAAGTCAGGTATATTCTACCCTAATGGTGAAAGTCAGGTATATTCTACCCTAATGGTGAAAGTCAGGTATATTCTACCCTAATGGTGAAAGTCAGGTATATTCTACCCTAATGGTGAAAGTCAGGTATATTCTACCCTAATGGTGAAAGTCAGGTATATTCTACCCTAATGGTGAAAGTCAGGTATATTCTACCCTAATGGTGAAAGTCAGGTATATTCTACCCTAATGGTGAAAGTCAGGTATATTCTACCCTAATGGTGAAAGTCAGGTATATTCTACCCTAATGGTGAAAGTCAGGTATATTCTACCCTAATGGTGAAAGTCAGGTATATTCTACCCTAATGGTGAAAGTCAGGTATATTCTACCCTAATGGTGAAAGTCAGGTATATTCTACCCTAATGGTGAAAGTCAGGTATATTCTACCCTAATGGTGAAAGTCAGGTATATTCTACCCTAATGGTGAAAGTCAGGTATATTCTACCCTAATGGTGAAAGTCAGGTATATTCTACCCTAATGGTGAAAGTCAGGTATATTCTACCCTAATGGTGAAAGTCAGGTATATTCTACCCTAATGGTGAAAGTCAGGTATATTCTACCCTAATGGTGAAAGTCAGGTATATTCTACCCTAATGGTGAAAGTCAGGTATATTCTACCCTAATGGTGAAAGTCAGGTATATTCTACCCTAATGGTGAAAGTCAGGTATATTCTACCCTAATGGTGAAAGTCAGGTATATTCTACCCTAATGGTGAAAGTCAGGTATATTCTACCCTAATGGTGAAAGTCAGGTATATTCTACCCTAATGGTGAAAGTCAGGTATATTCTACCCTAATGGTGAAAGTCAGGTATATTCTACCCTAATGGTGAAAGTCAGGTATATTCTACCCTAATGGTGAAAGTCAGGTATATTCTACCCTAATGGTGAAAGTCAGGTATATTCTACCCTAATGGTGAAAGTCAGGTATATTCTACCCTAATGGTGAAAGTCAGGTATATTCTACCCTAATGGTGAAAGTCAGGTATATTCTACCCTAATGGTGAAAGTCAGGTATATTCTACCCTAATGGTGAAAGTCAGGTATATTCTACCCTAATGGTGAAAGTCAGGTATATTCTACCCTAATGGTGAAAGTCAGGTATATTCTACCCTAATGGTGAAAGTCAGGTATATTCTACCCTAATGGTGAAAGTCAGGTATATTCTACCCTAATGGTGAAAGTCAGGTATATTCTACCCTAATGGTGAAAGTCAGGTATATTCTACCCTAATGGTGAAAGTCAGGTATATTCTACCCTAATGGTGAAAGTCAGGTATATTCTACCCTAATGGTGAAAGTCAGGTATATTCTACCCTAATGGTGAAAGTCAGGTATATTCTACCCTAATGGTGAAAGTCAGGTATATTCTACCCTAATGGTGAAAGTCAGGTATATTCTACCCTAATGGTGAAAGTCAGGTATATTCTACCCTAATGGTGAAAGTCAGGTATATTCTACCCTAATGGTGAAAGTCAGGTATATTCTACCCTAATGGTGAAAGTCAGGTATATTCTACCCTAATGGTGAAAGTCAGGTATATTCTACCCTAATGGTGAAAGTCAGGTATATTCTACCCTAATGGTGAAAGTCAGGTATATTCTACCCTAATGGTGAAAGTCAGGTATATTCTACCCTAATGGTGAAAGTCAGGTATATTCTACCCTAATGGTGAAAGTCAGGTATATTCTACCCTAATGGTGAAAGTCAGGTATATTCTACCCTAATGGTGAAAGTCAGGTATATTCTACCCTAATGGTGAAAGTCAGGTATATTCTACCCTAATGGTGAAAGTCAGGTATATTCTACCCTAATGGTGAAAGTCAGGTATATTCTACCCTAATGGTGAAAGTCAGGTATATTCTACCCTAATGGTGAAAGTCAGGTATATTCTACCCTAATGGTGAAAGTCAGGTATATTCTACCCTAATGGTGAAAGTCAGGTATATTCTACCCTAATGGTGAAAGTCAGGTATATTCTACCCTAATGGTGAAAGTCAGGTATATTCTACCCTAATGGTGAAAGTCAGGTATATTCTACCCTAATGGTGAAAGTCAGGTATATTCTACCCTAATGGTGAAAGTCAGGTATATTCTACCCTAATGGTGAAAGTCAGGTATATTCTACCCTAATGGTGAAAGTCAGGTATATTCTACCCTAATGGTGAAAGTCAGGTATATTCTACCCTAATGGTGAAAGTCAGGTATATTCTACCCTAATGGTGAAAGTCAGGTATATTCTACCCTAATGGTGAAAGTCAGGTATATTCTACCCTAATGGTGAAAGTCAGGTATATTCTACCCTAATGGTGAAAGTCAGGTATATTCTACCCTAATGGTGAAAGTCAGGTATATTCTACCCTAATGGTGAAAGTCAGGTATATTCTACCCTAATGGTGAAAGTCAGGTATATTCTACCCTAATGGTGAAAGTCAGGTATATTCTACCCTAATGGTGAAAGTCAGGTATATTCTACCCTAATGGTGAAAGTCAGGTATATTCTACCCTAATGGTGAAAGTCAGGTATATTCTACCCTAATGGTGAAAGTCAGGTATATTCTACCCTAATGGTGAAAGTCAGGTATATTCTACCCTAATGGTGAAAGTCAGGTATATTCTACCCTAATGGTGAAAGTCAGGTATATTCTACCCTAATGGTGAAAGTCAGGTATATTCTACCCTAATGGTGAAAGTCAGGTATATTCTACCCTAATGGTGAAAGTCAGGTATATTCTACCCTAATGGTGAAAGTCAGGTATATTCTACCCTAATGGTGAAAGTCAGGTATATTCTACCCTAATGGTGAAAGTCAGGTATATTCTACCCTAATGGTGAAAGTCAGGTATATTCTACCCTAATGGTGAAAGTCAGGTATATTCTACCCTAATGGTGAAAGTCAGGTATATTCTACCCTAATGGTGAAAGTCAGGTATATTCTACCCTAATGGTGAAAGTCAGGTATATTCTACCCTAATGGTGAAAGTCAGGTATATTCTACCCTAATGGTGAAAGTCAGGTATATTCTACCCTAATGGTGAAAGTCAGGTATATTCTACCCTAATGGTGAAAGTCAGGTATATTCTACCCTAATGGTGAAAGTCAGGTATATTCTACCCTAATGGTGAAAGTCAGGTATATTCTACCCTAATGGTGAAAGTCAGGTATATTCTACCCTAATGGTGAAAGTCAGGTATATTCTACCCTAATGGTGAAAGTCAGGTATATTCTACCCTAATGGTGAAAGTCAGGTATATTCTACCCTAATGGTGAAAGTCAGGTATATTCTACCCTAATGGTGAAAGTCAGGTATATTCTACCCTAATGGTGAAAGTCAGGTATATTCTACCCTAATGGTGAAAGTCAGGTATATTCTACCCTAATGGTGAAAGTCAGGTATATTCTACCCTAATGGTGAAAGTCAGGTATATTCTACCCTAATGGTGAAAGTCAGGTATATTCTACCCTAATGGTGAAAGTCAGGTATATTCTACCCTAATGGTGAAAGTCAGGTATATTCTACCCTAATGGTGAAAGTCAGGTATATTCTACCCTAATGGTGAAAGTCAGGTATATTCTACCCTAATGGTGAAAGTCAGGTATATTCTACCCTAATGGTGAAAGTCAGGTATATTCTACCCTAATGGTGAAAGTCAGGTATATTCTACCCTAATGGTGAAAGTCAGGTATATTCTACCCTAATGGTGAAAGTCAGGTATATTCTACCCTAATGGTGAAAGTCAGGTATATTCTACCCTAATGGTGAAAGTCAGGTATATTCTACCCTAATGGTGAAAGTCAGGTATATTCTACCCTAATGGTGAAAGTCAGGTATATTCTACCCTAATGGTGAAAGTCAGGTATATTCTACCCTAATGGTGAAAGTCAGGTATATTCTACCCTAATGGTGAAAGTCAGGTATATTCTACCCTAATGGTGAAAGTCAGGTATATTCTACCCTAATGGTGAAAGTCAGGTATATTCTACCCTAATGGTGAAAGTCAGGTATATTCTACCCTAATGGTGAAAGTCAGGTATATTCTACCCTAATGGTGAAAGTCAGGTATATTCTACCCTAATGGTGAAAGTCAGGTATATTCTACCCTAATGGTGAAAGTCAGGTATATTCTACCCTAATGGTGAAAGTCAGGTATATTCTACCCTAATGGTGAAAGTCAGGTATATTCTACCCTAATGGTGAAAGTCAGGTATATTCTACCCTAATGGTGAAAGTCAGGTATATTCTACCCTAATGGTGAAAGTCAGGTATATTCTACCCTAATGGTGAAAGTCAGGTATATTCTACCCTAATGGTGAAAGTCAGGTATATTCTACCCTAATGGTGAAAGTCAGGTATATTCTACCCTAATGGTGAAAGTCAGGTATATTCTACCCTAATGGTGAAAGTCAGGTATATTCTACCCTAATGGTGAAAGTCAGGTATATTCTACCCTAATGGTGAAAGTCAGGTATATTCTACCCTAATGGTGAAAGTCAGGTATATTCTACCCTAATGGTGAAAGTCAGGTATATTCTACCCTAATGGTGAAAGTCAGGTATATTCTACCCTAATGGTGAAAGTCAGGTATATTCTACCCTAATGGTGAAAGTCAGGTATATTCTACCCTAATGGTGAAAGTCAGGTATATTCTACCCTAATGGTGAAAGTCAGGTATATTCTACCCTAATGGTGAAAGTCAGGTATATTCTACCCTAATGGTGAAAGTCAGGTATATTCTACCCTAATGGTGAAAGTCAGGTATATTCTACCCTAATGGTGAAAGTCAGGTATATTCTACCCTAATGGTGAAAGTCAGGTATATTCTACCCTAATGGTGAAAGTCAGGTATATTCTACCCTAATGGTGAAAGTCAGGTATATTCTACCCTAATGGTGAAAGTCAGGTATATTCTACCCTAATGGTGAAAGTCAGGTATATTCTACCCTAATGGTGAAAGTCAGGTATATTCTACCCTAATGGTGAAAGTCAGGTATATTCTACCCTAATGGTGAAAGTCAGGTATATTCTACCCTAATGGTGAAAGTCAGGTATATTCTACCCTAATGGTGAAAGTCAGGTATATTCTACCCTAATGGTGAAAGTCAGGTATATTCTACCCTAATGGTGAAAGTCAGGTATATTCTACCCTAATGGTGAAAGTCAGGTATATTCTACCCTAATGGTGAAAGTCAGGTATATTCTACCCTAATGGTGAAAGTCAGGTATATTCTACCCTAATGGTGAAAGTCAGGTATATTCTACCCTAATGGTGAAAGTCAGGTATATTCTACCCTAATGGTGAAAGTCAGGTATATTCTACCCTAATGGTGAAAGTCAGGTATATTCTACCCTAATGGTGAAAGTCAGGTATATTCTACCCTAATGGTGAAAGTCAGGTATATTCTACCCTAATGGTGAAAGTCAGGTATATTCTACCCTAATGGTGAAAGTCAGGTATATTCTACCCTAATGGTGAAAGTCAGGTATATTCTACCCTAATGGTGAAAGTCAGGTATATTCTACCCTAATGGTGAAAGTCAGGTATATTCTACCCTAATGGTGAAAGTCAGGTATATTCTACCCTAATGGTGAAAGTCAGGTATATTCTACCCTAATGGTGAAAGTCAGGTATATTCTACCCTAATGGTGAAAGTCAGGTATATTCTACCCTAATGGTGAAAGTCAGGTATATTCTACCCTAATGGTGAAAGTCAGGTATATTCTACCCTAATGGTGAAAGTCAGGTATATTCTACCCTAATGGTGAAAGTCAGGTATATTCTACCCTAATGGTGAAAGTCAGGTATATTCTACCCTAATGGTGAAAGTCAGGTATATTCTACCCTAATGGTGAAAGTCAGGTATATTCTACCCTAATGGTGAAAGTCAGGTATATTCTACCCTAATGGTGAAAGTCAGGTATATTCTACCCTAATGGTGAAAGTCAGGTATATTCTACCCTAATGGTGAAAGTCAGGTATATTCTACCCTAATGGTGAAAGTCAGGTATATTCTACCCTAATGGTGAAAGTCAGGTATATTCTACCCTAATGGTGAAAGTCAGGTATATTCTACCCTAATGGTGAAAGTCAGGTATATTCTACCCTAATGGTGAAAGTCAGGTATATTCTACCCTAATGGTGAAAGTCAGGTATATTCTACCCTAATGGTGAAAGTCAGGTATATTCTACCCTAATGGTGAAAGTCAGGTATATTCTACCCTAATGGTGAAAGTCAGGTATATTCTACCCTAATGGTGAAAGTCAGGTATATTCTACCCTAATGGTGAAAGTCAGGTATATTCTACCCTAATGGTGAAAGTCAGGTATATTCTACCCTAATGGTGAAAGTCAGGTATATTCTACCCTAATGGTGAAAGTCAGGTATATTCTACCCTAATGGTGAAAGTCAGGTATATTCTACCCTAATGGTGAAAGTCAGGTATATTCTACCCTAATGGTGAAAGTCAGGTATATTCTACCCTAATGGTGAAAGTCAGGTATATTCTACCCTAATGGTGAAAGTCAGGTATATTCTACCCTAATGGTGAAAGTCAGGTATATTCTACCCTAATGGTGAAAGTCAGGTATATTCTACCCTAATGGTGAAAGTCAGGTATATTCTACCCTAATGGTGAAAGTCAGGTATATTCTACCCTAATGGTGAAAGTCAGGTATATTCTACCCTAATGGTGAAAGTCAGGTATATTCTACCCTAATGGTGAAAGTCAGGTATATTCTACCCTAATGGTGAAAGTCAGGTATATTCTACCCTAATGGTGAAAGTCAGGTATATTCTACCCTAATGGTGAAAGTCAGGTATATTCTACCCTAATGGTGAAAGTCAGGTATATTCTACCCTAATGGTGAAAGTCAGGTATATTCTACCCTAATGGTGAAAGTCAGGTATATTCTACCCTAATGGTGAAAGTCAGGTATATTCTACCCTAATGGTGAAAGTCAGGTATATTCTACCCTAATGGTGAAAGTCAGGTATATTCTACCCTAATGGTGAAAGTCAGGTATATTCTACCCTAATGGTGAAAGTCAGGTATATTCTACCCTAATGGTGAAAGTCAGGTATATTCTACCCTAATGGTGAAAGTCAGGTATATTCTACCCTAATGGTGAAAGTCAGGTATATTCTACCCTAATGGTGAAAGTCAGGTATATTCTACCCTAATGGTGAAAGTCAGGTATATTCTACCCTAATGGTGAAAGTCAGGTATATTCTACCCTAATGGTGAAAGTCAGGTATATTCTACCCTAATGGTGAAAGTCAGGTATATTCTACCCTAATGGTGAAAGTCAGGTATATTCTACCCTAATGGTGAAAGTCAGGTATATTCTACCCTAATGGTGAAAGTCAGGTATATTCTACCCTAATGGTGAAAGTCAGGTATATTCTACCCTAATGGTGAAAGTCAGGTATATTCTACCCTAATGGTGAAAGTCAGGTATATTCTACCCTAATGGTGAAAGTCAGGTATATTCTACCCTAATGGTGAAAGTCAGGTATATTCTACCCTAATGGTGAAAGTCAGGTATATTCTACCCTAATGGTGAAAGTCAGGTATATTCTACCCTAATGGTGAAAGTCAGGTATATTCTACCCTAATGGTGAAAGTCAGGTATATTCTACCCTAATGGTGAAAGTCAGGTATATTCTACCCTAATGGTGAAAGTCAGGTATATTCTACCCTAATGGTGAAAGTCAGGTATATTCTACCCTAATGGTGAAAGTCAGGTATATTCTACCCTAATGGTGAAAGTCAGGTATATTCTACCCTAATGGTGAAAGTCAGGTATATTCTACCCTAATGGTGAAAGTCAGGTATATTCTACCCTAATGGTGAAAGTCAGGTATATTCTACCCTAATGGTGAAAGTCAGGTATATTCTACCCTAATGGTGAAAGTCAGGTATATTCTACCCTAATGGTGAAAGTCAGGTATATTCTACCCTAATGGTGAAAGTCAGGTATATTCTACCCTAATGGTGAAAGTCAGGTATATTCTACCCTAATGGTGAAAGTCAGGTATATTCTACCCTAATGGTGAAAGTCAGGTATATTCTACCCTAATGGTGAAAGTCAGGTATATTCTACCCTAATGGTGAAAGTCAGGTATATTCTACCCTAATGGTGAAAGTCAGGTATATTCTACCCTAATGGTGAAAGTCAGGTATATTCTACCCTAATGGTGAAAGTCAGGTATATTCTACCCTAATGGTGAAAGTCAGGTATATTCTACCCTAATGGTGAAAGTCAGGTATATTCTACCCTAATGGTGAAAGTCAGGTATATTCTACCCTAATGGTGAAAGTCAGGTATATTCTACCCTAATGGTGAAAGTCAGGTATATTCTACCCTAATGGTGAAAGTCAGGTATATTCTACCCTAATGGTGAAAGTCAGGTATATTCTACCCTAATGGTGAAAGTCAGGTATATTCTACCCTAATGGTGAAAGTCAGGTATATTCTACCCTAATGGTGAAAGTCAGGTATATTCTACCCTAATGGTGAAAGTCAGGTATATTCTACCCTAATGGTGAAAGTCAGGTATATTCTACCCTAATGGTGAAAGTCAGGTATATTCTACCCTAATGGTGAAAGTCAGGTATATTCTACCCTAATGGTGAAAGTCAGGTATATTCTACCCTAATGGTGAAAGTCAGGTATATTCTACCCTAATGGTGAAAGTCAGGTATATTCTACCCTAATGGTGAAAGTCAGGTATATTCTACCCTAATGGTGAAAGTCAGGTATATTCTACCCTAATGGTGAAAGTCAGGTATATTCTACCCTAATGGTGAAAGTCAGGTATATTCTACCCTAATGGTGAAAGTCAGGTATATTCTACCCTAATGGTGAAAGTCAGGTATATTCTACCCTAATGGTGAAAGTCAGGTATATTCTACCCTAATGGTGAAAGTCAGGTATATTCTACCCTAATGGTGAAAGTCAGGTATATTCTACCCTAATGGTGAAAGTCAGGTATATTCTACCCTAATGGTGAAAGTCAGGTATATTCTACCCTAATGGTGAAAGTCAGGTATATTCTACCCTAATGGTGAAAGTCAGGTATATTCTACCCTAATGGTGAAAGTCAGGTATATTCTACCCTAATGGTGAAAGTCAGGTATATTCTACCCTAATGGTGAAAGTCAGGTATATTCTACCCTAATGGTGAAAGTCAGGTATATTCTACCCTAATGGTGAAAGTCAGGTATATTCTACCCTAATGGTGAAAGTCAGGTATATTCTACCCTAATGGTGAAAGTCAGGTATATTCTACCCTAATGGTGCAAGTCAGGTATATTCTACCCTAATGGTAAAAGTCGGGTATATTCTACCCTAATGGTAAAAAATTTCAGGTATTTTCTCCCCCTAATGGTGCAAGTATTTATGGAATTTTGACCAATGTGATTTCTTGGGGTGCACAATACCAGGGTTTACAGTCATGTATTGGGTTTGAAACCCAAAAATTTTGCTAAATGCCATGGTGTAAGCTAGGAGTATGGCATTAAGCTGACTGTCTGGTGTTGTCTATCATTCTACAGACCAGCTCGAACGCACCCCAACGTGAGCAGCGGGGTGGCCGACGGGTGTAAATATGGACGTGTTGGTTTATCCATGTGATGCGAGCTTACCCAAGTCCTTAACCAAAGCCGAACCTGGAGTCACAGTAACAGCTAATTAGGACACCTGCGCTGCATTATCAGTATAGGTAATCTATAATTCTATTCTTAGAGAGAGAGAGAGAGAGAGAGAGAGAGAGAGAAAAGGGGAAGCAAGAGAGGGGAGAGAGGGGAGGGGGAGAGAGAGAGAGGGTTTCCCCCACATTTTTTCTTCGAAACTTACACGGGAAAAATTTAAAAGACCCCAAAAAACTTCACGAAGGGAGAATATATATTACGGCAACATTTCGCTAACCACGGTAACGTTAGTAAGGACAGCAAAAGGGAAACAGACCTCAGATCATCAATCGGTTTTTTCTTTTTTTATCTTTTATAAGTTTCTCTTTAGCATTCAATACGAAGGTTTCTAAACGTGTTAGTGTTAGTTAGCAACAAACTCCTGTGGAATAATGATTAGGTATGTTTGTCAGTTTCCCATGGGTTTTCCCACCAACACTCGGGGAGAACTTTTTCACCCTGGGAAGCTTAATTCTGCCCAGAAGTTTCGTCTTTAATGATGGGGCCGGCAGATCTTATCTCTAAAATTTTCCCCTTGCTCGCCCAATTTTTGTAGGTTTTAAACGACTGGGGAATATCAAAGGGGGGAACCTTTTTGGGAAAACATCTTGGGCCTCGCACAGAGCACCTTCGCCAGACTGACCCTCAAAGCGCTGTGTCTTTCCTCTGTGATGCTCCACAGTTCGTATCCTCCCAATTAAGGGTATTCTCATGGAAATCCAGCAGTTATACAGCATCAGCGAGGTCTAACAGACAGAGCCTCAGACATGGAATAATACCAGCGAGTCTTATGAAGCCTTTGGGGGGCCGGGGGGATGGGCCCGGAAGAAGGGGTCACCTCACAGAGCCCCGCTATGGAAGTACCAGCGAAGTCCACCCCCCCCAGACCCCAAGCCCCCCCTACTGGCCCAGTTTAAAGCGAAGTCACCCACGGAGCCCCACTACGGGAAAAGAAATCACCCGAAGTCACCTCCCCCCCGGAAAGGCCCCGGGGCCCTACGGGACGTATCAGGGGGAAAGTCACCTCAGGGGGGGGCCCCAGTACGGCTTATCAGCGAATTTAAACTCACGGACCCCCCACCATGGACATTTTTCGGGGAAGTCACCTCACGGGGGGGCCCCCCCCACTACTGGCCAGTTCAGCGAAGTCACCTAAACGGGCCCCCCAGATACTGGGCCCCCGGTAAATCCCCCGAAGTCACCTCAGGGAAAGGCCCCAGCAAATGGCATAGCAACCCCCGAAAAGTCCACCTTTCCCCCGGAGCCCCAACCACTGGAAGGAAACTATTCATTTCAATGTCAAACTGAACTTCACATCAACCAGAATGTTTTGTTCTCCTCAGCGGTTGATGAGGTCAGCCATGAACGGAAGCGATGCGCATGGAAAATTAAAATGGAATCTAACCTTTTAACGTTAATATATAATTTCAACCCCAGAAACCCATCACTGACCCGGGGAAAAAATTTTTGGGATTCCCGCAGAACCCGGGGACAAAAAAAAAAAAAAAATTCACAAATCCATTTTAAATGATCTAAACCTCTGCCACGCCAAAATGTTCGTTCAAAATGTTTTATGTATAATATCCGATCAATCAAAGATTTAGTTTGACTAAAAAATCCCCAAAATGTTTTTCATAGTATCAAATTTTTTAAAAAGGGGACCCGGGGTCTAACTTTCCTCCCCGATTCATCCCCTATTTTTTAAAAGGAAGGGGGTTTTTTAAGTTTGGGTTCGGGGCACGGCTGTTTTTTACATTGTACTTCCCAGGCAAACCCACAGGCCAAAAAACTGAGTTGGGTTTTCAGGAATTATGATTTTTTTTCCTCCCCCTCCCCTCTCATCTCTCCTCTCTCTCTCCCCTCCTCTCCCCTCTTCTCCCCGCTTTTCCCTAGCCCTTTTCCGAAGGAAGCGACAACGTACGTTAGTAACAATTAAGGATGGTGAAGGATACCCCCATCTTAAACCCCTCCCCTGAGTGCTTAAATTTTGGGGACGTCAGGGGATGGGGAAAGAAATGATAACCGATCATTTTCCTAAAGGTGCGATATTTTTGCGCCAGACCTGAGGTTCGCCCCGCCCAATGTTTGGTTTACTGGCGAAAAAACCCTCTGACACCGCTGATGCACAGCTGATGTCATACGGGATAATGTCAAATAGTCTTATCAATATTGGTGAGTTCAGACTTGAGGGACACGATGTGGAACTGTATCATATACTTACACACACACACACACACACACACACACACACACAGTGTATAGAGTAGGAAATATGTGTGTGTGTGTGTGTGTGTAATGTGGGTGTGGGTGTGGGTGTGTGTGTGTGTGTGTGTGTGTGTGTGGGGAGGAGGGTGCAGGTGTGCGCTTCCCAGATATATAAGTTCAATCTGCAAGTTGCATAAGCGGGCTGACATACTTAAGGGGTGGGTGTAGTACTTTCTGAAGTCGTTTCTGACAGTGACAACGTGAAACTGCTTTATAACAAAAGAAATTTCTAATGTTTGTATCATATTTCCTCATCTTATCATTCTTAGTGGTATATGATGCGTCATTCCTTGTTTTATTGTGAAACGGTTTCACTGCGCTTGACTGTACTTGAATACAATACCTTTCAGCTTCACTGTCCTGTGCTGTATCAAAACCGTGGTGAAGCACTTCGAACCGATCGACAGGAGAGAGGGAGAGAGAGAGAGAAAGTCAGAGTTCGAAGCACCAAAACGAAACACCGTATCCCTCGATTCTATTAATCAGATCAAAAATCATAGTACAGAGAGCAAAACATAGAAACATTCTATTTTCTATGTCAGTCACAAATTGTATGTTTGGATAACACTGTTTTACTGCCCATTACCATTTCAGCAAGGCTGGAAAGGACTGGTTCCTTCAATAGGCTTCGGGTTCTTCTCGTCTTAGACATCTTCCTGACACAGCCAACTTTTTTTTATGGTCTTCGTGTAATACTGTATATGGATCCGGGCAAATAGTACGACGTAAGTACATTAAGAGCTTCTTACGGTGGCCATGAGTCTCAATATCTGCTTCTGTCCTTTCGAGGTAATGGCCTCGCCTACACCTCACCAGCAGGAGGACTCAGGAACTACATAAAGTATTCTTATGACCGGGTCTTTTTACCCTGTCTGGCCCCAGCCATCACAATGGTCCATGTATTCATCAGCAAAACGCTCGAGGGGAATATCTTAACACCTGTCTACATGAAGCAAAGTCGGTTTTTTATTTTGGGTTTTTGGCTGTGGTGTGGTTGTGTGTGTGTGTGTGTATGTGTGTGTGTGTGTGTGTGTGTGTCCATGGGCGATATACGTTCGTGTACATGTGGTTCATTTTGGATCTCCATTAACTTTCACGTAACTAACAAAAAAAAGAAAAACAAGGTCGGGTGGGGATCAAAGCACATGATTAACCTGTCAATTTGTCGACTTCTTTTGAAAGAAACCTTAGGGAGGAAAAGGGGCCCCTGCTTCTATTTCCCATGAAAAGCCCAAAAATTAATTTGGCCCAGCACAATTTTTTTGTTTCGCTTGGGCCCAAAAAGAAGAATTAAATATATATTTTTATATATATAATTAAAATATATATAAAATTTTATATATATATAATATAAATAATTTGGGATTGGGTCTGGCAGCGGATGGAACCATGGAAGCAAAGGGATTCCCCCCCCCCCCCCCCCTTTTTTTGGGGGGGGGGGGGGGGGCGAAAAAATTTTGGGGCCTTGAAAAAATTGTGGGGAAATCGAGAACATTATCTCGGAAAGCAAAAATGGGTATGTTTTAAGGAATTTGTGGGTCCCAAAATGTTGTTTTGGTTTCGAGGCTTTGGGGTATGGATGGTTGTTGGGGCAGGAGGGTGGGTGGCTGAAATGAAGATGTTTTTGGGACAATTTTTTTGTTTGGGGTGAGGGGGTTTTAACGGGGGAGTAAGGGAAGGGTAAGAGAGATGTGTGGGAAAAAAAAAGAGCGTGGGTTTAGAGAGCGAAAGGGTGTTTGAAATGGTTTGGGGACATGGAAAAGGATAAGGGAAAGATTTAAACCCAAAGGAAATATGTTCGGGGGTGGAGGAGGGAAGGGGGGAAAAAGGGGGAACCAAATTGGAAAAAGGGGAAAAAAGGAGGAAAAAGATTTTTGTGTGATCGGGGCCCGAACATGCAGGAGGGTGAAGGGGGCAAAGGAATAGAGTGAAATTTGGGGCGATGTTGGGAACCGGGGGGGGCCCTGGAATTTGGGTTGAATCAAGGATGTGAAAAACGTTTTTGGGGGGAAAACCCTGGAAAAACTTTGTTGGTATGTATAATTTTCGGTGTGGGGTATGTTTTATACATTTGATGGGGGTGGGTTTGGGAAATTTTTTCGTCTTTTTCCTGCGCTTAAAACCCCGCAAAACGCTGAGACAGCGAAAAAAATATAAAAAAAAAAAAAAAAAAAAATAAAAATATTTTTATAAATATAATATATATATTTTATAAAATATATATTATTTAAAATTTTTTTTTTATTTTTTTTTAAAAATATATAATATATTCCTATGAGGCCCCGGGGGGAAAAAAAGAAAACCCAAAAGATCCCAATGCCTTTCGGTAAAAAATCCCCATCATCAGGGGGGCACAAGGAGAAATTTGAGTCGGGTTTATATAAAATCGAAGCGCGAAAACTAGGACGCCTTTTTAAAAAATGGGCTCTAGGAATATCTTTTAAACAGCGGGAAAATTGTTTATTCTTTCAAAATATTATATATATATATATATATATTTATATAATTTATAAAATATATTTTAAAATTATATATTATATAAAAAAAAGGAGAGAGAGGAGAGAGAGAGAAGAGAAGGGAATTCCAAAAAAAAAAATGGGGCAAATTTTATTTATATTTTCTTAAAAAAAGCTAACTTTCCTCAGTATTTCACGAATCATGAAACAACAGATGCATTCGTGTCCGTAAGTTCAACTACAGTTTCCCATCTTCACCACATCTTGAACCTTATACTATCCCCCCAAACTGATCAAATATATTTCAAAATATATATTTTTTGAGAAAACATATGATAGATGGAAGATTTTTCCTGTTACTTAACAATTACGTGAGATACAATTCCCAGAGGCGAAAATGATAAAACAATAACAATAAAAAAGAGTGTGATGACTTGTGTTTCCCCAAGGGGACCCCCGTCTTCTATCCACCTCAGCTGCCTCCTGAGCTAATAATCTGCTAATGATTTTAATCATCTAAATTAGGCCAAAGGTCATTTAACCCTCGCTTCACGCTGTCACCACCACTCACGTAGAGAGAGCACGACCTGTAATAATATATATATATATATATATATATATATAATACTATATATATATAATATATAATACATATATATATAAATATTATAAAATAAATATAATATATATTATAATATATATATATATATATATATACATATATATATATATATATATATATATATAAATAAATAATATCTACATATAATAATATCTAATATATATGATATACTATATATATAATATATATATATTCAAACTATTCGCCATTTCAGCATAGCAAGGTAGCGTTAAGAACAGAGGACTGGCCCTCTGAAGGAATATCCTCACCTGGCCCCCTTCCTCGTTTCTTCTCTTGGAAAGTTAAAAAAAAAAAAAAAAAAAAGAGGGAGATTCCAGCCCCCCCTCCCTCCCCTTTTAGGAGTCCCTTCTAGCCACGCAGGGAATACGTGAGAAGTATTCTTTCTCACCCTATCCCCAGTGATAATACAATATAAATATATATATATATATATATATATAATATGATATATATATATATTGGAAAGGATCACAGTTTTGCGCATGATCAAGATATTCCTATGATCCACAGGGAACTTACCCGTGTTTCATTTTCCCCGGGACTCATATGAATATATATATATAAATATACATATATATATATAAATATTATATATATATATATATATATATATATATATAGAGAGAGAGAATAGAGAGAGAGAAGAGAGAGAGAGAGAGAGAGAGCGTGCGCGTAGAACGCGGATCTTGTGGAGCTCCCCTTTTTTCGTCAAACTGCGTAAGCTTTTGGCTCTGTCGCAATCACCACATAATATAACGTAAGGAACGATGGACATACGTATTGAGCAAATGATACAGTAGTAGTATGGTAAAGTAATAATCACCAATGGAATGGAGATAGATTAATTAGCACCTTACAGAAACAACAGCACGGCGGAGTTAGATGTTTTCAAATTACAACAAAGAATACGTAACATGATTCCGTAATCGTCCATAAGCATTCACCTTTTACATATCCTACGAGTGGGTTCGCTATGCTGCAGTAATGGATACAAGAAGTGGGGATAAAAATCGAGATCACCACTCTTTAAATGATCATAAGCTAGCTTAAGCTGCTTAAGAACAGTAAATGCAAATTGTCATGAGACAGGTACAATGTATTAAGAAAATATGCTCCTGAGGTATAGATGAATACCCAAACATCGTGTCAACTGGGGTATCGGAACAAGGCCTGCGTTTTTTTAAAGTTGGAGTGGGTCCTACGTGGAGGTGGCGGGTGGAGGCCGTGTGTGTGTGTGTGTGTGTGTGTGGTTGGGGGGGGTGGGGGGGGGGGAACGGCTTACGAAGGGGGTGAGGGAGGGAGGTTTTCCAGGGATGAGCGAAGCTGGAAGCTTGAAGGTAGAGAGACCAGTGGAGGAGGAGTGGGAAAGCCAGAAGTTAAAGGCGACGACGCAGGCATGAGTAGAGGGCCAGAAGGAGGGAGGGGGAGGGAGAGAGAGATAGATAAGAGAAGAAGAGGAAACGTGAAAGGTCAGAGTCAAAGATACTATCTGTAAATGAGGTCTGGTGTGACATGTTCACTTGCTGACTGGATTATAGATTTTGGTGGTTCTCCTCTCTCTCTCTCCGCCCTCTCTCTCTCTCTCTCTCTCTCTCTCTCACTATCTCTCTCTCGGTAGTTCGTGGTAGATACCTACTGTACATAGCGGGGAATTCTACTAGTACTACCTGCCTAGTATGGGATGGTGGGTAGTGATAGCGATTGCATGAACCAACACAGCGTGGGGCTTACAAGTTCACTCCTTCAGCCCAAGGCGCAGTCTCAGCTATCTTTTTTTTCTTCTGCCTCACCCATCTAGTCCCAGACATATAAAACTCTTCTCGTCGTACGTTACACGACGACACGAAACTCACATACATACGTTCTCCGAAACCTCAGACTTTCCGAGGTGAGCGCTACACTCTAGCTCTTCCAATGTCAGGTTCAGTTCTAGAGGCGAATAGGGGTCGCACCTGAAAGAAAGGCCACTTGTCCAATGTAGTAACGGGGGGGCCGACTAGGTACTCTCAGTGGGCTGGAACAGGGCATATAAGCAAAAGAAACCAGACGGTTGGTCTGTGGGGCCTGGGTGTGGAAGGCAGACTCTGGGTTTCGGCTACATTACATATAGAAAACCAAACGGATTGCATTGTGCAAGCGGTGACTATTGTTTAATCCTGAAGCCACAAATCTCTAAGGAATGAAAAGGCGAACCATGTATGAAATAAGGTGAAAAATATACTATTCATTCTTAAACTATTCGCTCATTCCCGCGTTAGCGAGATAGCGTTAGGAACAGAGGACTGGGCCTTTTTGGAATATCCACACTGGGCCCCCTCTGATCCTTCTTTTGAAAATTAAAAAATCGAGAGGGGGAGGTTTTCCACCCCCCTCTCTTCCTCATACCCACCAACTCCCGCATCAGCCAACCTTTTAGTCCGCCTTTCTACGACACGCAGGTAATACGTGGGAGTATTCAAATCTCCTATCCCCAGGATAGGGTATAAAAAATATACATAATTATATATATTATTATAAATATATATATATATATATATAGATAGATAATAGATAGATAAGATATGAAGATAGATAGATAGATAGATAGAGAGAGAGAGAGAGAGAGAGAGAGAGAGAGAGGAGAGAGAGAGAGAGAGATGACAAGTGAATGGCCCTGCTACTTGCTGGCGTGTGTTGTTTCAACCAATTCTCCCGTTAAGGAGTTGGAGCAAGAAGTTATCTTCGTAAACCTAATCAAGCCCTTCCCTCACTTGACGTCATACCTTTTGCCTGGCTGCATCGAGGGACCCAACTGCAAGTGGAGGATGGGCGCCGCGAGAAATGATAAATCGACGTGGTGCATAATGTTTTATAAGTAAGGGGCCAGTTCAATCTCGGCGTTGGGCCACTGTTAGTTCTTTCCCCTGTAACTTGTGAGGGTACGTGGAGGGTAAGTGGTGTTTCCACACTTAACCGCAGCTGCGTCAAAATCATCAAGACACCGTTAAAACAAGTCTAATTACGTAAATATCCATATCATGCGTGATTTACCATTTTCGTTAAATTCTGAAAAATTGTAAACAGGTGACGTCACGGACCAGACGGCCAATTGCGGGGCGTCACTTTGTTCCAAGCTGTCGATTAGATGCATGCGCCGGTTTAGGAAGGCGTTTCTGTCTTTCTGACGACACTGTCAGTGGGAATGGCTGACGTATGAATCCCCCCCTGACTGTGGCGGAGTCAACTGACTCGTTAGGAGAGGCAGGTGCGACGCCCACCCCACATTCGGATCGATACGGGGGACCGAGGCTTCAGTGTTCTGGGCGAACGTAGAACTCTATCGTATGATGTTTTACATGTGATGAGACATTTGATTTGATGCAGGAATACTGTCCAAAGCTATGTATAATCTCTACATTTGTCGTGTCTGTATATCGTAATGAATGCAATTATATAATAAATATAAAATAATATAATATATATATAATATATATATATATAAATATAAATATATAATATATATATATATATATTCCTATGATTTCCACGAGGAAAATAAACACGATAAGTTCCCAAGTACTTTTCGATAATACTCCACATCATCATGGAAACCACAAGAGAGAAATAAAGTCAGTTGATATACATCAAGGGGATAAAGAATACTTCCAACGTATTCTCTGCGTGTCGTAGAAGGCGATTAAAAGGGGAGGGAGCAGGGGGCTGGAAATCCTCCCTCTCGCTTTTTTTTTTTTTTTCTTTTTTTCCAAAAGAAGGGCCAGAGAAGGGCCAGTGAGGATATTCCCGCAAAGGCCCCCAGTCCTCTGTTCTCAAACCGACCTCGCTAATGCGGGAAATGGCGAATAGTATGAAAGTAAAGAAAGAAATATATATATATATATATATATATATATATATATATATATATATATATATATATATATATATATATATATATATATCTATGAGTCCACGGGGAAAATGAAACCCGATAAGATCCTAAGTGCACTTTCGTGTAATAATCACATCATCAGGGGAGGCACAAGAGAGAAATATGAGTCAGTTGATATACATCGAAGAGACGAAGCTAGGACGCCATTTGGTAAATATGGACTCATAGGAATATCTTAATCACGCGCAAAATTGTGATTCTTTCCAATATATATATATATATATATATATATATATATATATATATATATATATATATATATATATATATAGAGAGAGAGAGAGAGAGAGAGAGAGAGAGAGAGAGAAGCAATTCCAATAGAAAAATGGACGAAAATATATCATATCAATTTCTATAAAAAGCTAACTTCTCCTCAGTATTTCTACGAATCATGAAACAGACAGATGCATACGTGTCCGGTAAGTTCAACTTCAGTTCCCATCTTCACACATCTTGAACATTAACTTCCCCAAACTGATCAATATATTTCAAAATATTTAGTTTTGAGAAAACATATGATAGATGGAAGATTTTTCCTGTTACTTAACAATTACGTGAGATACAATTCCCAGAGGCGAAAATGATAATAACAATAACAATAAAGAGGGGATGACTTGTGTTTCCACGGGGACCCCCGGCTTCTATCACCTCAGCTGCCTCCGGAGCTAATAATCTGCTAATGAGTTTATCATCTAAATTATGGCAAAGGTCATTAACCCTCGCTTCACGCGTCACCACCACTCACGTAGAGAGAGCACGACCTGTATATATATATATATATATATATATATATATATATATATATATATATATATATATATATACATATATATATATATATATATATATATATATATATATATATATATATATATATATATATATACATATATATATATATATATATATATATATATATATATATATATATATATATATATATATATATATATATATATATATATATATATATATATATTTTCAAACTATTCGCCATTTCCAGCATTAGCAAGGTAGCGTTAAGAACAGAGGACTGGGCCTCTGAAGGAATATCCTCACCTGGCCCCCTTCTCTGTTCCTTCTCTTGGAAAGTTAAAAAAAAAAAAAAAAAAAAGAGGGGAGGATTTCCAGCCCCCCGCTCCCTCCCCTTTTAGTCGCCTTCTACGACACGCAGGGAATACGTGAGAAGTATTCTTTCTCCCCTATCCCCAGGGATAATACATATATAAATATATATATATATATATATATATATATATATATATATATATATTGGAAAGGATCACAGTTTTGCGCATGATCAAGATATTCCTATGAGTCCACAGGGAACTTATCGTGTTTCATTTTCCCCGTGGACTCATAGGAATATATATATATATATATACATATATATATATATATATATATATATATATATATATATATATATATAGAGAGAGAGAGAGAGAGAGAGAGAGAGAGAGAGAGAGAGAGAGAGCGTTGCGCGTAGACGCTGATCTTGTGAGCTCCCTTTTTCGTCTAACGTGCGTAAGCTGTGGCGTCTGTCGCAAGCCACATAATATACGTAAGGACGATGGACATACGGTATTGAGCAATGGATGACAGTAGTAGATGGTATGTAATAATCACCAAATGGATGGAGATAGGATTAATTAGCACCTTATCAGAACAACAGTCACGGCGGAGTTAAGATGTTTCAAATTACACAAAGAATACGTAACATGATTCGTAATCGACCATGGCATTCACCTTTTACATATCCTACGAGTGGGTTCGCTATGCTGGAAGTAATGGATACAAGAAGTGGGGAAAATCGAGATCACCTACTCTTTAAATGATCATAAGCTGCTTAAGCTGCTTAAGAACAGTATGCAAATGTCATGAGACAGGTACATGTATTAAGAGAAATAACTCCTGAGGTAATAGAGTGAGTACCCAAACATCGTGTCAACTGGGGTAGTGGGAACAAGGGCCTGCGTTT
The DNA here is from genome assembly GCF_036320965.1 of Panulirus ornatus. Lineage (NCBI taxonomy): Eukaryota > Metazoa > Arthropoda > Malacostraca > Decapoda > Palinuridae > Panulirus > Panulirus ornatus. Next base: position 14,076,404 of record NC_092236.1, on the reverse strand, counting down.
TTTAAAGTTGGAGTGGGTCCTACGTGGGGGTGGCGGGTGGAGGCCGTGTGTGTGTGTGTGTGTGTGTGTGGGGGGGGGGGGGGGGACGGCTTACGAGGGGGGAGGGGAGGGAGGTTTCAGGGATGAGGCGAAGCTGGAAGCTTGAAGGTAGAGAGACCTGGGGAGGAGGAGTGGGAAAGCCAGGAAGTTAAAGGCGACGACGCAGGCAGGAGTAAGAGGCCAGAAGGAGGGAGGGAGGGAGAGAGAGAGAGATAGAGAGAGAGAGGAACGTGAACGTCAGAGTCAAATGATACTTCTGTAATGAGGTCTGGTGTGTACAAGGTTCACTTGCGACTGGATATAGATTTTGGGGTCCTCTCTCTCTCTCTCTCTCTCTCTCTCTCTCTCTCTCTCTCTCTCTCTCTCTCTCTCTCGGTAGTTCGGTGGTAGATACCTACTGACGATAGCGGGGAAGTTCTACCTAGTACTACCTGCCTAGGTATGGGATGGTGGGTTAGTGATAGCGATGCAGTGAACCAACACAGCGTGGGCTTTCAAGTGTCACTCCTTCAGCCCAAGGCGCAGTCTTCTGCTTCTTTTTTTCTTCTGCCTCACCCAGCTAGTCCAGACATATAAAATCTCTTCGTCTCGTACGTGACACGACGACACGAAACTCACACGATTCGTTCTCCGTAACCTCAGACTTTCCCGAGGTGAGCGCTACACGCTAGCTCTGCCAATGGTCAGGTCAGTTCTAGAGGGCAAGAGGGGTCGCACTGGATAGAATGCACTTGTCCAATGTAGTATACGGGGGCCGACTAGGTACTCTCAGTGGGCTGGAACAGGGCAGATAAAGCAAAGGTAAACCAACGGTTGGTCTGTGGGGCCTGGGTGTGGAAGGCAGACTCTGGGTTTCGCTACATTACATATAGAAAACAACGGATTGCATGTGTGCAAGCGTGACTATTGTTTGATCCTGATGCCACATCGCTAAGGAAGGAAATGGCGAACATGTATGAAATAGAGAGTGAAGAAATATACTATTCTTTCTTTTAAACTATTCGCCATTTCCCGCGTTAGCGAGATAGCGTTAGGAACAGAGGACTGGGCCTTTTTTGGAATATCCTCACCTGGCCCCCTCTGTTCCTTCTTTTGGAAAATTAAAAAAAACGAGAGGGGAGGATTTCCAGCCCCCCGCTCCCTCCCCTTTTAGTCGCCTTCTACGACACGCAGGGAATACGTGGGAAGTATTCTTAATCTCCTATCCCCAGGGATAGGTATATATAATATTCATATATATATATATATATATATATATATATATATATATATATATAGATAGATAGATAGATAGATAGATAGATAGATAGATAGATAGATAGATAGAGAGAGAGAGAGAGAGAGAGAGAGAGAGAGAGAGAGAGAGAGAGAGAGAGAGAGAGAGAGATGACAAGTGAATGGCCCTGCTAGCTGCTGGCGTGTGTTGTTTCAACCAATTCTCCCGGGAGAGTTGGAGCAAGAAGTGATCTTCGTAAACCTAATCAAGCCTTCCTCACTGTGACGTCAGGACCTGTTTGCCTGGCTGCATCGAGGGACCCCACTGCCAAGGGGAGGAGGGGCGCCGCGAGAAATGATGATCGACGTGGTGCATAATGTTTATAAGTAGGGGCCAGTTCATCTCGCGTTGGCCACTGTTTGGTCTTTCCCCTGTAACTTGTGAGGGTACTGTGAGGGTACGTGGTGTTTCCACACTTAACCGCAGCTGCGTAAAATCATCAAGACACCGTAAACAAGTCTAATTTACGTAAATATCCATATCAGGCGATGTTTACATTTTCGTTAAATTCTGAATTGTAAACATGTGACGTCACGGAACAGACGGCCAATTGAGGGGCGTCACTTTGTTCCAAGCTGTCGATTAGATGCAGCGCCGGTTTAGGAAGGCGTTTCTGTCTTGTCTGACGACACTGTCAGGTGGGAATGGCTGACGTATGATTCCCTGACTGTGGCGGGAGTCGAACTGACTCGTTAGGAGAGGCAGGTGCGACGCCCACCCTCACATTCGGATCGATACGGGGGTCGAGGCTTCAGTGTTCTGATAACTGTAGTGATGTTTTACTGGTGATGAGACATTTGATTTGATGCAGGTATACTGTCAAGAGCTATGTATTATCTCTACATTTGTCCGTGTCTGTATATCGTAATGAATGCAATATATATATATATATATATATATATATATATATATATATATATATATATATATATATATATATATATATATATATATATATATATATATTCCTATGAGTCCACGAGGAAAATAAAACACGATAAGTTCCCAAGTGTACTTTCGTGTAATAATCACATCATCAGGGAAGACACAAGAGAGAAATATAAGTCAGTTGATATACATCAAGGGGAGAAAGAATACTTCCAACGTATTCTCTGCGTGTCGTAGAAGGCGATTAAAAGGGGAGGGAGCAGGGGGCTGGAAATCCTCCCCTTTCGTTTTCTAATCTTCCAAGAGGAGGAACAGAGAAGGGGGCCAAGTGAGGATTTCCCTCAAAGGCTCAGTCCTGTTCTTAACGCTACCTCGCTAACGCGGAAAATGGCTAATAGTATATGTATATTTATATTTATTTTGCTTTGTCGCTGTCTCCCGCGTGAGCGAGGTAGCGCAAGGAAACAGAGGAGAGAATGGCCCAACCCACCCACATACACACACTCACACACATATATATATATATATATATATATATATATTTGTATGTAGCATTTATGGATCTGGAGAAGGCATATGAGAGAGTTGATAGAGATGCTCTGTGGAAGGTATTAAGAATATATGGTGTGGGAGGAAAGTTGTTAGAAGCAGTGAAAAATTTTTATCGAGGATGTAAGGCATGTGCACGTGTAGGAAGAGAGGAAAGTGATTGGTTCTCAGTGAATGTAGGTTTGCGGCAGGGGTGTGTGATGTCTCCATGGTTGTTTAATTTGTTTATGGATGGGGTTGTTAGGGAGGTGAATGCAAGTCTGTTGGGGATGAGAGAGCTTGGGAAGTGAGTCAGTTGTTGTTCGCTGATGATACAGCGCTGGTGGCTGATTCATGTGAGAAACTGCAGAAGCTGGTGACTGAGTTTGGTAAAGTGTGTGAAAGAAGAAAGTTAAGAGTAAATGTGAATAAGAGCAAGGTTATTAGGTACAGTAGGGTTGAGGGTCAAGTCAATTGGGAGGTGAGTTTGAATGGAGAAAAACTGGAGGAAGTGAAGTGTTTTAGATATTTGGGAGTGGATCTGGTAGCGGATGGAACCATGGAAGCGGAAGTGGATCATAGGGTGGGGGAGGGGACGAAAATTCTGGGAGCCTTGAAGAATGTGTGGAAGTCGAGAACATTATCTCGGAAAGCAAAAATGGGTGTTTGAAGGAATAGTGGTTCCAACAATGTTGTATGGTTGCGAGGCGTGGGCTATGGATAGAGTTGTGCGCAGGAGGATGGATGTGCTGGAAATGAGATGTTTGAGGACAATGTGTGGTGTGAGGTGGTTTGATCGAGTAAGTAACGTAAGGGTAAGAGAGATGTGTGGAAATAAAAAGAGCGTGGTTGAGAGAGCAGAAGAGGGTGTTTTGAAGTGGTTTGGGCACATGGAGAGAATGAGTGAGGAAAGATTGACCAAGAGGATATATGTGTCGGAGGTGGAGGGAACGAGGAGAAGAGGGAGACCAAATTGGAGGTGGAAAGATGGAGTGAAAAAGATTTTGTGTGATCGGGGCCTGAACATGCAGGAGGGTGAAAGGAGGGCAAGGAATAGAGTGAATTGGAGCGATGTGGTATACCGGGGTTGACGTGCTGTCAGTGGATTGAATCAGGGCATGTGAAGCGTCTGGGGTAAACCATGGAAAGCTGTGTAGGTATGTATATGTGCGTGTGTGGACGTATGTATATACATGTGTATGGGGGTGGGTTGGGCCATTTCTTTCGTCTGTTTCCTTGCGCTACCTCGCAAACGCGGGAGACAGCGACAAAGCAAAAAAAAAAAAAAAAAAAAAAAAAATATATATATTCTTTTTTCATACTATTCGCCATTTACCGCGTTAGTAAGGTAGCGTTAAGAACAGAGGACTGAGCCTTTGAGGGAATATCCTCACCTGGCCCCCTTCTCTGTTCCTTCTTTTGGAAAATTAAAAAAAATAAACGAAAGGGGAGAAGTTCCAGCCAACCGCTCCCTCATATATATATATATATATATATATATATATATATATATATATATATATATATATATGTTGATTGGAAAGGGTAGTGAGTGGTGGAATGAAGAAGTAAGTTTGTTAGTGAAAGAGAAGAGAGAGGCATCTGAACGATTTTTGCAGGGAAAAAATGCAAATGAGTGGGAGAGTTGTAGGAGAG